>NC_085880.1:14994819-15004819 GCF_034702125.1 Engraulis encrasicolus | reverse complement strand
ATCAGAAGGGGGAAATAACGTGCGTACTGGACTGAAGTGTTGGAATAGTGTAGCCTACTTTTCAACGGGACTTTTTAAACTTCATGGACAATCTGCACGAGCAACAAATCAGACCGTGTGTGTCCAGCACGAGAGCTAAATAGGCTATAACAGGCTCCTAAGCAATGATGCCAACTTAGCGACTTCACTTCTTTTTTACTGCATGAACAATGGACATAACACGAATGCACAGGCTCTGTAACGTTTTCCAACACGGTTATGTTTTTTTTTAAAATCTCGTGCGCTGACTATGCTTATGCTGCTGTCATTCGGAAACGGCAACATGTTGGCAGACAACTTTCTCTTGTTGTTTGTGCCGCACGGTAGACTACCCTATCAACTCAAATAGTGAAGCGAGTACTCTCTCCACACGTCTTCCAGACTCGCAGACGATGGTCGCTAGAAACTTTCATTTAAAAAGTCACCGGATGACCAGAAAACTCGCTGTATGTGACAACAAAATGTGCTCCAGTCCACATTGCTGGAAAGCCGCCGCTTTGACTCAAAGGAAAATACTGTTTGCTTGGTCACGCCTCCTCGCAATAGAGATGGAAAGGCGGTCTGAATCAGAGCAAGGTGATGTACGTTGCGCACGAGAACAAATCCTGAAATGGACAGTTTCTAAAAAGTTTGAAGAGATATTATCTGGTTTGTACCAATGCGGACAGTCAAGATACGATGCATGTCGATTTTATTTGCGTTTCTTATTACCGATGCAGACGTTTGCAAATCGATGCAACCGTACCGTACAGGTCGTATCAATTTTCCGATACGTATTGGTGAATCTTCCCTTCCCTAGTGCGTGTGTGTGTGTGTCCATGTGTGCACGTGTGTATATGTGCGTGTGAAAATTAAGATCTACACCCATCGTAACTGCCGCCGAAAACGCAGAAAGAGCAAACTGTGTTGATATAATTCATGCATTGACAGAAAGTGGCTACAAAACATCTATGGTGGCACTCATGTATGGTCGCCTTGGCCATGTTCATAAATTGTGTGTTAGAGGTTTGCAAATAGCCAGACTAAATAAGAAGAAAGCAAAACAGCTAGCCAAATATTGTTCAATATCTGCCGTTAGAGGCAGTCTGCATATTTGGAGGAGGAGATAACACTTGTGCCCCTGAATAGGCTTCAGAACTTTTTGCATTTATGTAGAAAATTATAGAAGAAGCGCAAAACTGCTACAATAGAGCTCCGAAGTCACCCGGAAACATGTAGTAGACTGTAGTATTTCTTGTTAGCATTTAAGGACTTTCCGGTTCCCACTCAACAGCCGTGGGGACCGGGGACCAGTCTCAAATAATTTGTGTGTGCAAATGCGCCGTTAGCAAACCCCCGCAAACTGACGAGGGTATTAAAAATAGGCTGTAGGGATGACATGATTGATCATTTTTGTGTCAAACGCTGACATAAATACGATGTTGCTATCACATGCTTAACCCGGAAAACCGGCAGACTACAGGAGGGAGATTTCACGAGCCGTGACCATGGTAACCCACGGCAAACTGCCACAAACCTTCCTAGTACGAGACTTTGGAAATATTTCTAACTAAGCTCTGATACAGATTGTTTTTCACTCCTGGTAACACTGTTTTGATAAAACGTAAATAGTGCCATAACTGAAATTACTCCAATCGCCTTGGTTTAGTAGTATACTTTCAAAACTTTGCTCAAGTTTGCTCATGCGACTATAGCTCACGCGAGAATGTGAGTTCCCAAAGATGTAGTTCCCAAAAATTCACGAGTAGCCAAGGTATAGCAACATTACTTTATTATCGTTATGTTTAGGTTGATAAATAGACACGTGTTGTTGTGCTGCTCCATTTGTTACCAAGGAAAGGATGCGGGGATAGGCGAATGACGGCTGTTAACGTTTGTTAATTTTTGTTAGATCAATGTTAAAAATTATATTCCTGGAAACCGGATTTCTGCCATTAAGACTCAGAGAGGTAAATTCGTATTTAACAATTTAATGTTGTTAACATAGTTGACAATGGAATTGGCATAGGTAGACAGTATTTGGTGTAGGTCCAATCATCAGCCCGGGTCTTGCGCTGGCGGATCCAGTAGAGCCTGCCGTAGCCGTGCAGCAGGAACTGGACTTTTAACCCCCCGGACAGGAAGACTGGACCCAACTGGTGGCGGTGGGGATGGAGGAGGAGATTTCGGACCGGCCATGCCTAAAGCCAGCAAGAAAGGAGAGTTTAGACACGTCGCTATAAAGGCGATGGCAGCCGCTGATTGGCTCTGGGAAATGCACAGGTGCTCTGAGTCTCCCTGGCAGAACTAACGCAGGCTACATTTCTGCCATTAAGACTCAGAGAGGTAAATTCGTATTTAACAATTTAATGTTGTTAACATAGTTGACAATAGAATTGGCATAAGTAGACAGTATTTGGCGTAGGTCCAATCATCAGCCCGGGTCTTGCGCTGGCGGATCCAGTAGAGCCTGCCGTAGCCGTGCAGCAGGAACTGGACTTTTAACCCCCAAAACTAAGGAGGGCATGCCGGATTGTAATACTGCCGATGACGATTGAAATCATGAGAAAATAACACAACTTACCCCCAAAGAGAGAACAAGGACAAGAGGAGACGCGTGACCCACCGTAGGCGACGACTGGAACCCACCTAGAGCATTTGAGGAGGACAAAGAAATGAGACAAACATGAAACACTGCAAAAACCATGGGCAGGAACAGGCAGGCCCCTGCGGCCACATGAAGAAGTGGGCATGGAAATCCCCTACACCACCACCAGTGGTTGCAGCTAGGGCACTTATGCAGGGCACTTATGCACTTATACAGGGCGCCCTCACGGAGGGCAGTACATGTAAACACGAAGCAAGGGCCCTCACGGAGAGTGGCACACTTGTAATAACCTATAGCAGGCTATTCGATAAGAATTTGCATGGCCACATTTCGAAAACGTGAAATAGAGTACTTTCGGCCATAACTAGTAGGTACCGCTTTGAGTGCTTGTGAATTGTAAAGAAGCACCCGATTGTGGCATATAATGCTACAGCTGGGCCGCATGAGCTTGAGCTAGTAACGCACCAGCAAGGCGCGGGCTCCGTTATAAGGAGCATTTACACGAATGCGCCACACGGGGGCAGGGAGAGACTCTAATCGGCGCAGCGTGTGCGTGTCTACTAAGAAGCAGTGAGTGAGCCCCTCAGGGGCAGAGAAATAGATAGACAGACCTGTAGAGCAGAAAGAAAATAACGAACAAGGCAGACAGGCGGACAGCAGCAGACAGACAGAGTTTAGCGGAGTGCAGGCAATACGTGGCACTCTCGTAGAGCGCTGAAACAGAGTGCAGAGTCTCGGGCTCCGTTATGAGGAGCGATTACTCGAATGCACCGCACGGGGGCAGGAAAAGACAGGACACAGGTTTACAGAACAGGAAACGGCTGACAGAGCAGAGGGGCGCTCTCACGAGAGCTGTGCAGAGAAATTCTAGTCGGCGCAGAGTGCGCGTGCCCACCAAGGTAGCAGTGACTGGCCTCACGTGGGCAGTAAAACATTTAGGGAATTTGACGTACAACACAGGGGAAAATAACGAACAAGGCAGACAGGCGCTCTCACGGGGAGCATTGACAGCTTAACTCTAATCGGCGCTGCGTGCGCATGCACAAGGCAGCAGTGACTTGCCTCACGTGGGCATAAACATGTAGGGACATTGACATACGACACAGGAGGAAATTAACGAACAAGGCAGACAGGCTCTCCGATGGGGAACATTGACAGACTAACTCTAATCGGCGCTGCATGCGCGTGCACTAAGTTAGCAGCGACTTGCCTCACGTGGGCATAAACATGTAGAGACATTGACATACGACACAGGAGGAAAGTAACGAACAAGGCAGACAGGCGCTCCCATGGGGAGCATTGACAGACTAACTCTAATCGGCGCTGCATGCGCGTGCACTAAGGTAGCAGTGACTTGCCTCACGTGGGCATAAACATGTAGGGACGTTGACATACGACACAGGACGAACAAGGCAGACAGGCGCTCTCACGTGGAGCAATGACAGATAAACTCTAATCGGCGCTGCGTGCGCATGCACAAGGCAGCAGTGACTTGCCTCACGTGGGCATAAACATGTAGGGACATTGACATACGACACAGGAGGAAATTAACGAACAAGGCAGACAGGCTCTCCGATGGGGAGCATTGACAGACTAACTCTAATCGGCGCTGCATGCGCGTGCACTAAGTTAGCAGTGACTTGCCTCACGTGGGCATAAACATGTAGAGACATTGACATACGACACAGGAGGAAAGTAACGAACAAGGCAGACAGGCGCTCCCATGGGGAGCATTGACAGACTAACTCTAATCGGCGCTGCATGCGCGTGCACTAAGGTAGCAGTGACTTGCCTCACGTGGGCATAAACATGTAGGGACGTTGACATACGACACAGGACGAACAAGGCAGACAGGCGCTCTCACGTGGAGCAATGACAGATAAACTCTAATCGGCGCTGCGTGCGCGTGCACTAAAGCAGCAGTGACTTGCCTCACGTGGGCATAAACATGTAGGGACATTGACATACGACACAGGAGGAAAGTAACGAACAAGGCAGACAGGCGCTCTCATGGGGAGCATAGACAGACTAATCTAATCGGCGCTGCGTGCGCGTGCACTAAGTTAGCAGTGACTTGCCTCACGTGGGCATAAACATGTAGGGACATTGACAAACATGTAAACAGAAAGAAAATAAGGCAGGGACATGCTCTCACAGAGAAAGGTGCGTGATAAGCGCTAAGTGGCGCGGCGAGCGCGTGTGAACGGTTACCGTGCCGGGAGCCAAAACCAACCTCTACGTGACGGGGGGGTTACCTTATCGACTGCTAGAGAGTAGTGCGTAATGAGGGCTAAATGGCGCAACGTGCGCGCATGAATGGTTACCGGGACGAGAGCCAACACCAACGCCTGTGAGGGAGGATACCTTATAGGCCGTTACGGAGTGAGCTTGAGCTTTAGGACATCGGCAGGGAGAAAACGGGCCACCGCAGTGATATGATGAGCGTGTGCAAGATACCGAGGGTGATGGGTAGCGTGAGTCAGTCGCGTTGGGCATGGATTAGGCTATGACTTTTAAGAGGTAAATAGAGGTGCAGAGATTACCTTGGGTGACCTGGATCCCTGCTGCGCGCACAGAATTGAATGCCTAACATCATACGAATTGAAGGCGTATTGGAATTTCAGGTCTTGGAGTTAAAGACCAGAAACGTGCCCTGCCGGTGGGTGGTGAGGACTGAGAGTGTTGAATCAAGGGGAAAAATAGTGCAGTATAGAGCATGAGGACCGAAAGAGGCACAGTGATGTGCAACAGTAACCATGACGCCAGTCCCGAGAGTATCGGACTTAGATGTTCTACCTTATGGGAGGAGAATAGTGATGAGTGAAAATTAATTAGGGTAACCAGGGTCACTGGCATAAAACCGGATCCCAAATGACGTCCTGTAGGCCTTCTGATGACGTATTGAGAGTGCACCAGGCCTTTGACCTGTGATAAATAAGGAAATACATGTCGGAAGGAAACGCACATGAGTAGCGATGGGCCCCAACGTGTGGACGAGCATGACCATCTGAGCACCTGGAACGGAAAGATAGAGTTTACGGTCAGCGACAATGACAGTTTGCCATAGCTAGGCGAGCATTCCCTTCCTTGCCACGACTAGGCAGACGTTGTGGTTTGCTAACTGTACTGGAATGCAGCATGTACACAGAGAGGAGAATGAGACAGCAACGAGATAACAGAGAACGGGTGAAATTAGCAGCGAGAACAAATTGCAACGGTTGACTCGTTGGTGCGGTAGAGGGCCTGGGCATGCCTACGAGAGCAGAGAGGTTAACTGGAACTTGTGCATGGTTAAAGGGTTGGATACTCATATCAAAGATAGTCAATTCATCAATTTCGTCCTACTACTTCAGATGGATGACTCACTGTACGAGGAGTAGTAGAGTCATGCTTGGCACGTGAAAGAAAAAGCGATCATATGTTAAGCAATTGCAATAATTTGAAATAAAATGCACTTAGATAGGTGCGCCCTTAAATTGTAGACGAGGGTGTAGCTAGTTAATGCTTTGTACGGCCTGTTGATACCCCCAAAAGAATCCCGGGCCCATTGGCATGGCAACTACTAAGTGAGCCACGGGAAGCCATGCACCACCAAGCAGTTAAAAGCGGAGTCGCGCGGGTCTCCAGGCAGCGGCGCAGTGCTGATTGAATTAACCTATGAGACGGAGGAAAGAGAGGGACAGATACGATACTATGCATCGTTGGTGGAAAAGGGCTCCAGCTGCAAACGTGGATGCGATAAGTCTGACAGCTGAGTACTCGGAACATGCAGCGTGCAATCGCCAGTAGTGAACCTAGAACGAAAGGACATGGCCATTATCAACGCATCTTTTAATGTGTGGTTAATCCCACAGATTAGGCTACTGCGCGGAAGCATACTGAGTCCCGGCAATGGGCAGAGCTAATTAGCATGCCACACGGAGAGAGAGAAACGTGGGTGCTGGCATGCGAAACCACGGCGCAACAACTCTAAATCGTGAGCGAAAAGCAGAGTGTGCTATAGCCACGGCTATGAACATTTAAAGTAATTTACCTAGGAGCCAGAATACCCACGTCTGAAAATGATAGATATAAACCACTAGTTATGCAAAAAGTATTTTCAAGAATAAACAAAGAAGGCAGTTGACCAAAGAGCCAGCAGCCAGGTCTAAATAGGAGGACCGAGGGCCATGAGGCCCAACACCGCGATATGATGTGAAGGCAACAGAAAAACGCGAAAGCACAAGAATTAACATGAAATACAGTATCGCCAAACTAAAATAGGCAATAAATCAAAATCAAGACAATAAATAGCTGAAAATAAAAACTAGGAGGAAAATCCGACCATACACTAAGATCATGTCTGCAATAAATAAAATCATTCTGTAGATATAGCCAGTTGGTTCACATCATTAATCGGGTAGGTCTAATGCCACTGCGCCAGCGAATAACTCCACCAGCACTACTCCAAAGACCCCGCGTGGGCAACCTCACAGGAAACAGATAAGTAGGCCTACACGGATTACACAGAATGTAGCAGGTCAACAATGAGCCGCTCCCATAGAGATGACGAGCCGATTCTTAGGAACGAGAACCCCGTGAGTGAATTGCATGACTAAAATAGAGGGCGAACGTCGACTCTAGTAGACATAACGCACCGTGACGCATAACACATTGCCACCACGCCACGAAGGCTACAGACCAGTGCACGAGCGATCAGTCAAACGACAACCATAAGAGTCAGTTATGAATATTTCTAGGTCGGCAAGGAGGACGCAACGCGACTAGTAAGTCGTTACAGGGAGCACTCCACAATTTAACTTAAGCAGTCAGAGGGGAGAAAAAACAGCGGCAACGGGAAACGACACAAATAAGAAGAAAGTAAACGCGTGACTATAAACTGAGAACCTATAGCCAAGGTTGATGAAAGCAATACATTTTAAGCTACGATGAGAGGCAAGCCTCGCTTACTTACGCACATGTGACCACAGAAAGCAGCGCTGCCAACCTTCCTAAAACTACTATCCCTGCGGGCGTCCGAACCAGAAGTCGACGTGATAGTATGACAGAGCGCTTAGTGATAGAGAGAAAAACGTAGCACCAGCAAAACCCCTGAAGTGTAATAAAGACGCCGAAGCCAGCTGCCCAGACATGGCGAGATCCTAAAACTGAATCGAAATGAAAGTAGCCTCGAGGACAAGCGAAACGTACGGGAGCCTTCTATTAAGGGCGTGAGTGGAGAGGTGGGAGATGTGACAGCACGATAATGCTCCTGAAACTACGAGAAAGAAACATTTAACTGCAGTAAACTAAGTTTTGGCGCGCGCGGATTTCGGACCGGCCATGCCTAAAGCCAGCAAGAAAGGAGAGTTTAGACACGTCGCTATAAAGGCGATGGCAGCCGCTGATTGGCTCTGGGAAATGCACAGGTGCTCTGAGTCTCCCTGGCAGAACAAACGCAGGCTACATTTCCGTGAAAATGTTAATCCGCGCATACAACTCGTCGTCACCCACTTTGGAGCTCTATTACGGTCAAGGTTTTAATGTGAAAGCTTTCACATTAAAACCTTGACCGTAACTGTAGCAGTGATGCGCTTCTTCTGTCATTTTCAAGTGATTTCCATTGAGATAGCTGCACCTGCAAACAAAGATTCAAGGTGCGAAGGCCACCTTCTCCATTTATGTAGACGACACATTATTGCTACTTTAATATTGTTTGGGGCGCTGTGTTGTTTCTCAATAATTATTGGTCCTCCCAAATAAAGTAATCAAACTGTGTGTGTTGCAGGGGGCAGCAGGCTTTCCATTTGCCCTGGCCGATGTTGCCAGTGACGTTGCTAATGCGGATGACGTCGCTTCAGCACCCAAAGAAAACAACCAAAATCTCCCCACACTGTTCGACGAGGGAGAGAGCAGCCAGGTACAAGACACACACACACACACACACACACACACACACACACACACACACACACACACACACACACACACACACACACACACACACACACACACACACACACAGTGCCTTGTTCAGAGCAGTATGTGTCAGCCTCTATTGGTTAGTGCATTTGTTTTTGAATCACAATGATGCTGGTTGAAATCCCATATCATTCATGACTAAAGGCATCTGTCCCTAATCTGACCCTACACACGCACACATGCACACACGCACACACGCACACATGCACACACGCACCTGTTCCTAACCTGACTCTCCACACACACACACACACACACACACACACACACACACACACACACACACACACACACAAACAGATTTTGTCACTCTAACCCAGTGGTTCTCAACCTTTTTTGAACAAACGCCCCCTGGACCTCATCCTAAGCCTCCCAACGCCCCCTTGACCTCATCTTAAGCCTGCCAACGCCTGCCCTTACTATTAAATGGACTAATGCCCCCAATGACTACTAGCACCGCCCCCTCTCAAGTGTATCCTTCTCAACCCCCCCTAGGGCTCCCCAACGCCCCCTGGGGGGCTGTACCGCCCCCATTGAAAAACACTACTCTAACCTGACTCTCCTCGGATGAATGAGTTCCGCTTTACTTCACAAACATGCATCTGGAGCTATACTATATTCGTAGCTCTGCGTAGGTGTGGTATTGTCAAAGGTCCTCACACGTGATTGGGGAAACACTTGTCTGATATTTTCAATGAGGTTCAACTTATCACAACTCACAGATTTGAGAATGCAGTTGAAATTACAGAATCAATGTCGATGAGTGAGTCCATGCGAGCAGCCATTACTGTCTGAAACAACTGTCACATTTCACTTTTATTTTTCCCTTCTCTCTGTCTCGATCTCTCGCTCTCGATCGCTCTCGATCTCTCTCTCTCTCTCTCTCTCTCTCTCTCTCTCTCTCTCTCTCTCTCTCTCTCTCTCTCTGTGCGTGTGTGCAGGGCCTGCGTAATGACTTTGTGCGTAACATCATGTGGACGTTTGAAGACATCCACATGCTGGTGGGATCCAATATGCCCATATTTGGAGGAGGAAGATACCCAGCCGTCAGCCTCAGACTCAGGTGAGGCGTTCGTGCGTGCGTGCATGCGTGTTAGGAAAAGATCCAATATGCCCATATTTTGAGGAGGATGTACTCATAAGATTTCCAAGACTCATACTGTGTGTGTTTGTGTGTGTAGGTGTGTGTGTAGGGATAATAATACACAGAATCATGACCATATAGTATGTGAATGGACTACTGGTTGAATAATATGAGTGTGTGTGTGTGTGTGTGTGTGTGTGTGTGTGTGTGTGTGTGTGTAGGGATAATAATAAGCCTATAAACATCTTGACGGGGATGGACTACTGGCTGGACAATCTGATGTGTAACGTTCCGGAACTCCTCATGTGTTTCCATGTCAATGGCATCGT
>NC_085880.1:14969819-14987319 GCF_034702125.1 Engraulis encrasicolus | reverse complement strand
TGCTGTGTGACATCCTTGGTGTGACATTTCTTTAAGATGCAATAAAAATATTAATATTCTGCACAAAAATATCCCCCATGCTCTTTGTACTATTGTTCCTTTGACTCCCACCCCTCACACAAACTGCTACCCACCCCCACCCCCACCCACACACGCCTATGCATTGTACAGGCAGACAACTATGATTTCACTGCATGGTCTCACTGTATTACTTGTAATAATTGTGTGAATGTGACAAATAAATCTCCTGGTGTCCTTATGTCCTTGCATGATACATGAAAAACAAGTAAGGATTGTGTAACACATTGCATAAGCATGTCACACCGCAGATCATGAAGTCACACCACAGGAAATTCACTGCTTTTTGGCCAGTTTAATCCTTTTGTATACATGACTGATCTCTTAGCTCATGCTAACTAGATAATGATATTGTGTTTAATCTTAGTATGTGTTTTCATTCATAAAAAAAACTTTTTTTTCCTACTATAAGAGCAGTCACACCACAGGACACCATAAAATGAACCTAAGCATTGCGTGACAGAAACATTGCAATATGTAGACATAATAAGAGTTTAATAGTCACCTTAAACTTCCACACCATTCTCCAATAACTGAGGTACTAACTGGTTAGGAGCCTGTCTGTAAGACCCTTGTAGTTGGCCTCGCAGCTGCCCATCCACAAACCTGACATACATGTCACCCTGCAGGACGCAATTTGTGTTACGAAGTTGAACTTGTAGTTAATATTACTGTATTGAGTTTTTTTTCACATTCATATATTTTAATATAAGGTTAATATTTATGCAATCATGCCAAATGCTTCATACATTATTCAAAATGTTGTTGGTTAATATATATATATATATATATATATATATATATATATATATATATATATATATATATATATATATATATATATATATGTATATATATATATATATATGTATATATATATATATATATATATATATATATATATATATATATATATATATATGTATATATATATATATATGTATATATATATATAATATTCCAGGTTTCATTAATGTTACAATCACTCCGCAGGACATTTGACATATAAACCTTATATACTGTAAATCTGAACAGAAATGTTTCCTCTCATCTAAGACTAATATGAAACATATTGTACCACATCTTCTTTCATTTGCATTTGTTTTTAAGAGGAAAAATAATAGTTTTGTAGGTTTTTAACCAATGTTGCGTAAAAACAAGGCGTCACGTCAACCACCCATGTGTGTTTTTGTCTGAAGGTGATTGCTAGCAGTAATGATAACGGACTTTACGTTTGTCTATCTGTGTGTATGTGACTGACAGCACTAATGACAGCAATGACGTGTGTGTTTGTGTGTGTGTATTTTCATATGCGAATGTGCGTGCATGCATGTGTGTAAAATGTGTGTGTGTCTGGAGGTGATTGACAGCACTAATGACGCCAGTGACATCTGTCGTCTGTGTGTGTGCGTGTGTGTGTGTGTGTGTGTGTGTTTGTGTGTGTGTGTGTGTGTGTGTGTGTGTGTGTGTGTGTGTGTGTGTGTGTGTGTGTGTGTGTGTGTGTGTGTGTGTGTAGGGTTTGAAGGTAATTGACAGCACTTATGACGTGTGTGTGCGTGTGTGTGTGTGTGTGTGTGTGTGTGTGTGTGTGTGTAGGATTTGAAGGGCATTGACAGCGTTCATGATGCCAATGACGGGTGTAATTTGTGTGTGCGTGTGTGTGTGTGTGTAGGGTTTGAAGGTGATTGACAGCAGTATTAAGCGAGAGGGGGAGCTGCCTGCGGCGGACCCCCACACCCCCATCCCACTCAAGTACACACACACTCCCCAGAGCAGCGCACAGGACACACACACACACATCAGCAAGCTGCTCGACACAGGTGCGTAACGTCTGAAGTTGATCCAGAATAATCCAGTGTTTCCCAACCTATGGGTCGGGACCCAACCTATGGGTCACCAAACATCCACAGTGGGTTGCGAAGCCCTCTTCATTTTAAGGGGTTTAATTTCAATACTAAGTGCAATGTAATAATAAAGTGGGTGCGTGCGTGTGTGTTGGGGTGTGTGTGTGTGACTAGATCTGGCATGAGTGTGGGTGGTGGTAGAATTGCCTGGAGTTGCAGGTGGCTGATGTATGTGTAGGGGTGTGTGACTAGGTCTGGGATGAGTGTTTAATAAATTGTGGGTGTGTAGGTGTGTGTGTGACTAGGTCTGGCATGACCGTGGGTTCGTGGCAGCATCGTCTGAAGCTGCAGCTGATCATGAAGGCTTCGCGAGCGTTCTACCAGTTAGCCTCCGCCGCTAACGACCTGCACAAGTACGGACGCGCGCTACGCTACATCAAGCTAGCGCTACAGTGCCATGGTAAACAAATACACACACACACGCACACACATTATGCTACATAAAGCTAGTAGAAACATACACATCAATTTTTAAAAGGTTTTTTTTTGATTGCTCAAAATAAACAGTGTATTCATGTGTGTCTGTTCCACTCACTTGTGTGTGTGTGTGTGTGTGTGTGTGTGTGTGTGTGTGTGTGTGTGTGTGTGTTTCCAGATGCCTATTGTTCCATCAGTACCGGTAGCCTATCGGGTCGCGTGCTGCTGTTCCATTCCCAGTGCCTGTGTCTGTGTGGAGACCTGCAACTCATGCTGGCATCCAGCTCCGCCCATCGCCCCGCCCACCTGGAGGAATACACCTATCAGACGCAAGAGGACCAGGAACTGCTGCACTGCCTACACCGGGAGAGCAGCTGCCAAGGTACGAATATGTCATACTTGCAAACTGCGCTTTTCGGCGACAGTCGCCTTTTTCTGCCCAACTAAGTCACTCACATGAATCGTGTAGAACCGGACAGGGGGTTTTTTGGGGGGTGGTGGTGGAGGGGGGGGGGTCTGCCGACCATTACGGATTTTGACATCAAACTACGGTGCTACGATTTGTCTTCTCAAAATGTGTGAAGAGCCGAAAGCAGAGTGTTTTTACGGGGCCGTTACAAATCTCACTGTTGCCTTGCAACATCCTGTTGGCCAGCAATGTGTGGGGGGAAAGATGTTGACCAATCAGAGCACTAGTTCAGACGTCTGTGCTGCTAGCGGCAAACTTTCTGAGGCTCCAGTCAGAGTTTGAGAATAGCTGCTGAAACAAAGGTGGTCGGAAAGCACACACGTGTCCCCCCCTATCCCTCTTATTGTCCACCTTGGTACTGTTGCTTTCCTTTTACAAGTGAGCACTGTCCAAATCATCGTCTCAAAGGTAAATTCCTCACCGTCTCAAAGGTAAATGGGCTTTGAGCAGGGTTTGGGAACTGTGAATTGCTTTCAGTTAGCTGAAGTTTAGCGAGTTTAGCGAGTTTAGCGAACTAAATTTGGTTTCTCTTTACGTTGGATCATTTAACTGGGAATCATAAAGCAATAACCTAGGTAGGCCCACTCCGTGTGCTCAGAGTCATAGGTCTGCTGTCCCCCCCAAACAGTGGTGCATTAGCCTATTTTATGTCTACAACAGTGAAAGCGACAGTGAGTTCTGGTCTAATATTGTGTGTGTGTGTGTGTAGCGTTCTCTGTCGCGACTGATCTGAGCAGCGACAGTGAGTTCCAGCTGCTGGTGAGTTCCAAGTGCTACGAGGCGGCTCACGACCTTCTGACCTCTGACCCGCTGAGTTCCGGAACCCTGGCGGAGGTCGCAGAGCAACAGGCCACTCACACACGCAGGCGCCTCGGAAACATCCGGAACGAGCTGGGGGTGTTCTACATGAACCAGGCTGCCTCCCTGCAGACTGAGAAGGAAGGTGTGTGTGTATGTTTGTGTTTGTGTAAAATTAGCGAGGAGTCTTCTAAATGAACCGATAATTTACTTAATTTCAGTGTGCGAACCCTTTGCATGTTAGTACAGTGGAAATTAGATTGCATTCTCGCAGAAAATGCTAAAAGTGGGCTTGCCTTTTGGCCAGAGCTGAGCTGTTTTAGTAAAATAAATAACATACATGCTATTTTAACTTGGCTAAGAAACACTGTATAAAATCTGAAAATCAATCTGGGTCAGAGTGGGATTCATACTTGCAACCTCCTGATCTTCAAACCAACACCACAAAACCAAGCAGCTGGCTGTAATTAGTTCCCCAGCAAGACAATATGAAATTTCCCAGAAGTGTTCTACAGCAGGGTTCTAGAATCATATTCAAAGTGGCAGTTGAGAATGGAACCCTTTATTGGCAACAGCTGTTCTGCTTCTGGCTACTGACAGTTAGTATCAGAGATTCTTTTTATCCACTCTCTCTGTTAGTATTGTGCAGTTAAAGCAGTCTGCTGAGTCATTCCAGCTTATATTTTTTAAATCGCTGTCATTCAAAAACTATACAGAGTTGGCAAATGAAACTGGCACAAGTCCGAATGAGATTCCAGACCTCTCTAACGTTTCAACCAAATTTATAGGTTAAATAGTTCAATCAAAAAATTGACATCTTGTGGCCTATGCGCTGTCCTGTTAACACACAAACTTCCAAATGAATAGGGAAATCCCATAGTGATTTTTAAGTTTGTGTCATTTAAAAACTATAAAGAGTTGGCACATGGCATTTTCACAAATTGGAGTCATATTCCAGACCTCTCTAACAAAGGTTCAACCAAGTTTATAGGTGAAAGTGTTGACGTTTTATGATTGAAGAACCTTTGTCACCCTCTGGTCTCTTAGAGTGTACGAACATTCCATCAGAGCTTTCCACCATTGTTTTTTATGGGGACCAAAAAAACGAAAAAACTACAAGAGGTACGGAAACGCAATAGCATACCATTACATCTTCAAACCGAGCCGGTCGTTATAGTGTTTGAACGGTGTCTCTATCTCGAAAAGCCTAGGAGCTTATACTTTTTCAATTTCAAATGACTGCCAGGCCTTGGCTGTCACTCAGAATACTGACGAGAAGATTGCCAAGTGATTATTTCCGGGGTGTACATGCTTAAATTCCTCAGCACACATGCACGTCATCCGGAGTCACCAAGTGACCTTTTTGGTCTTAACACTCGGCCTGCATGAGCATGTGATGTTCATTCAGTGCTGAAAGCACCGTCTGGCTAGCCTGGTTCCTACCAGACCTCTGTGTGTGTGTGTGTAGCTCTGGAGCCCCCTGGTGGTGCTCAGCACACATGGAGGTCTGGGAGCATGTAGTAGGATTCCATTTCTCTGGTCAAAAATTAATTGGAGCATTTATTGCTTTAATATCAATGGCAGCTCGCATTGTGGAGTCACAGGACATATAGACTAACGCTTTTAAGATCAACAGAAAACGTTTTTGAAGGAATTTGTTGATATTGAAGCAATACATGCTCCTACTATTTTTTGACTGGAGAAATGGAATCCTGCTACATGCTCCCAGACCAAGTAGGGGAGCTCACATAGCTGTGCGGAACTACGGGTCGGGCAAGAGCCAGGCAGGTAGAAAAGAAATAGAAACACTTCAAACATTATTTTTACTATTTTACAGGGCGTAGGGGTGTGTGTAATATTGTATGTGATATAGTGTGTGTGTAATACTGTGTGTGTGTGTGCGCGTGTGTGCGTGTCTGTCTGTCTGTCTGTGTCCGTGTGTGTGTGAGTGCGCAGGGCGTAAGGGTGTGTGTGTAGCAGAGCAGGACGTGTGGAAGAGGAGTTTCTCCTACTTTGAGAAAGGGCTGTGTGACTTCACCGCCATCACCGACCCGCCCAACGCCGCGCTGTTGCTATGCAACATGGGACGCCTCATGCGTGTGTGTGCTCAGGCCCACAGCCAATCCGACGACGGCTCGCACCGAGAGTTCTCACCGGAGGAGGCGCTATACTACAACAAGGTAACACAAGCCCCTTTTCCATCACAGTTTTCCATCGAATTAAAGTAGGGATGCAAACAATAAATCGATGAATCAACTTTAATCGATCAATGCATTAATTGATCAAAAAACATTAATCGCAATTAATCGCCAATTCAAATGACAAGAGACCCAGGTGAAATGAGCATGAAAAGAGTGTGCATGAAGAGGGGTGTGAGTAGTGGGAATATTTAAATCACCCTTGGATTAAAGAATTTAAATGGAATTCATTTAAATGTAGCATTTTATCTCACTTTTTAATATACATTTTTAGATTTAGTAGTTTTTTTTTCGAGAAACATGGAGATTTGGGGGGAAAAACGCTGCGTATCAATTAATCGTAAATCGATCGATAAGGCAATCAACTAACGATTAATGAATTAATCGATAATTTGCACCCCTATATTAAAGTGAATCATCTTGTTGATAGAAAAGGGGCTACCGTGGATCCATCTCATTATACCTGTATAACCTCCCGTCCTTGCCTTGTGCTGGTAGCATTGAGATGCCAGACAAGTTTTATTGAATATCTTCCAATAGCACAATTGAGGGGTTTTTCTGGGTAAAAGTCCAGACACACAGACACACACACACACACACACACACACACACACACACACACACACACACACACACACACACACACACACACTACTAACTCCCGTGTCCCCTTTGTCTCCAGGCTGTGGACTACTACACGCGTGCATTATCAGCCTTGGCCACCAGAGGGACCCATGCCTCCGTCTGGGATTCGGTGCACTGGGAGCTCTCCACCACCTACTTCACCTTAGCGACCCTGCTGCAAGACCACGCACCCCTCTCCAGGAAGGCACAGGAGCAGGTACACACACACACACACACACACACACACACACACACACACACACTCACTCAGTCACACACACACACACACACACACACACACACACACACACACACTCACACTCTCTCACAACCTACTTCACCTTAGCTACACTGCTAACCACACACCGCTTTACAGGAAGGCACAGGAGCAGGTACACACACAGACACAATGACATAAACATACATAAACACACAAACACACACACACACACACACACCTCCTACTTCACCTTAGCTACCACGCTCCTCTCTCCAGGAAGGCACAGGAGCAGGTAAACACACACACACACACACACACACACACACACACACACACACACACACACACACACACACACACACACACACACACCTCATTTTTGCAATCAAAGCAAGGCTACAATGCCTCCCAACTAGATACAATTTGGCAACATGGTACCCCTCACAATTCAACCCAAATTGCATATGGTATACACATGGTCACGACAATGAAACTGTAGCCCACATTCTAAATGGATGCCATTATTACAAAGGACAGTATGTGGTCAGGCACGACCGTCTTGTCAATCTGGTTGCAAAAGACTTGAAAAACATTAACCATGGATATGACTGCAATTTTTTCCTACACAATACTGTGAAAATTGACTGGTTTAACCATAACCATGATGTTGATAATGACTATTTTAAAAAATATCCCAAATACTCCAGACATTGTAGTGGTAAACACTTCAGATAATTCTGTGCTTATTATTGAGGTTGCGTGCTGTTTTGATTTTTACATGGACACCTGCTATTATTCCAAGCTACTGAAATACCAACCATTACAGGAACGCACCCTCCAGCTTGGATATCAATGCAAATTAATAGTCCTACTTTTTGGTAGCTTAGGCCACATACATAAGAATGTTGTTTGAGGGCTGCAGATTGCGGGACTGCAGAAAGGGGGCGCAAAAACACTGGCAAAATTTTGCTCTGTTTCAGCTATAATAGGTAGCATGCAAATATGGAGACGAAGATGTTTTGTTTATCCTTGAATGATGTTTCATCTTTTGTAACAACAATGCTGGCATAAGTAAGTGTGCAAGTCTTTTAAAATCTGCCAGCCTGTCAATAGCCTATTCCAAAATATTTGGATCTTTTACCTTAATGCTTGTCTCTTGGGTCCAAATAAAAGTAATTAATAGGGCTGAGAAATTAATGCATTAATTTAGATTAATTTATCACACAATGCGATTAATTAATTAACACGATTTTAAAAATGAATCGCAGTATAATATAGCTACATAGTTCTGGATTAGACCAGTGGAGGGCAGTATTACGCCTGCTGAAATTGAGAAGAGTTCTCCCTTCTTTTAAAAATGTATAATATTTTTAGATTAAGCTTATTTATTGTAATTATTCAAAATCCATGTGAAAAAACAATTTTTTCACTGTTCTCAAGTCAGATATTTAACCCTCTAGCTACCATAACGGCCGTGAACGTCCGGCTGGATCTGTACCAGAACGGCCGCGGCCGGCCGGAATATTTTCATATGAAAATACGGCTGAACGGCCGTCATCATGCAGTTTTTCCAGCTTTCAAACACTTTAGCTCAATATTACAGACCCTCCTCGATATACTTTCAGTATAAAAACTATATGTTTATATTATATTATTTTTCAGTATTTAGATTTTATTACGAGATGCGCCGCTTTATGCGATTTGGCAATCTGCCGTCAATTCAAATGACGGCCGTCCGAGATTGGATGGCTACAAACACAACCATTCTGTTTCTACAACCAATATACACTAAATATGAAAACTTCCAACCCTCTTCGATCTATTTTCATGGTCAACAGCACATGTTTATGACTATTTAGGCTATTTTTAGATCATGTTGTTTTATTAGGCTTATGAGATGGTGTTCAACTGTGATGAGTTCTGCCATGGTCCTAAATAGCAAACACAACTGTCCAGCCGATGTCTACACGCTACATATTTAAAATGTAAACTGTCTTCGATGTGTTTTCAGAGTCAAACCATATGTTGGTATCCAACTATCTTAGTTTCCTGGAACAACGGACAGCGACAGCTCTGCGTAACAGCGCATCTGGAAGCGCAGCATGATAGGCTACTCATTTTGCGTGTCAGCTTTGGCAAAGCAGTCAAGGACTGTTACTACTCCACGTGTCCTTCATAAAAATGTGCGTGAAGACGTTGAGTTGAATGCTAACTTCCAAAAATAGCTTACCAACGTGGGGTTTGTAGCACTTCAATTCCGTATTACTCGGTGATGCCTGGCGCGTCTTACCTGTGCCAAATTGGGAGGGGAAACTTCCTTACAGCTCCATTCATGTCCTGTCTGCTATCGCGGACACTTCTACGGTTATCCTTACACGTCTTTGGCATGGTTTAGTTCAAACATTATTAGCTAGTGTAGTCCATTACAGCTATACCGCTTGAAGCCGCTTGAAAACAGGACTTTTGGGTGAACGACATTTGTTGTCGTCACATGATCATTGTTCAACTTTGACCCTGGATGGAAGGATAGATAGATAGAGAGATCGATCGATAGATAGATAGATAGATAGATAGATAGATAGATAGATAGATAGATAGATAGATAGATAGATAGGCCTAAATATATAGATATATAGATAGATAGGCCTAGATAATATCGGATTTTATCACATTTTTATCATTTAATCCACATCAAAGGTACTCTATGGGAATACTGAACAATTAATTATCCATAAATGATATACCATTTGAAAGTGTGTTTTCTCTACTTTAATATGAAAGTAACTTGTAATTGACACTTTTCATTTCTTTTCAAGTTATTTGACATTATTTAAAATATGACCAAAATGTAAATTTTTCCTTAGAATTCCTGGTAGAATTCCGACCTATTCAAAAAAAATCCTGGTAGCTAGAGGGTTAAATTCGATTAAAAAACGATTAATTCGATTAATTAATTCCAAAGCCTGTAGATTAATTAGATAAACAAATGTAATTGAGTCCCAGCCCTAGTAATTAAATGTGTGTGTGTGTGTGTGTGTGTGTGTGTGTGTGTGTGTGTGTGTGTGTGTGTGTGTGTGTGTGTGTGTGTGTGTGTGTGTATTTATGAATATGAGGTAACGGAGGCCATATTGAACACTACTGTCTGTGTGTGTGTGTGTGTGTGTGTGTGTGTGTGTGTGTGTGTGTGTGTGTGTGTGTGTGTGTGTGTGTGTGTGTGTGTGTAGGTCGAGCGCGAGGTAACGGAGGCCATGTTGAAGTCTCTGCGTTTCTGTGACCTGGAGACTCCGTCGCCCCGACAACCTCTCTACCAATACCGAGCCGCCACCATCCACCACCGACTGGCATCCATGTACCACAGCTGCTACCGCAACCAGGTATAACACACACACACGCGCACACACACACACACACACATACACACACACACACACACACACACACACACACACACACACACACACACACACACAGGCATCCATGTACCACAGCTGCTACCACAACCAGGTATAACACACACACACACACACACACACACACACACACACACACACACACACACACACACACACACACACACACACACACACAGCCGCCACCATCCACCACAGACTGGCATCCATGTACCACAGCTGCTATGGCAACCATGGTATAACACACACACACACACACACACACACACACACACACACACACACACACACACCAGTGCTTGACACTAACTTTTTCGCTTACCAGCCATTTTGGCTGGTGGTTTTCCTGACTCACTAGCCATTGTGACTTTTCACTAGCCATAATTTCCTTACCATCATAGCAGCTTTAATTAATTATATAATAGGCTGTAATAATGTAATGTAGGCTAATAGGCTATGACAAAACATAAAATCACATAATATCATATAATATAATATAATATAATATAATATAATATAATATAATATAATACAGTATAATATAATATGCTATAGGGCCTAATAATTAGAATTGTTAGGCCTATTAACTGGTCCATGCATGCATGCTATGGAAAGAACAGATTTACTGATCTGAGGAATGGCATAGATATATTGACCATGCAGAAGCACCAAGCACAGTGTTGTGGAAGGTCACAGCCCCCGAGAAGCAAGCTATGGGGGAGCAGTCCGTGATCGAGAATCTGATTGCAGGCGGAGTTGCTGAAAGTTCCATCATGGCTCCCAACCCTGCTACGGGAACCTTGGGCCTCGATGTGGAAGCAAACTGTCTCGAAATGCAGGGTGTTGAGTTGGTGGCCACCAGAGCCACCAGAGCTGACTCCAGACCTGAGGACCCGGCTTGGCTGAAGCCGATGGAGACGCGTGGATGTAACCGCACCAATGTCGCCGGAATCAATGCGCATGAAAACTGTATAATGCAAAAGCCTACACTTAGTAGGCCTAAATCAACGACCAAACGAGCGAATATCTTCCATACAGTCCATCATGCTAAAGTAATATGGGACCCCTCTGCTAAACCAAGGGGGGTATTTGGGGGACATCTTAACATTAGAAGCCTCCTCCCCAAATGCGACGAAATTAAAACATTATTGTTGGACTCAAATTTGGACTTTTTATGTCTCACTGAAAGCTGGCTTCATAGCAAAATTTCAACTTCTATTATCGATGTGCCAGGATATAATTGTTTTAGGAAGGACAGGAAAGTTGGTAGAGGGGGTGGGGTGGTTGTTTACATTAGGGATTCCTTCAGATGCGCTGAAATCGAGTTTGACCCTGACACGCAACTTGAATGCCTGGGACTAAATGTCTATTTGTCACGGGAGATGAATTTCCGCATTTTGGTTTTATATAACCCGCCGACACACGATGGTACTTTCTATGAAAAATTAGAGAAGCTGCTTAAAGGCATTACATACAAATCGGAGGTGTTACTTTTCGGAGATTTTAATATTAACTGGGCAGATAAGAAAGCCAGGAGTAAACTGAAAAGTAGCATGTCTAAGCTCGACTTCGGTCAACTAATCAAAGGGCCGACAAGAATAACTAGATCGACACAATCACAGATTGATTTAATATTCACAAATAGAACAGAGCGAATCACAAAAACGTTTAATTTCATTACTGGCTTGTCAGACCACAACATGACCCTGGCAGCACGGAAGCTGACCAAAAAACGCTTTGCCAATTATACTCTAAATATAGGCGTACCTAACAATGAAAAACTTATAATATCTAAGCAAGACCTACCAACTCTACGAGATACATTTAGAGAAACAACCTGGGATAATGTGATCGAGAACACAGACCCAAACTTATGTTGTAATGAATTTATGAATGCTATCAACACAATCATGTCAAAATTTCTCAAGCCTGTCAAAAAATCCAAAAGAAAAAAATCCCTTCCGTGGGTGGACCCATCAATTAGACAGCTTATGAAACAACGTGACTTTGCGCTGAAGAACTGTCTGAAGAGTCGGACAAACACTGCTCTCGCTCAATATAAAGGACTCCGCAACCGAGTCACTAGAGAACTGCGCTCAGCGAAAGCAACATACTACGTCACACTCTTAAAGGAGGCAAAAGGCAATAGTCTGCTTATCTGGAAACAATTGAAAAACTTAATACAACCACAAAAAGCTCAAAATATCATACACGAACTAAAAACAGAGAATGAAACAATAACAGACAGTGGAGGAATTGCGCAAGCGCTGAACAATTACTTTATTAAATCAGTTGAGGATATAGCCAGCACTTTTAACACTAGTGGCTGGTCTGGCCCGACTATGGCTACACATACGGGCCATATGTTAGAACTTAAACAAGTATCAAAAAGTCAAGTAGTACAAATAATTAAAAAGCTAAAAACGACCTACTCCAAAGATCTTTTTAATTTAGATATAGCATTTTTAAAAACACATATTGATGCATTCGCTGACCCGTTGACCCACCTGGTTAACACCTCTATAACAAGTGGGATATTCCCTGAAGCGTGGAAACAAGCTAAGGTTGCCCCAATATTTAAATGTGGTGCTAAGGACCAAGTAACCAACTATCGGCCCATCAGCATCCTGCCTGCCCTATCCAAGGTCCTGGAAAAGGCAGTTGCCACACAACTGATGGAACACCTAGAGGGCAACAAACATTTGCACCCATTACAATTTGGTTTTAGAGCAAAATTCTCCACAGAGAGCGCTAACTGCTTTCTCTTGGAGCAATTTAAATCTTACATAGACAAAGGAAATCTAGTAGGGGCAGTATTTTTAGATTTGAGAAAAGCATTTGACACAGTTAATCATAACATTCTAATATCTAAACTTATTAATTATAATTTAACAGAAAGGACAGTGGCTTGGTTCCAATCATATCTCACAAACCGTGAACAATGTGTTGCCATCGGCAATGCAAAGTCATCACTACAAAAAGTTAAAACGGGCATTCCGCAGGGTTCGGTATTGGGACCGATACTCTTCAGTATGTTCATAAATGATCTCCCTGACTCCTGTCCAGACGCAGGTTTTCAAATGTATGCAGACGATGCTGTTTTATATGCTTATGGTAAAACAGCGGCTGCAGTCTCGCAAAAATTAAATGAACAACTGGAGACTGTAGCTCACTGGCTGAACAGGTCATGTCTAGCACTCAATGTAAGTAAAACAGTGTCAATGTGTTTTTCCTCTGGGAGGTGCACCACGTCCACAATCTTAAACATTAGTATCCTTGACAAACCAATAAATCAGGTTACAGAGGTTAAATACCTTGGCCTAATATTGGATGAACATCTTAGATTTGATAAACATATACAGAAGATCAGCAAAACAGTTAGACTGAACTTATGCACTTTTAGACTAATTAGAGATTGTTTATCATTTGAAGCAGCAAATATATATCTGCATTCAATGATTCTCTCTCACCTTGGCTACTGTATAACTGCATGGTCACAGGCAGGTCTCACAGCAACAAGACCACTGGAGAGACTGTACAATCGTGCTTTAAAAATTCTAGCTAAAAGGCCAATTAGAGCTCATCACTGCGATGTTCAGCGGGATCTGAACATGATGAGCTTTGATAATTATATTGCTTTGTCAAATATCAACCTGATATATAAATGCCTGCATGGTCAAGCCCCTCAAGTGCTCTGTGACCTAACCCAACCTATACAGGCAGTTGGGAGGTCTACCAGGGGGGCTGTAGCAGGGAACTGTAGAATACCCCACCGTAAAACATCCTTTGGTCAGTCCTCGTTTTTAATTAAAGGTCTTAATTTATGGAATAATTTGCCCCCAGAATTCAAGGCCAATCACAGTCATAGGTCGTTCAGATGTCAGATGAAGGAATTTCTAAAAAATAACCAGATATGTAATCATGTGTGATTCTATGTGTGTGTTTCTAGAATGTGTGTGTGTGCGTCTGTGTGTGTGTGAGGGGGGGGGGCAGTTCAGAGTGTTGTGTGTGTGTGTGTGTGTGTGGTGATGGAGGAAGTGTGTGTGTGTGTGTGTGTGTGTGTGTGTGTGTGAGGGAGGGAGGGAGGTGGGTGGCAGTTGACTATGTGTGTAAGGGGGGGTGCTATTGTACATGTTTTATCAAATTGATTAATTAGTGGATGAATGAGCGAGTGACTGTACATTAATATAGGATTAGGTATGTGTATGTATATTGCCTGTCTTCTTAGATTGAATGAATGCTTGGATGAATGGATAGGTTGTATTTTAAAACAACATTAAAACAGTTTTTTATATTTTACTTTAAAAGCCCTTCTAGGGACGGGCATTGGAAATTAGCCTATGGCTACAAATGCTATGATACTTATCTGTTAGGTTGTTGTACAGCCTACATGATGTGTATTTGTCCCTACTCAAATAAACCATAACTGAACTGAATTGTAAGCTACACGAGAGCAAAATATTTTCGTCTTTGATCTGAAGGGCACTTTCTTCATATCATATAGGCCTATCTGTGGAGGTCGCCGTCCAAATTGATGCGCAAAGTAGATAGCGCAAAGTCATTGCCAAGTTCACCTGTCCTCGGTCATGGATGTGGAATAACACCTCTTCTGGAATATTTTCTTACAAAAGTATCCACTAGAAAGCACACACAGATGCGGTAACTACAGAAGGGGCTACGACTTCCTTTCATTCCGTTTAATATTGAGTTGTTTAAAATGCAAACGGACACAAGGCGAGACGGGCACCTGGCGATGGGACATGCTTTTGTGCAGTCTGGAAGGCTACTACTGCGCGTTGTTTAAGCCCGGTTTGACAGTCGGGAACAACAGCACAAGAAACATGGAGGAATATTAAGGTATGGAGACATACAGGGAAATCAGAAAATAATTTAAACCGAGCATTAGTAATAGGGAGGGAAAGTAATCTCATCGCCCCCTGCTGGCAACGTTCCAACCCCCTGCAACAAATGAATGTTTTTTTTCTTTGAAAGATTACATCTCGGCCCTGACGACGAAGTAGAAGTAGTGGCAGTCATATTATGGGCTTGTTGGCCCGTTTTATCGAACCAGGTGGTAAAATGTTCGGTTTTTCACTGATCTGAGCTGATTTTAATATTCTTTAAAAAGCTAATACAGAACTACACTGACTGGCATGTGTGGCTTGTTTACTCCATGTAATTAGCATAGCCAAATTAGCATAGCCAAACATGAGCCAGAGAGGTGGTTACTCGTCACCACAGAAGCCATCATATCTACTAGAGAATTTAAAACCATACCAAAATGATCGCGTGTATATATGTGTAATAAGAAGACAATGTGGAACTCATAGGATTACAAGAATGTGAAGATATGCGAAGAACTTGCGTTCGTTCGCGTTCATTTGTTTCTCTGTGTTGTCAACGAGGCGCGAAGCACAGCATGCTGGGAGCTGTAGTCCGTTTCCGACCAGATTGGCACAATTTCTATTTTTCTTAAAAGGGCAAAAAATGACTTGAGATTTTCACAGGTAGTAGTTCATGCTATTGTGTACGCTGAAAAATGTGTCTGGTGTTATAGTTCCAAGGCATATCTTTGTGGGATTTTTTTAAAAACTTGTCTATGGGAGTTTCAATAGGATCACCCTGGTGTTTGGAACGTAACCGCTAAGATCGCTGTTTTCCACTTTCCCTCCCAATGCCACATGTGTCCTTGTCTTATCACTGCGCTTATTAGTCTCGAGACTTTCACAAGACAGACTGACGTGCTTTCCTCTCGCCTTGGTCATTTTAATGTCCACTACTACTAAGTATTGTGCTAATGACAGATCGCAAAACAAGTCAGTTGAGATGAACTTCACTACTTTATTTTCTGGTGAAGGTTTTCGTGACATTTTCAAACGCACGCTGATGTGCCGGTAACTAGCTGCCACTCCTCTTCGCAAGTAGCTCTATCAGATTCTTGGCGTGCGTGGGACACAGGTGACACGTGACACAGGTGCTTCATGGGTATTGTAGGCTCGCGAAATCGCATTGTATTGCTTTTGTTGCAAAGACGGTCCGAGGAAAAAAACTACAAAATGCGGTGCCTCATCATTCAAAATAGTAACGGACCCGCCAGAATGGCTAGTGAACCTTCGGTATCTACTAGCCAACGCCGAAATTCACCCGCATTTGGCTAGCTGGCGGGTGTTAGTGTTAAGCCCTGACACACACACTGGCATCCATGTACCACAGCTGCTACCACAACCAGGTATAACACACACACACACACACACACACACACACACACACACACACACACACACACACACACACACACACACACACACACACTGGCATCCATGTACCACAGCTGCTACCACAACCAGGTATAACACACACACACACACACACACACACACACACACACACACACACACACACACACACACACACACACACACATCCACCACAGACTGGCACCCATGTACCACAGCTGCTACCGCAACCAGGTATAGCACACACACACACACACGCACACACACATCAACACAGAGCTGCTGTGACGCCTTCAAAACATCATGTAAACACTTCAGAACTACACTTAACTCTTGTGTGTCTATGTGTGTGTGTTCCAGGTGGGCAGTGAGGCCCTGCGTAAGCAGCATCGTCAGGAGGCGGAGCTCCACTACAGTCGGGCGTCTGCCATTTTCATCACCATAGGCCACGCCCCCTGCGAGCTGCTCCGCACCCTATTGGAGAGAGTCGCCTTCATTCAGTTCACCACCTCAGGTGTGTGTGTGTGTGTGTGTGTGTGTGTGTGTGTGTGTGTGTGTGTGTGTGTGTGTGTGTGTGTGTGTGTGTGTGCGCGCAATTTGGATAACACAGTGACTTAAATACATGAGATTGGGTACGGTATGCTGACCTGCGATGCAAAGTTTTACAAATAGAAATAGACAACTTGACAAAAGAACGGTCAAATTCTCGTTTATTCAACGTGACTTCTCGCCCTGATTTTGTCATGTTTGAGAAGCTAACTGTGTGTGTGTGTGTGTGTGTGTGTGTGTGTGTGTGTGTGTGTGTGTGTGTGTGTGTGCAGGCCAGAGCAGTGCTGCTGTGAAGTTGAAGACGCTGACGGGTGCTATGGAGGTCATGTGTGAAACACACCACGCCTTCACCAAGATACACACACAGCTACAGGTACACACACACACACACACACACACACCACGCCTTCACCAAGATACACACACAGCTACAGGTATACACACACACACACACACACACACACACACACACACACACACACACACACACACACACACACACACACACACACACACACCACGCCTTCACCAAGATACACACACAGCTACAGGTATACACACACACGCACACACACACGCACACACACACACACACAC
>NC_085880.1:14952319-14967319 GCF_034702125.1 Engraulis encrasicolus | reverse complement strand
ACTTCAGTATCTAATATGTACGTACTGTATAAAGTGGATGCATTTTTTTGAGCTCGCGCGCACACGCACAGAAAACATTCAGACAGTTTTTCCTCACCCCCGTTGCCCCGTTGACATCTGATCTTTTGTCTACTGACTTAGATACCTGGCAAGTCTTATGATCTACCCATTATTTGTGTCTGTCCAGCTTCAATGTTATCTACCTAAATCTGTAATCTAAGTATCTATCATGTCTTAAAATGTACACACACACACACACACACACACACTGAATCAGACACACACACAGACACACACACACACACACACCTGTGCAACACTCTAAAAGCCTGCTCTTTCTCTCCCTGGTGTGTGTGTGTGTGTGTGTGTGTGTGTGTGTGTGTGTGTGTGTGTGTGTGTGTGTGTGTGTGTGTGTGTGTGTGTGTGTGTGTGTGTGTGTGTAGTGGGCCAGAAGAGGAGGGTGTGTGTGTGTATCGGCAGGTGTACTCCAGTGTGTTGCGAGCGGATAAGGAGGCCCCCCTGACAGAGCGCATCGCCCTCTACCTGCAGCTCCTGGAACAGCTCAACACGAACACACACACCACGCTCACACACACCAAAGACACCTGACTCTCTCTCACGCACACGCACACACACACACCAAACACACCTGACTCTCTCTCTCACACACACGCACACACACGCTCACACACACACCAAAGACACCTGACTCTCTCTCTCTCGCACGCACACACACATACACACACACACACACACACACACACACACACACACACACACACACACACACACACACGCTCACACACATCGAAGACACCTGACTCTTTCTCACACGCCCACACTCTCACACACATCAAAGACACCTGACTCTCACACACACACATGCTCACACACACCAAAGACTGACTCAAAACTCACACACGCACTCTTCCTCTCTCACACACACACACACACACCAAAACTGACTCTCACACACTCTAAAGACTCACACACACTCACACACACAGAACTTAACCAAAGAGTGACACACATGCACAGACACACATCAGAAAGACTCTTACACAATACTCTGTGAAACACACACGCGCACACACACACACACACACACACACACACACACACACACACACACACACAATCTCTCAGGGAGGCCGGTTCCTGCAGTTGAGTGGGACATTCTCTCTGGCTGATGACGTCACTAGCATTGATAATGTCACTTGCGTTGCCTTATGCTGGCCACACCCACTCACCTCTCCGCAACCAATGGGCGCATTCGTGACGGCGCATGCAGAAGCAGTCTGCGCAGCACGCATGCACACTTCGCCATTTCAATGCATTCCAACCAGAATGCATTGCAATTTCGTATTACTGCCTCCTGCCTTGTGGCCTGTATTTGTGGCCCCGTGATGATGGAGCAAGACGTCATTGGCTACAAGAGTTTAATTCAATACCTTGCCGAAACAAAATTCTAAAGTCGTTTTCTCTTTTGCTTAGGGATTTTGAATGGAGAAATTATTGAATGCTTGCGATGTTGGACGGGGGAAAGTCCCCCAAAAGTAGTTGAGCCTAGGCTGACTGTAGGGAGGAAACTTAGTTGTTTTCTCCACGGAGACGGGGCATCAGCAAGGCGCGAGGCCACAAGCACAAGTTGAGGATGGGATTTAGGATAATGGGAAGAACCTCAGATGTCCCTCTGGCTGTCGCTGTCAGTTTGGATGAGAACATAAATCCATGGTAATTTGTCAAGACAAAAACAGAGCGTGAGGCTTGGGGTGGTTAAGCATTATCAATGTAGTGAAATTAAACCGAGATTAATAAAATCATGTAGAAGATTTTGGGCATATCTAAACCAGACAAATGCTCACCTCTGCAAGCCATCCTTTTGGTGGCCAACAACATCTTTGCTGACACAGTGTAAAAGGAAACCACACGAACCACGATGGGTTGTAGACAAGCAGCACTCTCGAGTGTAGTTCTTGTATTTTATTTTAGTGGACACTGGAGAGGGCTTGGGCCGAAACGTTTGTCCGTCACAAACTGTCTAACCCACTAAAATAGCATACAAGAACTACACTCCAGAGCGTGGGTTTTCTGCAAAAAAAGGCAGTGGTAATATTAACTCATGCCAAGAGGCTAAACATAACGTCTAGTTTTCTACATCTATGGTCCTAAACACCAGCCAACACAGGAGGGGAGGAGAGGAGAGGAGAGGAGAGGAGAGGAGAGGAGAGGAGAGGAGAGGAGAGGAGAGGAGAGGAGAAAACGGAAGAGGAGAGACTGCACTGTCCTCTCTGTAGAAGACAAGAAATGACATGTGACTGAATAGACACGTGACCGGGGAGTGTGGTGGAAGCTTTGTGTGTGTGTGGTTGAAATGTTGTGCGTGTGCATTTGGAGCATTGTGTGTATGTTTGTGCGCGTGCATGTGCATGTGCGGTTGAAGCATTGTGTGTGTGTGTGTGTGTGCGTGCGTGAAGCTTGATATTTGAATGTTATTTGTTATTATAAAGTGTGCAAATGATTATTGTGAACGGATTTATAATAAACACAGTGTGTTTCAAAGCTCTTGTATGTATGTCAGTATGTTTCCTCTTCACTTTTACACAGAGGACAGTGCACACAGTGTTGTGAAGCACACACCTACACACCTAATTGTTTTTTTTTAATTTTAGATCAAGGGGCTAATAATTTTGTCCTTGCCATTTTTGCCCTTTTTTCATTTAATTGTATTTTTTTTCATTTAATTGTAACAATGAAAAAAATCCAAATTCAACTTGTTGGATATTATCTCCTTGGTGTATTTGTTTCCAGAATAACAAAAACTCAAGAGAGATGTCTTATTGCAGGAGGGGGGGCTAATAAAATCCTCCTCAAGTCTAAATGTAGTGTATTTCACACACAATCTGAATGTTAAACACCACATGCTATGGCTTTTTACATTATTCAGTGACTCATCTGTGAATCTAAGATTTCCAAATAAATTTAATCAGTTCATTTTAGACTCTTTAAAAATTGAAATAGATCACAGGCAATGAAAAGTATTGTGACAACCAACCCTGAAAGCAATGTGACAACCAAACACAACTGACATGTTTAACTCTTTAGGAGGCTAGCTCCCACATGTATAACCCTAGGGTCCCTAGCAATGAAAAATATAACAATGTAGCACTCTTTACTTTCAAACGGCCCTGCTGATTTTGATGTCAGTCATCAGTAAGAGAGAGAGAGAGGAAAAAAAACGTTGAAATTCTCAATGTTTTCAGTTTCATTTGGAAAAACACATTAGGTTGCTTCACCTCTTGGTTATAATGTTTTATCTCCACGGTCAAAGTAAATGATGAGTGTGTGACGACCATAACTTGACTTGTGACAACCAACCCCGTTCTCCCCCTACTGCACAACATTTTCAGCACCACCTAAGAGGACAGCGCTCGCGCTGTGACGACACTGCCATGAATCCACAGGTCTCTAGAGAATAATCTACTGGATTCTCAACACTTGTTCAAACTTGACATGGAGGGATAGACGGTCTATTGAAAAGCTTGTCATGTCTAGAGACGTTTTACCGGTGATAAGCAAGTGAACCATCTCTCAACCATCAGTGCCAGACGCACGAGACTCAAGTGGGATTTCCATGGCAACCGCCAACATGCCTGCCTTCACTTCAATGTTTCCGAAAAAACTTTTTGTATCGTGACTCGTAGTGGGGGAAAAGTCCATCGCTCCGTTTTCAATCATGGCACATCCAGGTGAGGATACATAAATATAAATCTGCTTGTGTTCACTTGACTACCCCTTATAACCACGAAACAAATCTGATTGAGCGACAACGCTACGGGCGTCATTTTTACCACTCGTCAACTTTGACGTCCATGCGTTCAACACTTTGGTTTTCCCCCCATGTCAACAAAATAAGACAAAGATGCAGAGTAACGGCATAGGCCTACTGTCTGATGTGTAAAATCAATGTTACCTTGACGAAGGTTAGATTTAGCACCACTCATCACCAGCATGCATGCTGTTTGGTAGTGAAGATGTGGGAATTGGGAACACTAATACGCTAGGCCTTCAACAGCTTGGTATTGGGCCAGTGACACTGATACCCTAATTAGGCCTATAGGCTAGTAATCAAATGGTAATGAGGTGTATTATAGTTTTTTTGTTTTTTTTAAAGTACAGTAGATAATAGCCTAATACTACAGTGAGTCCGTCTGTCTTCATTATGACCTGTGTTTGTTTGTGATTGTTTTTTTTTTAATGAATAGTTTATTATCTGAAGCCCCCACCCCCCTCTGCCCCACCCTTGGTTGGAAAGGTAAGCCAGTTGTGTGTGTGTATGTATGTGTGTGTGTGTGTGTGTGGACGGGCGAGCGCATACTGTACACGTGCGTACATGTGCATGCGTGTGCTCATGAGCAAGAGCTACCAGTGATTTGTTGCATTTCCTGTTGTGTGTGTATGTGAATTACACCCAGTGGTGTAGTCTACTTTTTTATGGTGGGTATACTGTATATTTGAGCATTTTTTAAGTGGGTATACTGTATATTTGTGCTATTCAAAACAATGGATCAATCAATTTGAAGTGGGTATACTGAAATCCCTGAAATTTAGAAGTGGGTATACTCCGTATACCCGCATTCTACGTAGACTACACCACTGATTAAAACCATGACTTGTTTATAAAGATTATCTTTTATATCAGTGATATGCAAACACACACATACAGGTGAGCCACCACACCATTGAGCTCAGCTGGAATTCGGAGGGGGGAGAACCCCGAACTGGCCCACCTGAACGCTGGATACGCTACAGGTATAATAAGAATAAGTATAAATAATATAACTAATTTAAATAATAAACCATTTAAAAGTAACTTATTAAGTATGCTACTATTACTACTACTACTAATAACAATAATTCTGCTATAGCATCGAGGAGGAGGACCCGAAAACACACACCTACTGCACCATTTACACGTATGTAATGTACACACACACACACACACACACACACACACACACACACACACACACACACACACATAGGGCCTACAAGCTCCCTCCATTTAAATAGAGGACTCCATTTGAACAGGATTCTGTTTACATGTCTTACCCAAGGGCGTAACTTTATGCTGACAATTGGGGGGGGTCAAGATTTCCATCTAAATGAATTAAATGGCTAAACAGTTTTCTTCAGTATTTGCATGTACAGTTATGTATGTTACCTGGTCATTTGTGCCTCCTGCGCTGTCTCTCTCTGTACTCTCTCTCCCTGTTTTTGGTCATCCGATTCTCCTTCGCCTCGTTCTCTCCCTCTGTCTTCAACTGATGCACTTCCTCCATCACCTCCTTTCTGTTGCTCAACTGCTACATCTCCTCCGTTGCCTCTCTCTCCTTCAACTGCTGCACCTCCTCTGACACCTTCATACTCTATCTCTTGAACTGGTTCACCTCCTTTGTCACCTCCTTCTCTCTCCCTCTCATCTGTGCTTCCTCGTCTCTCTCTCTGGACACCCGTCTCTCTCTCATCACCTGTACCTCCTTGGCCTTGGATCTCTCTTTGGTGACCTGCACAATCAAGTTTTTGAACCTGATATAAAAAAAACCTCAGTTAATGTTCAAATGGCTTGGCAGCAAACTCACATCAGAGTTTTAGATTATGCATTTTCCCAATCAGGCTAAAGGCAAGCTGTCAGAAAATCTCCATTTGTAATGTGGCATATAGCAATAAAGCAAAGATGAGTTAATGAATTAATTAATTAATTAAAAACATTCCTACCCTTTGCTTAGTAGGCCTAATTCATATGATCAGAAGAAAGCTACAGTCAGAGATGGTTGATAAAATCTTTGATGCAGTGCCAAATATGAATGACATATCCCAACCATCAATCACTAATCAGGATGCTGCACAAATAGGATCTCTTGTCTGCTGTTCGCCATGTTGTTAATCATATGATCAGAAGAAAGTTGCTGTGGTAGAAATTAAAGTAGCCTGCTGGCTACATAATATCCCATATCCAATATTTATACAATTGACTGTTTTTTTTTTTTTATATATATAACTAAATATACAGTGGCGACTGGCGACAAAAAATATTGAGAGGACCTCCTCTGTCTCACTCCAAGCACAGCCACGCATAGTGTTACGCGAGGAAGGAACCCCTTGTCTCCCAACCCTCTCTCGTGTCTCTCTCTTCATTACTTCACTGGCGAAACAAACTGTAATCGCTTGGCTGTTGTCAACAAATGCGATTTTGAAAACAAAATATAATGCCACAATACATCTTATTTAAAATGGATGTGTTTACTATTGGTGTCAAAAAACTTACAGGCATTTTGGTTCAGCTGCATTGAACAAGCTTCTCATTTGAAGTGGATACTATCATAGGAAATCACGCAGGCAACTGGACAGGGGGTAACCAAAAACTAAACTAAACTTAAATGATGTGAAATAAAACAAACAGACGTCCGATTGCTAGGGTTTCACAAAATGTGTTGGTTTGAGGGAGTAAATATCCCAAGTGCTAGCCATCAACGTCCAAAATAGCCAGCCACGTCCAGTGTTATTGAACTAGCTGTCCTGTCTGTCGTAACCTAGCATAAAATAGCTATATAACTAACTGACAGGCAGAAAGGCAGTGGTACAATAGGTTCTCAAAACACTCGGAAATAATGTCTCTTGTGCCAAAGACGCATCCACGCATGATCATGTGGCAATTGCAAGTTAAAAGTAGAAAAAAACAATTGCTCAATACTTGATAAAGCTGATCGCTAATCAGTTTGAATTTGGGATAGTGGAGAAGAGGATTACCCATTGAGACCCTGATTGTCGCTCCCAACGCAGGACGCTCCCCGGTCGGCTCGCTCCCACTAGCCAGACTATCGATCCCACCGCCATATAACGGAGCTAGTTATCTTTTTGATGTTAGTTTTTTGTTTCTAACCCTAACCCTAACCTTAACCCTAAACCTAACCCTAAATTGCTTGTATGTGGCAGTGTATGATAATACGTGAAATATAATCGGGTGGGACTACACGTCCGGGAGTGATAGAAACACCTGGGACTACACGTCCGGGAGCGATCTCAGTTGGGAGTGTCCATCTACCTCCCCCATTGGATGTACACAACTAACGCAGATTTGGGGAATACCAAGGGGGGCAGGGGGGGTTACATTACAACATGATTAAACATAACTGAACGAAACTATTTTTCACTATTTTACATAAAATGGGTAAAGTTGTTCATGCAAGACAAGTACTGTAATTATATAGGGGGGGTTGTACAATTATATAAGGGGGGTTATATTGTCAGGGTTTGAAGTCTGGGGGGGTCAAAACCCCCCTAACCCCCGTGGAAATTACGCCCATGGTCTTACCATCACATAAAGATCACTTCTGGTTCCTGCCTATCATATAGACTTACTTTACACCTTATCCTCAACTCACTCTCTCAGGTCTAACAACTTTATTTTTTGTTTCTTCTTTATTGTACGTGTATATATGGTATTTTTCTTCTCCTCATAGTCATAGCATGTTTGTAAATTAAAATTGTAAAGCACTTTGTGACTGTCTTGTTTGTGAAGTTTCTTCTTACTTAGTTATTTACTTACTTGCTTAAACTGTGTGTGTGTGTGTGTGTGTGTGTGTGTGTGTGTGTGTGTGTGTGTGTGTGTGTGTGTGTGTGTGTGTGTGTGTGTGTGTGTGTGTGTGTGTGTGTGTGTGTGTGTGTGTGTGTAGGGGTTACAGCCGTAGCTATGTGGTGGAGGGCTTGTCTCCGAGTACGTCCTATAAGTTTCGACTGCGAGTGACGTCACCGACCGGCCAGAGCAGCCTGAGCTCTCCTGTTTTGGTCAGCACTGCACGTACGTATGCTCTCCTCGTACAGTACGTGCACACACACACACACACACACACACACACACACACACACACACACACACACACACACACACACACACACACACACAAATAATAATACAATAATAATTAGGGCTGGGACTCGATTACATTTTTTAATCGAATTAATCTATAGGCTTTCAAATTCATGAATCGAATTAATTGCATTTAAATATCTTACTTGAGAACAGTGAAAACAAAAAAAGTGAACATGGATTTTGAATAATTACAATAAATAAACTTTTAATCTAAAAATATTGTTCATTTTTAAAGGAAGAAAGAACTCCTCTCAATTTCAACAGGCTGTTCACCATCAGGCGTAATACTACCCTCCACTGGTCTAATCCAGAACTATTTAGCTATATTATACTGCGATAAATTTTTTGAAACGCGTTAATGAATTAATCGAATCGCGTGACTAATTAATCGAAATTAACGTGTTAATGTTCCAGCCCTAATAATTATAAATTGTATTAGTAGTGCCTTTTAAGGTACCCAAGCCCACATTGCAGTACAGAAAGTTAAAATAGTAGCATGTTGAAACAGCAGTAAGATAAGTAGTGAAACTGTAGAAATTAGTAGTAAAACGTGAGTGTGGATAACTGTGTGTGTCAGCCAAAATACACAGTGTGAAAGAGTAGGCTGTCTGAAGAAGATCCCACGGCACGGGTGGATCAAAACGTTTCCGTTTGTTAAATAAAATACAAACAAGTACAAACATTTTTGGAGCTTATACCCAGTGTACATTACCATTGTCTGGGAAGTGGATTGTTGTTTTTGTGGATGTGGAGACCCTAACCTCCAAACACACACACACACACACACACACACACACACACACACACACACACACACACACACACACACACACACACACACACACACATTCATTATCAATAATTGCTCATAGTTACTCTGTCTGTGTGTGTGTGTGTGTGTGTGTGTGTGTGTGTGTGTGTGTGTGTGTGTGTGTGTGTGTGTGTGTGTGTGGCAGGGGAGCCTTTGACAGGCAAGAACCTCCATCAGGCCGTGAACATGAATGACGAGGTGGAGCTGAAACGCATTCTACAGGCAGGGTCAGGAGAGAGAGAGAGAGAGAGTGCGTGTGATTGTTACTGAGTGCATTGTATCTGTATGTGTTGCAGGAGAGTATCCATTGCAGATTACTGATTGTACATGCCCCAAAATGTAGTTTGTAATGTAATTTGTAACACAACGTTTGTAGAACAACAATTGTACAACTGTAACTGTAATGGAATGCAGTTATTCATCATTTCAATTTCAGTTTATTGTGGTTAGGGGGATAGCCCCTTGAGATAAGATATCTCGTTTTCGAGGGGGGCCCCAGCACAAAACGGGTGGATTTCCCAAAACCATCGTTGCTAACCACGTCAGCTACTTCGTTGTTTCCAATGCAAATTGCCATTGGCAACTACGTAAGTTGATAACTGGCTAACAACTGTGCTTTCGAGAAACTCACCCCAGTACAGTACAGTTACAGAACACTGACAACACCTTCGCACATACAACATCACTCAGAATCTGTGTGTGTGTGTGTGTGTGTGTGTGTTTTGCAGGTCAGTACATTGATGTGTGTGTGTGTGTGTGTGTGTGTGTGTGTGTGTGTGTGTGTGTGTGTGTGTGTGTGTGTGTGTGTGTGTGTGTGTGTGTGTGTGTGTGTGTGTGTGTGTGTGTGTTTTGCAGGTCAGTGGATGCTAATGTGTGTGTGTGTGTGTGTGTGTGTGTGTGTGTGTGTGTGTGTGTGTGTGTGTGTGTGTGTGTGTGTGTGTGTGTGTGTGTGTGTGTGTGTTTGCAGGTCAGTGGATGTTAATGGGTGTGATAAACTGGGCTTCACTCCTCTCATGGTTGCCGCTCAGAAGGGCTACACAAGGTAATAAATATAGACCAAGTAGCTATCTCTTTCACGCACGCACACACACACCTCAGCCCTTCTCTTCTTTTGTCCCACTTTCATTCATCTTCTCACTCTACCATTCTTTCTGTGTATTACACTCCGCCTCTCTGTCTATCTCTTGTGTGTGTGTGTGTGTGTGTGTGTGTGTGTGTGTGTGTGTGTGTGTGTGTGTGTGTGTGTGTGTGTGTGTGTGTGTGTGTGTGTGTGTGTGTGTGTGTGTGTGTACTGTACGTGTTTTCGGTAGGCTAGTCCGGATGCTGGTGGCCCATGGAGCTAATGTACATATAAAGAACAGCAGCGGAAAGGACAGGTATGTGTGTGTGTAGTAGTAGTAGTAATAGCAGTAGTAGTAGTAGTAGCTTTATTGTCCCCCATGGGTGAAATTTCTGTCCAGTAAATGAAGCTCGAGACATAAAAACAAACTCAATACAATCAGATCCCCAAAACACATTGTTAAACATTTACCCTAACGCTAGGGACACATAGCAGGTGAAATTCAGTGTTCCATTCTGACAGCACAACAGTCATCAGGTCATCACGGGCAATCAAATGGAGTGAAACCGCTATGTTGTTGACTTGATTGGCTGCCGCAGATGAAATTCGCTCCTCATTTGCATGATAGTAAACTTGGTTGAATAATTTCACCTCGCTTCTCTCCTGTTCGCTTAACTTCACCTCCCTCATAGGAATGAATGGCGAAGTTCGCTTCGCCAAATTCGCATCTACTGTATGTCCCTACTAGCCTCGCGCGCCATCCTACGTACTTCCTCCAAGACACTTGGCTCCGCAATACGTCTGGTACCTGTCTTCTGTGGAGCAATGTTGACCGGTAGGATTTGTGCCGTTGTTCTGACAAACGGTCCTACATTGTAATTTTATCCTACGGTAGGATGTTCTGTCAGACATGTCTGTTAAACGGTCCTACATCGCCATAGATAGACGTCAGACATGTTTGTTCAACAACTTATAAGTTAAATCCTGATTTTTCCACAAATGTCCTTCCTGCTTCCTGCAATCGCCGTCAGATCAAACAAAGTTCAGACCATGAATACGAAATGGAAATGGTAGTGTTATGGTATGGTCAGGACCAGGCTATGTCCCTACCGTAAGACAACACATTTTCCCAATACAGTCCCAGGAAAAAGTTTGTACACCCTTTGAAATTTCTTACCTTTCTGTCAAAATTGGTCATAAAACATGGTCTGATCTTCCCGGAAATCACAAGAAGGAACAACCAGAGTCTGCTTTAACTAATTCAACCCAAACATTTACAAGTTTTCATATTTTCATTGGCCATAAGATGTAAACATTCACAGGACAGCAAGGCACAAGTAAGTACACCCTTGCATTCAATTGGGTTTAACCCTAAATTAGTCGCAATAACCTCAACCAGATGTTTCCTGTAGTTGCAGATCAGATTAACAAAACAATCTGGATGTATCTGGTCTCCCTCTTCTTTAGAAAACTGCCTCTCGTCAGCAAGGTTTGTGGGATGTCTGGAGTGCATAGCTTTCTTGACTTCATGCCATATAATCTCAATTGTTTTTTGTTAGGGCTTTGACTGGGCTATTCCAGAATGTGTATTTCATTATTATGAAGCCATTCTAAAGTCGATTTGCTTCTAATGTATGGGTTGTTGTCACATTTCAGCACCCATCCTCTTGTGTGCTTCAACTGTGTGACAGACTACCTCACTTTTTTTCTGTAAAATATCTCGATAAACTTCTGAGTTCATTGTTCCACTGATAATAGCAAACTGAAAAGGGCCTGAGGCAGCAAGGTAGCCACATATAATGATGTTCCCGCCACCATACTCAAAGGTGGAGATGATGTTTTGGTGAAGGTGTGGTTCTCCAGTTCTCCTCCAAACATGACATTGTGTGTTCCCCTGAACAATTCAACTTTGGTGTCAACGTTTGTCTACAGAATATTTTGCAGTAATTCTATGAAGCATATAAATGCTTTTTCGCAAACCTCAAAGGTGCAGCAATATTTTTTTTGGACAGAAACCCCATTAATTTTAGATTGGCAGAATGAATCCCATTTTTAGCTATTCTTGGTTACATCTCCTCTTCTGAGTATGGTGGCGGGAGCATCATTATATGCGGCTACCTTGCTGCCTCAGGCCCTTGACAGTTTGCTATTATCAGTGGAACAATGAACTAAAGTTTTTTGTGATATTTTACAGAAAAAACGGGAGGAAGTCTGTCACACAGTTGAAGCACACAAGAGTATGTGTCCTGAAATGTGACAACAACCCATACTTTAGAAGCAAATCGACTTTAGAATGGATTCATAATAATGAAATACACATTCTGAAATAGCCCAGTCAAAGCCCTGAAAAAAAAACACAATTGAGATTATATGGCATGAAGTCAAGAAAGCTATGCACTCCAGACATCCCACAAACCTTGCTGACGAGAGGCAGTTCTCTAAAGAAGAGGGAGACAAGATACAAAGAGATTGTTTTGTTAATCTGATCTGCAACTACAGGAGAAGTCTGGTTGATGATATTGCAACTAACTGAGAGTTAAAACCTACTTAATGCAAGGGTGTACTTACTTATGCCCTGCTCTCCTGTGAATGTTATGGCCTTATGACCAATAAAAATATGATAACATGTAAATGTTTGGGTGGAATTAATTAAAACAGACTCTGATTGTTCCTTCTTGAGATTTCCAGGAAGATCAGACCATGTTTTATGATCAATTTTGACAGAAATGTAAGAAATTTCAAAGGGTGTACAAACTTTTTCCTGGGACTGTATATGAAAAAACACATTAGACATAGACAAATGTCAGCCATCAACAGCTAACAGTCCCAGTTTACCCCATAGCGTTCCCATAGCATAGGGCAGGGCTATTAAATTGGAGGCCCCAGGGCCAGATCCGGCCCTTGCATGGCAAGTGTCTGGCCCTCCACAAGGTTTGAACAAAATGAAAACATGTGTGCGCTATATATGATATTACGTTCGGCCCTTTTATTGTGGGGAATTTGATAAACTGGCCCATGACTTTTAATTGAATACCCCTGGCAGAGGGGATGTGCAAAGCAGCAATGGGTAGAAATAAATAAATAAATAGATGACAGATAAAAGCTCAAGTGGCATCCCTGCTCAGGCCTATTGCAACATGGTGTGCAAATTAAAAGTGTGTGTGTGTGTGTGTGTGTGTGTGTGTGTGTGTGTGTGTGTGTGTGTGTGTGTGTTTGTGTGTGTGTGTGTGTGTGAGTGTGTGTGTTTGCGTTCAATAATCTGATGCTGGTGTGCTCTGAGTGTGTTGCAATGTTTTATGTCTTCTTGTGTGTGTGTATGTCTGATGTGTATGTATACATAATGCTGTGCGTGCGTGCGTGTTAGCCTGATGCTGCCGTGCTATATGCGGGGCATGTGAAGGTGGTGTGGTAATGTTTTGTGTGTGTGTGTTTGTGTTTGTGTTTGTGTTTGCGTGTGTGTGTGTTAGCCTGATGCTGGCATGCTATGCGGGGCACGTGGAGGTGGTGCGCTGCCTGTGTGTGTTGGTGGGAGGGTGGGGGGTGCGAGATGGTGGGGGCTGCAGCGCTCTACACTACGCAGCCGACGGAGGAAACGTCCCGCTCATCAAATACATCATCCAACAGGGAGCTCAGGTAGGGCTCTTTTATAGGAACAGATATGGACATGCCCATAGACGGCCATTCTAAAGCCAGTTGAGACAAAATCCAAATTAGCCAAATAACAGACAACAAACATCAAAAAAATATTTCAGACAATTCAGAAAAGGGCTTGATGTTCAAAATAGTGAATTTCTCCTTTAACAACTGATTCACTGAGGGTTAATAAAGCAGTAAAGACTGTAAAAAACTAGTGTTACCCCTTATTGCCATATCAGCTTATGTTGAATTTGGCGATAGTGAGCCAAATGGTGACAGATAGTGAGTCAACAAACTTTGGTGTGTGTGTGTGTGTGTGTGTGTGTGTGTGTGTGTGTGTGTGTGTGTGTGTGTGTGTGTGTGTGTGTAGGTGGATGTGTGTGACAGCTCCATGTGGACTCCTCTGATGCGCGTGTGTGCGGTGAGCGGTAATGCAGCTGTGGCTTCTCTCCTCATCAGGTGAGTGTGAATACGGAGGTGTGTGTGTGTGTGTGTTAGTGTTTGTGTGTGCACACACGTGTGTGATCTGTGTGTGATGTCATGTGTTTTTAAGAGATGTAATATACTGTGTGTGTATTGTTTCTTCTCTCCGCGTCAGTGCTGGAGCCGATGTCAACGCCAGAGACAAGGATGGAAAAACCCCACTCATGGTAAGCACACACACACACACACCCATAGACATACAGAGACACACACACTATTACACACGTACTGTACTGAACACACACACACACACACACACACACACACAAGGTTATTTAGATTGTTGTAACATGTTGCCATTTTTTTCTGTATATTTTCAGTAACACTTTAATCAAGATTAGATTAATGCAAACCATGATCACGTTTTCATCACTGCTAAATATTGTCTGTGCATGTGTGTGTGTGTGTGTGTGTGTGTGTGTGTGTGTGTGTGTTTGTCAGGTTGCTGTGTTGAATAATCATGTGGAGCTGGTGAAGTTGCTGCTGGAAAATGGAGCAGATTATCACGTCAAGAATGAGGTAATATACACACACACACACACACACACACACACACACACACACACACACACACACACACACAGTAATTTTAAATTACATTTTAGAATAGAGTTACAAAAGACATTACATTACAAACTACATTTTGGGGTATGTACTATCAGAAATCTGCAATGGGACCTACAAGTAACCTTCCCAACACTGCCTGCAACACTTGTAGAAATGGACGCACTAAACTTCTATAGTGAAACAAAAACAAAAAAAAAGATAGGAATTTTTAAAAGGATGAAAAAACGCAGTCAAAATGGTGGTACAATAAGTAATGAGATTCAGCTCGTGAGTCAATTTGTTTCATCCTTTTATGTAAGTTTGCAACATATACAGTACCATTGGTATGCACAGACATTTGTGTGTACTGATCTGTGTATGACTGAGTGTGTGTGTGCTGGTGTTGTGTCTATTATAGTTTGGGTGTGGAGCAGCAGAGATGGCCAGAGCCTTTGGACGAGAGGTAATTTAACACGCGCACACACACACACACACACACACACACACACACACACACACACACACACACAC
>NC_085880.1:14934819-14947319 GCF_034702125.1 Engraulis encrasicolus | reverse complement strand
ACCACCTAACCATTAACAAGTACTATTAGGCATGTATGGTAACGGTTTGTAAAGTCTTGCTTTAGCATCAGTGAAGTCTTATTTAACCCTTTTGTAATGGTTAGTGTGTGATGACTGGTAGCATGGCAAACAGTAGGCCTAGGCCTAAGTTGAGGCTCATGTGACTGCCCCTCATGGATGTTTCTGGACGTTAACAAATGACTTGTTAAGCGTTGCTTATGCATTATCAAGGAATTACGAACCATTACTTAAGTATATCTGGGGAACTGATCTAAAGTGAAAACCTTTCCATGCTTTCCAAAAACGTTAACAAATGACTTCTTAAGCATTGCTTATGCATTATCAAGGAGTTAAAACTCATTAAGTAAGTATATCTGGGGAACTGATCTAAAGTGAAAACCTGTTATGGCTTTACAACACATTAACGAATGACTTGATAAGCATTGCTTATGCATTACCAAGAAGTTTCAACGCATTACTAACGCATATCTGGGGAACCTTTTAAGTGAAAACATTTCCATGCTTTCCGAAACACTAACAAAGGACTTGGTAAGCATTGCTTATGCATTATCAAGGATTTATAACCCATCACTTAGCTATATCTGGGGAACTGTTCTAAAGTGAAAACCTTTCCATGCTTTCCGAAAAGTTAACAAATGACTTGATAAGCATTGCGTAAGCATTATCGAGAAGTTTCAACGCATTAATAACGCATATCTGGGGAACTTTTTCTGTGAAAATCTTTCCATGCCTACTTAAGTAGGCCTATATCTGGGGAACGTCTCTGAAGTGAAAACCTTTCCATGCTTTCCAAAACATTAGCAAATTACTTGATAAGCATTGCTTATGCATTATCAAGGAGTTACAACTCATTACTTAAGTATATCTGGGGAACTGATCTAAAGTGAAAACCTTTCCATGCTTTACAAAACGTTAACAAATGATTTGTTAGGCATTGCTTATGCATTAACAAGAAGTTACAGCTCACTACTTGCGCATATCTGAGGAACTTTTGAAGTGAAAACCTTTCCATGCTTTCCAAAACGTTAACAAATGACTTGTTAAGCATTGCTTATGCATTATCAAGGAGTTACAACTCATTACTTAAGTATATCTGGGGAACTGATCTAAAGTGAAAACCTTTCCATGCTTTACAAAACGTTAACAAATGATTTGTTAGGCATTGCTTATGCATTAACAAGAAGTTACAACTCACTACTTCCGCATATCTGGGGAACTTTTAAAGTGAAAACCTTTCCATGCTTAACTTTGCTTAGCGAACCGTTATATCAGCACACACTAACCATTTACTAACGGTAGAAGATAATAGTTAGGAAATGAGAAATAATACTTACATAATGATTAACTCGTGATTCACTAAGGGTTAACTAATGGTAAAATAAGGCTTAACTAACCCTTAAGTAATGCCTAAAAAGGGGTACTTATTATAATGTGTTACCCTACTTTCCACTCACAATCGTCCTTGTGTAAAAAGTCATCGAAAAATTGAAGACGATACGGCACTTTTGCATCTTCTGTTTTGATCGTCACCATATAAACGTAGTCTTTCCTGATAGGCTGCCTGTGCTTGCTAGGTGTCCAGGTCGTGGCAGAGGGGGACACGGTGTGTGTGTGTGTGTGTGTGTGTGTGTGTGTGTGTGTGTGTGTGTGTGTGTGTGTGTCAGAGAGGGAGAGAGAGAGAGAGAGAGAGAGAGAGAGAGAGAGAGAGAGAGAGAGAGAGAGAGTCTGCAGTAGAGTGGTTCCTGTGTATGTGTGTGTTGTGTTTGTCACTTTCACAACATACATAATTCACTCGAACACCGAAGTAAAGTTAACGTTGCCTTTATCGAGGTATTGGAAGAATCATTACAATGCACAGTCATTGCTTGGCATATCACTACTCTATTAGTAAAGGTGCTATTACTCTAGGTCACCTGTAGGTCAAGTATCAATGCGCATAACATAAAGTAGTCACTGTAAAATAACTAAAAGTAGTTCCCATATTAATGTGAACATAACATTTCCTCCCTTCCAGCATTGATGTCTATCTGATACATTAAAGAAAGTAATTCAATACCCTTTACCTAGAGGCAAATATATCTTAAGGTAATCACATTAATCTTAACACCTTAACTTTAACCTTAGTGCTAAACTTCACAATAAACATTTAACACACATCAAACATAACAAACACAATGTATTCTTTTGTTAGGTTAGAGCGTCAATCTGTCAGGAGGACGGTGAGCTCTTTCAGGATAGCGTCTCTCTTGAGTATCAGAGCCCTGAGCAGGAACCTCGGGGTCTGCATTATCAGGTGTAGGGTTTCCGTCTTCAACTTGAAGTGGAGGCTCTGGGGCTGTGCACATGAGTTCATCAGAATCCTCAGAGACATGAGCATCATCCTCAGGCCTGTTGTTGGTGGCATGATGAGCAGTTGCATTTAGCAGTTGGTCAACGTGTCTGCGCCAGATGTGCTGTCCAACTTGCACCGTGTAGGTCAGGGGCCCTGTCTTGGACAGGATTTCACCGCGCTGCCATTTCTGCTTTGGGTGACGATAGTCTCTGGCTAGAACTTGTTGTCCGATCACAAAGTTTCTCACATGACCAGCCTTTGCTTTGCGGGGCTGTTTTTGCATGACATCTCTACGCAGGTCAGGCTTTAGCAGATCGAGACGTGACCTCAGACGTCTACCCATGAACAGTACAGCTGGGGCTTGGCCTGTCGTAGCGTGGTCAGCATTTCTGTAGGCATGTAGGAACTTTGCCATCTTTTCTTGCAGAGACATGTGGGAGTTTGACATTGTCTTCATCGACTGTTTAAACGATTGGACGAAGCGTTCAGCTAGACCATTCGTAGCAGGATGGTAAGGTACAGATGTGGTGTGCCTGATGCCATTTCTCCGGATGAATGACTGAAACTCTTCAGAGGTAAATTGACAGCCATTGTCACTGACAAGTCGTTCAGGCAATCCTGTTCTAGCAAACAGTGTGCGGAGCACTTCGACTGTTTTTGTGCTTGTGGCATTTTTCACAATGAAGACCTCTGGCCACTTTGAATATGCGTCGACCACAACAAGGAACATACGATCGAGGAATGGCCCGGCGTAATCTACATGAATCCTTTGCCAAGGAGCGGTGGGCCACTCCCAGCTGTGGACAGGAGCGGGTGGAGGTTGCTTTTGTCTCTCAAGACACCCGTTACACAACTTGGCCATCTCCTCTATCTGTAGATCAATGCCTGGCCACCATATGTAGCTTCTCGCAAGGCTCTTCATCTTAACGACGCCCATGTGTCCCTCATGGAGTGCTTCCAGGACGTAGGGGCGTAGCTTGGGCGGCACTACGATTCTGGTTCCCCACATGATGCACCCATGACACACGGATAGCTGTTCACGTCGACTGAAGTACTCAGGTAAGCCCACTGTATTTTTGGCAGGCCGCCCCTTCACCGTTAGCTCAAGCACCTTTGCCAGGGTTGGATCTCGGCTGGTTTCCAGTTTGATCTGTGCGCTTGTGACAGGTAAGTTCTCAACATGGGCCAGATGGAACATTTCAGCAGGGTCTGCAGATGCTTTGTCCTCGGGTTCACAAGGCAAGCGTGAGAGTCCATCAGCATTTCCATGCTGTAGTGTGCCTTTGTACTCTATCACATAATCATGTCCACCGAGGAACAACGCCCACCTTTGCAAGCGTGCTGCAGTCATTGCAGGAATTGACTTCCTAGGGTTAAAAATGGCCACTAGGGGTTGGTGGTCAGTAATTAAGGTGAATCGCTTCCCATATAAGTACTGATTAAATTTCTTCACGCCCCACACAAGGCTGAGCCCTTCCCTGTCAATTTGTGCGTAGTTCTTTTCAGCAGCACATAAGGATCGAGATGCAAAGGCAATCGGACGTTCGGAGCCGTCTGGCATTTTGTGTGAAAGGACGGCACCGATGCCATATGGCGAGGCATCACAAGCCAGTCGTAGGGGCAAGTCCGGGTTATAGTGAGTCAGTACTCTTTCCGATGTGATGAGTTCCTTCGCACTCTTGAACGCCATGTCACAGCTGTTCGTCCACTTCCATGTCACCTTGGTTTGCAGGAGGGTGTTCAAGGGGTGAAGCACCGTTGCAAGATTCGGCAGGAATTTGTGATAGTAGTTCACTAATCCTAAGAATGAGCGAAGCTGTGGGACATTGGTGGGCTTTGGCGCTTTAAGGACAGCATCAATTTTATCCTGAGATTTGTGGAGACCGTCTCGGTCAATTCTGTGTCCACAATACTCGATGGAGTCTTTAAAGAATTCACATTTGTCCTTATTGGCTCTAAGTCCACACTCAGCTAGCCTATTCAGGACTGCTTCCAGATTAGCTAAATGAGAGCTGTCATCTTGCCCTGTGACTATGATGTCATCTAAGTAGCACTGCGTGCCTGGGATGCCCTGTAGCACCTGGTCGATAGCACGCTGCCACACTGCAGGGGCGGATGCGATACCGAACACTAGCCTATTATATTGAAAAAGGCCTTTGTGGGTATTAATGGTGAGGAACTTTTTCGACTCAGCATCCATTTCCATTTGTAAGTAAGCCTGGGCCAAATCAATCTTTGAAAAGTGTTGCCCTCCGGCTAGTGAAGCAAAAATGTCTTCTATGCGGGGCAATGGGTACTGATCTGCATGAAGGACTGGGTTGACCGTTACCTTGAAGTCGCCGCATAGCCTTATTGCACCATTTTTCTTCACAACTGGCACCACTGGGGTTGCCCAGTCTGACCATTCAACTTTGGACAGAATGCCTTGCTCCTCTAGCCGTTGTAACTCTGTCTCCACTCTTGGGCGTAGCGCATAGGGGACAGGACGCGCTTTCATGAACTTGGGCAAGGCGTGCTCATCCACTGTGACACGTGCCTTCATCTGCTTGAGAGTTCCTATGCCCTCTTCGAACACTGGTGCTGCGCGTTGGAGTAACAGGTTCAGCTTTTCCTGTGTAGCTTTACTGTTTCCATTCTCACTGAGCTGCATGGCTTTAATCGACTGCCAATTGAGCTGGATCATTTGCAGCCAATCACGTCCGAATAACGGAACTCCTCCACGCTGCAGCACATACAAGTCAAGCATTTTCTTTTTATTTTCATATTTCACTTTAACTTTAATTTTTCCCACTGGCGCCACCTTTTCTCCAGTGTATGTTTTCAGTAGGATTGGTGTCTGTTTCAATTTCACATCTGCAAAATTCTCTTTGTAATCTTTCAGTGATATAAGTGAGAGTGCTGATCCAGTATCAAGCTCCATCTTTATTTTCTTTCCATTAATCTTTGGGGTCACCCATATCATTTTCTTCTCACTCTCTGTCATTGAATGCAATTCTATGTGAGCCAATCCATTGTCTGTCTCATCAGAGGCTGATCCACTAGCATCTGTGTCATTCATTTCATTTACTCTTTTATCCTTTTTCCAGCTTCTGTGTTTTTCCTCATTTCGTTTTGTTTTCTGTTTTTCCTCATTTCCTTTCGTTTTACACATTCTCTGTATGTGCCCTTTCCTATTGCACTTCATGCAGTTTTTGTCACGGAACCAGCAGTCTGCCTGGTCGTGCGATCCCTTTCCACACCTAAAACATGCATTTGCTTTGGCAGATTTGGCTGTGAATTTGTTAACACTGTGTGCTTCAGTAGACACTTTCTTTTGCAATTGCATGGCGTCTTTGGATGCCGTTTCCATTGCAATTGCGAGTTCTAACGCTTTTTGTAACGTCAAGTCTTTTTCAGTTAGGAGTCGTCTCTGTACGCTCTCATTGTGCATGCCGCAGACAAGCCTGTCTCGGAGTGCGTCATTCAATCCAGTGCCAAACTGACAACGCTCTGCCAACTTCCTAAGCTCTGCAATGTAATTGGCAATAGATTCACTTCTTTGTTGATTTCTGTTATGAAAACGAAATCTCTCTGCTATTACAAGTGGCTTCGGATTAAAGTGGTCTTGGAGCAGTTTGGTTATGTCTTTAAACGATTTTGTGGATGGCTTGTGCGGTGCACATAAACTTCGTAGCAGATTGTACGTCTTTGCGCCCATAACACTTAGCAGGACTGCTACCTTTCTGTCATTTTCAATGTTATTAGCAACACAATATTGCTCCAGTCTCTCAATATAAGTGTCCCATTCTTCCACGCTATTGTCAAAAGCATCAACATTTCCGATTGCAGCAGCCATGGTCTCTTTCAAATTTCAGACACTTTCCTCCCGTTTTAGTTACTCACTGTACCGTCGAGTCATTCACTTTGGGCGGCAGCAGAGGGGGTTAGCTTCCTAGCTTTCGCTTCGTGAAGGCATCAACTTGTGGACAACTGGAAACTTCCATTAAAGCTGCTGTACACGCGAGTACATCCAGTTAGTCCTCGTCGCCAATTCTGTTGTGTTTGTCACTTTCACAACATACATAATTCACTCGAACACCGAAGTAAAGTTAACGTTGCCTTTATCGAGGTATTGGAAGAATCATTACAATGCACAGTCATTGCTTGGCATATCACTACTCTATTAGTAAAGGTGCTATTACTCTAGGTCACCTGTAGGTCAAGTATCAATGCGCATAACATAAAGTAGTCACTGTAAAATAACTAAAAGTAGTTCCCATATTAATGTGAACATAACAGTGTGTGAGTGTGTGTGAGTCTGCAGTAGAGTGGTGTGTGTGTGTGTGCATGCGCATGTCCGTGTGTGTGTCTTACCTGACAGGCTGCCTGTGCTTGCTAGGTGTCCAGGTCGTGGCAGAGGGGGGCGGTGTGTGTCGGGCCTGTGATGTGGGTGTGTATCCTCTTCCGTGCTGCGGGGCTTGTGTGCTTGCTGCATGTGTGTGTGTTGTATGTGTGTGTATCGTTTGTGAGGATGCTGAGGCTTACTGGTGTCCTGTGTCTGCCGGTTCTGGGCGTGTGGTGTGTTTGCGTGCAGTGTACGTTTGTTCGTTGTGTGTGGTGTGTGTGTGTTCGATGTGTGGTGTGTGTGTGTGTTCGTTGTGTGTGGTGTGTGTGTATTCGATGTGTGTTGTGTGTGTGAGATCCACCTTCCGGGTGTTGTGTGTGTTGGAGCAGGCACGTAACGCAACCTCAGCGAGGATGTGTGTGTCGCGCTGCTGGGGTGTGTGAGTGTGTGTGCAGTGGTGCTGGGTTGTGCATGTGTGAGTGTGTGTGTAGCCGCACAGGGGGGTGTGTTTGTGTGCTGCCTTGGCTGCAGCACACTCACACTGACACACACTGTCAAGGGGAGGACCAAAAGCAGCTGGCTGGTGTGTGTGTTTGTGCGTGCGTTTGTGTTTGTGGTGTGCGTGTTTGTGTGTGTTGCAGCAACAGGCACCCAGCGCAGGGAGGAGCAGAAACGCTGCACTGGATCGTGTGTGTGTGCTTGTGTTGGTGATTTGAGATGAGGAGTGTGTGTGGTGTGTGATGGTGTGCGTGAGGAGGAGCTGAGTTTAGGAGTGTGTGTTTGAGTGAGTGTGTGTTTCGGAGTGTTTGCGTGTGCTTGTGGTGGTGATTTTGGATTAATAGTGTGTTCGGAGTGTGTTTGTGTGTGTGAGAGCAAGCTGAGCTTAGGAGCGTGTATTTGCGGTTGTGGTGGTAATTTGAAAGTAGGAGTGTGTGTGTGTGTTTGTGTGTGTGAGGGGGAGCTGAGTTTAGGAGTGTCGTTGTGTGCTTGTGTCAGTGGTTTGAGACTAAGAGTGGGTGCGTGTGTTTGTGTGTGGGGGGCTGCTGTGTGTACGTGTTGTGACGTGGAGCAGAGTTTGGGAGTGTGTGTGTTTAATTGTGTCACGGGACTCGGCTTGTGAGTGCTTGAGTCTGCGTACGTGTTTGACAGTGCGTAGGCTGGCACGACCGGTTGCCTTGCGTTGCTGTGGCCGCCGGAGTTGGTGTGTGTGTGTTTGTGGGAGTGTGTGTGTGTTTGGGGGTGAGCGCGCGTGTGTGAGAGTGTGTAGGGTCTGTGCGATGTCACACTGATGAAGGACAGGAGATCGGGAACGCTGACGGAGAGAGGCATCCTCGTCTTCCCTCCCTCCTTCTCTCTCTCTCCTCCACTCCCCATCCCTCTCTCCTCTCCTCCTCCTCCTCCTCTCTCCTCTGTCTTGGTGACCCATCTCTCCAACCATCTCTCCTCTCCTCCTCCTCTCTCCTCTTTCTTAGTCACCCATCTTTCCATCCATCTCTGCTCCATTGCTCTCCTCTTCGCTGCTCTCTCGCTCCCCCTGGAGGCTGACCTCAGCTCCTGCACCAGCACCAGATACAACAAACACACAGACACGGACACGCACACGCACACACACACACACACACAGCGAGAGAAACACACACACATGTGCAAAAAAAATCTACACAGGAAGCTCAAGCTATATATCAACGTGTGTGTGTGTGTGTGTGTGTGTGTGTGTGTGTGTGTGTGTGTGTGTGTGTGTGTGTGTGTGTGTGTGTGTGTGTGTGTGTGTGTGTGTTACCTGATAAATGTTGGGTGATGACTGACTTGAACTGGTCTTCAAAGCCATGCTTAGGGTACACCTGTGTCACACACATACACACAGACACCTGATGAAGATCTAGCAGGTCGAAACATTGTGCCGTTCTCACTTAACCCATTTTGTCCTAAGCCCTTTTTGGGGAAAGGTGCCCTCTGCCTATTAAATCCTAAATATCTCAGCCTTCGAAGCACATAAAAACATGAAATAAGTTGCATTTAAAAGCAAGGACCCCCATTTTGCATTAGAATGTGTTCATTCAGCTCTGACATAGGCCTACCCACATTTTTAATAAAACATAAAGAACCTGAATGCAGTGTATATGTCGCTCCAGGACACAATGGGTTAATAAATCACAGCAAGGAAGCTTAATCTACGGTGTGCGGACATCAGAGATGGGACCAAGACACTAATTTCTCAAGTCCTTCCTATCAAGTCTGACAGCGTTTTCACACCTGGTCCCTTTCAGCCGCCTAAGCGAACTCAGAGTAGTGACTCAGCATTTTTGCCGCATATGTGAACACTCCAAAGCGTACCCAGACCCCTCGGAAGCAAACCGTACTGAGACCTTGGTTGACATGGTCTCAGTTCGGTTCGCTTATGAGTTCTGACAAGTTACACTTGTGATTAGCTGTAATCACTTAAGGGGGGCTCTAGAGGACAGAGAGTGCTAAAAAAGAAGAGTGACACACCATAAAAGCCTACCAAAACTTTATTTAATACACTCACAATATGAACACAAACAGAACTGAGTCCTTTTGCTGTTGGTTCGCTTTTTGGTCCACTTAAAGGGGACTAGGTGTGAAAACCCTATGAGTCAAGTCATAAGTTAGGGGCATAGGGACCAAAAAGTGAACCAACAGCAAAAGGACTCAGTTCTGTTTTTGTTCATATTGTGATTGTATCACAAAAAGAACCGTCTATTCTTTCTGGTCTCATTTAGGCTTTTATGGTGTGTCAGTCATGTTTTTTTTATCACACCCGGTCCTCCAGAGCCCGCCTTAAGTGATTACACCTAGTCATAAGTGTAACTTGTCAGAATTCATAAGTGAACCGTACTGAGACCACGTCAATGAAGGTCTCAGCACGGTTCACCTCCAAGGGGTCTGGGTACACTTTGACACGTTCACATGTGCACAAAAATGCTGAGTCACAGGTCTGAGTTCACTTAAATGGCTGAAAGGGACCAGGTAAACTCTATTAGACACATTTAACCAAGTAAAGTGCAAGTTGCACCCAAGTCGAGTCCAAGTCTTATTTTTCCCAAGTCCTTATTAACAAGTCACAGTGTATTCTACACACAATCTTGACTTTTGGTCATAAATTCATTACCCCTCCTCACGGCTATGCATTCCCCCTTTTGTCACTTCCAAACAAAAAAGGCCTATTGCTACTGGTTAAGGGCAAATCATGTAATTTTCTCTTTTTCCGTGTAATATTTTCACATACAAATGCAGAAAATGTAGCCTTGGCATGTCATTGCAAATCAAGCTAAAACCGTCAAGTCTCCAGTCAATAGCCTACAAGTGAAGTCACAACTCGACTAATATTGCCACGTCAAGTCTCAAGTCAAGTCATTTGTTACTCAATATGTTACACACCCATGCATACATGTGTACACGATGTCTGCATGATGCAGATGTATACACACAGAGAGCAGTGGATCACAATATGCTTCAGTTTTATCAGATCTCTAATCAATCTTCAGTGTTATCATTGACCTCTAATCAATATGCTTCATCGTTATCACAGATGACTGAACATCCTTCATCCCCCCCTCCCTCTCTGCACTTACGTAGCCTATCATTGGTTAAGATGAAATGCTGTGAACTGTTTTGTTGCGTACTTAGCCAGGCATAGGCTATATCACTGCCACACTGCTTATTGCATAACCAGACAGACACACAGAGATGACTACACTAGCACTACCCCTACACACACACACACACACACACACACACACACACACACACACACAAACACACACACACGGTTAAAATATAAAAGACACACACACACACTAACAGATGATTACTTTGCTGGAACATACACTGAGGTGATTACAAACTGAGAAAGTTAGACTAACCTGTATCAGCTGGAATATTCGTCTGGCGTCTCTCTCTCTCTCTCTCTCTCTCTCTCTCTCTCTCTCTCTCTCTCTCTCTCTCTCTCTCTCGCTCTCTCTCGCTCTGTGTGTGTGTGTGTGTGTGTGTGTGTGTGTGTGTGTGTGTGTGTGTGTGTGTGTGTGTGTGTGTGTGTGTGTGTGTGTGTGTGTGTGTGTGATATCAGGTTGTGCTGTCTCCATGGTTATACTCACTTATTCATGAGCTTCTACTGATGTGTCTAGGGTTACTAACAGCTCCCAAAACACACACGCACACACACGCACCACCTCCCATTTTCCAAATGTGAAAACGTACTTTTTTGCTAAACTTAAATGTAAACCACAAGAATGATAAATAAATGTACATATTACCCATTGAAGGGAACATTGCTACCAACAATGTATGGAAAGGTTATATAGGCCTACTATATATATTCAAGGTTTTATGCAAACAGTCCCCTTTGTCCACAACCCCCTTAGCGGTCCCGACCCCCAGTTTGGGAACCACTGCGACAGCTGCGACTAGACAGCAGCAGTCAAAGCAATAGCAGCGTTTGATGTCTATATGGCTCCTTGTGATGTAGAGTAGAGTGGAGAGATAGAGTACAACTTAATTGATTCCCGGGGGGAAATTAAGGTGTCAAGTAGCTTACATAAAATAGACACACATAATTGACCATATGGACATTTCAAGACACCTATAACACAGGTAATAGTCAGGGAGGGAAAAAATAAAAACTGCAGAAAAGATAAGAAGGCAATTCAGTGAGTTGGGGTAGACAAATGTGTAAAAACATTGATAACAATATTAACACGACCAAAAATGAGTGTTGACAGATACATCTACACGTATGATATAGTATTGTGATGTAGACGTTATAGAAATAAGACATAAATAGTATTCAAAGTAGAACATAGATCCTGGTAAGGTGCATGAATAATGGTGCATTCCAGTCCCAATACTAGTAGGAGATCGCACTTATCCAACCTCCAACTACAAAAAGTGCTCTGGAACGCCAGTCCAAGTGGGAGCTCCAACTAGTGAAGTCAGGGGGACTCACACTACTCCCACCTCAACAAATCGAAATCGGATGATAATGGCGGCGCCCATGGAGCTGTTATTTAAAATTACAATAAATAGCCAAATTTAATTTTTCTTGTGTGCAGCTGTTCCAAACACAGTCATTTTAACTCAACACATTCTTCATTACTATGAAGTTATTACATGATATTGTGTCAACATAAATGCAACATAGGATAGAATAATAGCGATAATGGGTCTTTTGGCTCGTATCAAAACACCTCACTAAAGTCAGCCAAACCCTGGCGGTTGCCATGGTTGTAGAACACCCACTTCAACTGTCAGGAACAGGAGCTGAAATATCCAGGTAGGATAAGTGTGATCTCCTACTAGTTTGGATTGTGTCTGGAGCTGGCCATAAGTATAGAGTAAGCAGGTAGCCGTGGCCAGTCGATGTTATTATGAGGATGTGTGAAGGGGAACATTGTGATGTCATCACAGACAGAAAATGTATAGATGTTATAGGTGTCTCAGGGCTCTCTTAATGGACAATCTATTTATGGAGGCAATGCAACCACACACACACACACACACACACGGCCTCAGGTGGAGGCTGCAGGGTGCTTAAAGGATTATATGGGTCACATTTTAATGAGTCATCTCCCTCAGAGTGGCCGAATCCGTGCAGACACGCGAGTGCGTGTACACAAGCACACACACACACACAAACACACAAATATATGTAATCACTCATTCACTCAAACACAGGCAGGCACGCACACATTCACACACACACACACACACATACAGTTCAGGGTTAGGCCTCTCCTGCTATGTGGTCATTTTGTATGTGACTAGGTTATCTTTCCGTTTAGCGTTAACTAATCCTGACTAATTAAC
>NC_085880.1:14907319-14929819 GCF_034702125.1 Engraulis encrasicolus | reverse complement strand
CACCAGTCCATAATACCTTTAAAAACTCTGTCCTAGGGTATTTCTTGACCCAGCCTTGACTTAATTAACTTGTTAAATGGTTGTCTGGTGTCATCCCTTCTTACTTTGGCTATGTCTCTGAGTGCTCAACAACCTGTTCTTCTGGACACCTGATGTAAGTTTGCATTCTGGAATATGATAGCACTGCAGGGTAATATTTTTCTTGTAGTTTCACCTTAAATTCTTCTCAATTTTTGGCAGTGACATTCCATGTGAGACTGATGACTTTGTAACGGTGCATTTGATACTTCTGTGCTAACGTGACCAACGTCTTGCCAATTTCAAGAGAGCCACATCCCTCTGGAAGACTTCAAAATTGTTTATAGACTTTTCAGAGTTTGTTAGATCTATTTTGTGACCCATTTTCCCAGAAGAAAGCAAAGTTGCCTAATAATTATGCACACCTGATATTGGGTGTTGGGCTCCTTTGATCACACCCCCATCTTATTATACACATATGCATGATCTGGAATGCTTAAATCCAATAGGTTTTCATGTTCATACAGTTTGGTGGCGGAAAATACGCATAAAATGGACAATATGGTCAAAAAACACGTTTGCCTAATAATTCTGCACACAGTGTAGAATAGAATAGAATAGAATATTACAATAGAAAATATATAGGTCCACAATAGCAAATACATAGGCCTACAACATATTTAGGGCCTAAGCCATAGTGACTTGTTTAAAACTATCAGAAGAGTTTTAAACTCAGTTCTAAATCTCACGGGCATAATTTGACCTAAGTAGGCCTAGGGTGCATCCCAATATGTGACCTTGCCTCCTCCACTTGCCTCCTCCACTTGCTTCTCGTCATGATGACATCACTGACAACAGCATTATATTTCAATATCTTGCAAAAGCTCAATTGTAGAGTCTTTTTCTCATTTGCAATTGTTGTAGTGAATGAAAAACAGTCCCTCAAAAGTTGTTGTGGCGAGGATGACAGCTGGGAAACTTTACCGTTTTCTCCACGGAGGAGGGGCCAGGAGGCGGGGCGAGGAGACAAGCACAAGTGGAGGAGGCAAGGACACATATTGGGATGCACCCCTACTGTGATGTGGATTAGTTGCACGTGCCTGCAGTGACCATTGGGGGAAAGACCCATAACAAGTAGCCTATTGTTATAGTGAACTCTACAGGTAATAAGGCATGGATTCATTTATCCAAATCCTGTTTTCAAAAAAAATCCTTAAAATGCTCGCAATGAGGAAACATTGTGAAAGGTAATTGTGGAGCACTTAGTAGGAAACATAGATAAAAACCTGACTCCATAACATTTTGTCAGCATAACTGACATAATTTTGTAAGCTGGTGAACTTTGGTAAAAGTGTTGCAATGAAAGACGATTAAAATGGTTCACTATTAGGTTGTGGATATCCGTGAAATGTTTAACACAGACAAATGGTGGCTAAGATTTTGTGAGGCAGTGCTGCGACGCACAATACTTTCACTTTTGCTGGTGTTGACCACTTCATGCAAGGTGTCCATCAGAATAACAAAAGCTTGAGGTATCAAGATAACAGAAAGGGGAGTCAAAATACAGATGGAATACAACGCGTAATCAGTCTACTGTGGAAAACATGCAATTTCTTTCCAAACATATCAGAAAAAAAAGATCAGGACAGAGTGCTAAAGAGGGATTGTTACTATAGCTTAGGCCTACTAATACACTACCATCAGAACAGTCAAAATTATATAGATGCCTGCCAGCGTTTAGAAGTTGCGAGGGAATGAAACGTGCTTCGGCCTTGCATTGGAAAAGCGAACAGGCAAATCGGCTGAAAATTATATGGCGAGTCACCATTGCATTGATAGTCGAGGTTAGCCCATATGCAGGGGATGTTTATCCATATTTTGGTGATGCTGTAATTGTGCTGTGAGAATACGGGCCTTCCAACTTCTCAATTACTGATTTTAATGATTGGAAACTGTGTTACTTTGCTATTGTTATTGGAACATACTGCTCGGAATGAGCAGGGGTGACTTTGGTGCCCATGCGGATACTGTCATTTGTCAAGTGTGACATGGAGCACGCACCTTGTTGCGAGATTCCCATCGGCATGACTTGGGACAGGGGGAAGTTTTAATTGTTATTTTTATGTTTGCTTGAGAAGGACAGATCAGATTTTAAAAACTCATGAAGAACTATCTGTTGAGCTACCGTTTGGAACTGTGATTCACGGTGCAAGGAGCGTGCATGAGAGGGAAAATTCTTCTGATAATCTTTAAATCACTCAATGGCCTAGCCCTAAATATTGCAGATAGGCTACAGTAATACCACCCAACTAGAAGTCTTAGGTATGCAGAGTCTTATCTACTGGTTGTGGCTGTGTAAGAATGTGTCATTTTGAAAATTTGACACAGACATATACTCATGAACGGCCATCCGGGTACTTTGCTCTTAAATTTGCGTTACGCCCCTTTATGGGTGAAAACAAACCGAATGTCTCATTGACTTACATGCTACATCGGCTAACCTAAATGAACAGATTCCATGCTTCAGCCACGGCTGTTTGGCTATATTATTTGAACAGCCGGCAACACAACACGTTTTCGGCATGTTGCGCGTGAACAGCGCTTGTCTACAGGTCCGTATCTTTCGTTTATTGAACCCCAACATTACCAATTGACTTGTATGGGTTGTTTTCCCCCATAAATGGGCGTAACGCACATGGAAAACGTCACGCCGTTCATGAGTATAGTCACCTGGCTCTGCTCTGCCCTACCCTCGTTAACCTACCAGCTGCAATGCATTCACCACTCATCATGCCCTGTATATACTCATGAACGGCGTGACGTTTTCCATGTGCGTTACGCCCATTTGTGGGGGAAAACAGGCAATGCAAGTCAATTGGTGGTGTTGGGGTTTAATAAACGAAAGATAAGGACCTGTGGACAAGCGTTGTTCACGCGCAACATGCCGAAAACGTGTTGTGTTGCCGGCTGTTCAAATAATATTGCCAAACGGCCGTGACTGAAGCATGTACTGTGTTCATTTAGGGTAGCCGATGTAGCATGTAAGTTGATGAGACATTCGGTTTGTTTTCACCCATAAAGGGGCGTAACGCACATTTAGGAGCAAAGTACCCGGATGGCCGTTCATGAGTATAAAGCCCTGTTTTCCAGTTCACACTTGTCAGATCGTCTGCAAGCCTGCATCAGAATCCTGTCTGCCTGTCTGCTCTCAACTCTGACTCCTGATCTTTGACCCGGACCTACCTCTACTTTGATCTCTAGCCCCGGTAAATCTGAACTGCCTTCCCACACAGCAAAAGTACACCGTAATGGATCCGCCCCGGAGTCCACCATCCGGAGGTCATCCTCCGGAACGGATCCGGTAAACGGGGCCGTATCGGCGTCCACTTGCACGCCGCCTATCATCCGACGCGGAGGCGTGGTGCGGACTCAAAAGGGACCCGTTTGTCACCCGCAACGGATCCGCGTGCAGAAGCGTACCTCCGCAGTGAGCCCGGTTCGGAGGCGCGACATCCGATTCGGACTCATTCCGTGTCCATTTATTGCATCCGTCACGGTTCCACTACTTTTTATCAGTTACGGACCCATTCCGGACTCATAGATGTTCCGGGCCGGGACCATTTTGGATCCGTGCTCATAAAGTTACTTTCTTATTATGCTATAATCCCAATAAACGAACATTAAAGCAGTTAACCGTTTCAAACAGCATTTAGATGTAATTCTACAGATAACACAGACCTGGCCTAGACACCGTTTAAATAAGAACCCGAAAAAAACACAACCTGACGAAGAACTTCACTCATCATGATTTTTTATTTATCTTGACGTTATTTTTCTGTCTCACTGTCATGTTGAACAATCGCGTGTCGTGGCTGCCTTCTCTTCCTTCCCTTATCAGTCGACGGGGAAACATCACATCAGCGCTCCGATCTGAAAAGGCAACAGAGCTAAACTTAGAGCTTTCATTTAAATTTCGTAAGATGACAATCAGACATTGCATTGCATATGGAATGGACAACGCTCTTTCACATCTCTATCCCGTGACAGTAATGATGTTGAATATTATAAGATGTACAACAGTGGCGGCTGGTAGTCTGTCAAACAGGGGAGGCTGTTCAATTACAATATGTCCAGAACGCAAAAAAAAAGGGGGTGGGGGGTGGGGGGGGTGTCAATTTTGACACACATCTTACATTGGTCCTGAGCCACATATGGACTTACACACTAAAGGACTCTTGTTGAAACAAAATTGTTAATCATGAATCATTATCCCCCTTGTAGCCTATTCATAGGGAAATGTTTTTATTATTAGTATTATATTTTTCATTAGGCCTACCTCCGCCACATAATGATGTGATTGAGTTTGCCTTCGTTGTCTTTGTTCATTACTGGGTTCACGGCTTAACTTACCACTAGAGGTCGCAAAATCTTTAATTATTTACCAGACATTGCCAACACAGTAGGAAACAAGGACTCGCCACTCACGGGACTTGGCAGTTAACCAGTTGATCAGACACCACGAAAGCTCAAAAGAAATGGTTGTTCTTCCCTACCTTTTTCACCAAGTCAATATTAGGCAGTGCTCTGCTCTGCTCCTTGATATTCACTTTCTCCTCATAAGGACGACTGGAATTCGCCAGAATTTAATCCACAATGCTTGAGATTTTGCATAGCTCTCTTTCTTGCAAGCTAGCCCTAACGAAAAGTATAGGCAACCTCAACTTTTGAATTGGGAGATTAAAAAGGATAAGGACGTGCCACTATTAAGACTTTATTCGCAACACTAGGTTTACAAGAATATGTACACAAAACTGGAGTACAACACAATGAATAGCTTCCCCACTGGTTACCACGACGAAACTTCTCAGTCAAATTAATAACATATCCGCATTTCGAAATGAAATCAACTACTGTAGCCTACTGACACGGGGTTCACCCAATCACAAGTCGGAGCTCCAGTCTCCGGTCCCTCCCCCCTCCTCTCTCTTCTCCATTCACTCCCAGTGAGGCTCAGTCTCAAAATTAAAAAAATGTCACGGCAATAGCCAATGACCGTTTAGCATTTTGCCATTGAAAAAGAGTACAGTCCCACATGCCATTGAAGCCCATTGAGACTCGACTCGTTTGCGTTGTCATGAGCGGAAAAAAAACTCGAGCGAGCCTCGGGATCTTATTATTACAATTTGGTTTCATCTCTAAGTTGAGCACATGCATCTATGGAGCTGGGTCTGAAATAGCAATGTTATTAAGTCGTGTAAAGCATTTGTTTACATACTATTCTCCGTGATTTTGTACAGGAGGCGGCGCCTCCCTTGTACTCAAAGAGGAATCGCCTCTGATGTACAATGTCCTACTTACTCTTGGTCGTAAAAGCCGGGAGGCAGGCGGGCATCACCGTAGCAGGGTGGATTACAGCTGGCTAGCCCTGTCCGACCCAGAGGTAATTCCACCTGTTTACTGTTGCACAAGATTAAGAACAAATTCAGATATTTGTATCCCAACCACGGACATCTGTATCAAACTACGAGCCCAGCTACTTCACTCATTCACCAATGATGGACAGCATATGGGACGAGGGCGCAGTTCATGGCCATCCATTAATTGCTTATGTAGACCTCCTTGCTAATAATTAGCCTGGATTTCGTTAACGTGAGGAGAACATGATGCCACCGCTTTAGGATTTGTACCGTTAAAAACACAGTTGGTGCCAAACCTGAGAGCATCACCAATCCGTGTAAAAGTGTACCACGAGCCAAATTCAGACCAATATAGCCGTTTCATAAGAGTATTTGAACACTTAGACCTACGTTTAACTTTACACAAGTTTGCTTCAGTCAACCGGTTTGCTAGTAGCTGGCTAGCAAGCTAACGTAAACAAGGCTGTTAAAATGGGTACAATGTAGATACTTTTTATTCAACTGTACTTCCTCCATGTATCGGATGGCATCATATTTTAACAGCATTTAGGAAATACTACAATAGCCAATGTAGTTCTCCATGTCTTTGAATGAATGAACTAGCTGTCTCGTTTTGAAAACAACTAGGGTTAACATACACTTTTAAAGTCATAAAACAAAATCCTACGAAATATCAATAAGCATTGATAGTATAAAAGCTTCAGATATACTTTTTGTACCTTTGTGTATCACCTAATATAAATAAATCAATACTTACTGGAGAGCGCTGTTCGGTCGTGTCTGCCCCAACAAAAACTGTACCAACGTCCGTTAGATTTTACAGCGCGTCCGCGTTTGTGAATCAGATATGGATGCGATTATGGTCCGCGTTTTGACGGTAGAATTTGGAGCGGCGCACGGTGGCGACCCTGATCCACCAAGTGGAACCCAAAGGAATGTGACAGTGACACGGATGTGGTGACTTGAACACGGCTCCGCATCGGAGTCCTCTGCTGTGTGGGTTCCGTCTTACTACTACGAGCTTTGAATACCCCTGAACTGTACTTTTGCCGCCTCATTCTGTCCTGTTATGCGTCTGCTTCCCCAGGTCTTCCAGCGCCGTGGCGAGTGAACTTTTTCCCTCCACCACCATCTACCCGAGCCGCCACTCACCTACTGGGACACACACACACACACACACACACAGGTTTTCGGATTCCCGGACTCATCTCTCAACCCCCTTTCCCTGAACTCTGAATAAATTCTTGAACTTGAAATTGCGTTCTTGGGTCCTCGTCTGTCAGTCCTGACAAAAAGGTGTCCACTGTGCAAATATAGGCCCACAATATTGCATGGCCAAGAAGGCATATCTAGTTAAAAGAGATACACCAAAGAAACAAAAAAAACCAAGATGTATGATAAAGTAATCATAAAACACCAAACATAAGATAAATGACTAAAAATGTTCACATTGCTGCCTTGTTTTTAACCATTTCTTGAGACTTGATTTAAAACTACTGAGTGTGTTGCTTTGCCTAATACCTACAGGAATACTGTTCCATAGCCCTGTTGTTTTTACAGAACAGGCACTTTGACCAAAATTACTTCTAAACACACTTGAGTCCCTTCTAGATGATGCTTTTGTTTTATACTCAGACTCACAAATTTCTTAAGGGGAGGGGGAGCGAGATCATTTACAATTTTAAAAAATAAACAGCAGTTTGAAAAATAAATACAATTGTCCAGACTAAATAAACCATACTTCTGTATGATGGGACAGTGATGGCATATATTGGATTTTTTGTCAAGAATTTTAAGAGCCCTTTTATAGGATTTTCAGAATCAGTGACAGGGCAGTTGTATTTGCTATGGACCAGGTGGTCAAGCAATATGAGATGTGAATTAAAATCATTGAGTGGAAGTAAAGTTTCGCTGCCTCTGTGGTCAACTGATTCCTTATTATCTTAAAATGTACGAGGATCATTTTAACTCGACCATTGACCTTTTTATTGTTTTTTAAATGGGAGTAAACAAAGACCCCTAAGTATTTAAAATCCTCTACTACCTTGAGCCTTTCTCCCTTAAAAAATATGTCCGGCTCTTGAGTGGTCTTTTTGCGTATAGTGAAATACATGCAAACTGTTTTTGACGTATTAAGTGTCAAACAAGAATTATCTAACCAGTCCGCTATCTTACTCAATACTGCATTGAGTTTGTATGCTTCTTGTTGTTTTGGTCTTGTAATGGACAATTTGTGGTTCCATCTCATGTTGAGATCCACATATGCCAGACAGTGTGCTGTACTGCAATGATCTGGTCAATGTTTGCTCTTATGCGTGTCTCTGTTTGTCTGTGTTTCAGAGAGAGAGAGAGAGAGAGAGAGATCTTTTCTGTGTGTGTGTGTGTGTGTGTGTGTGTGTGTGTGTGTGTGTGTGTGTGTGTGTGTGTGTGTGTGTGTGTGTGTGCGCGTGCGTAGATGTATGCTATGATACTCCCAGTTTTTAAAACACACAACCCACACACTCAAAAGCAGCAAAACACACAGAGAGACAGGCAGGCAGGCCAATCCCTCACACAGACAGAATGCTGCCTGCAGCTGCAGCTGTTTGGAGGCCTTGGAGCTACCAAAACTATTTTCCCACAGTGCACGCATACTCCCGAAAACGGTCATTTCACATGATCTGACACAGCCTGTTGGCATAGCGTGCAAATGTCTCATATGTATGCACTGATTTCATTTGACATGTTTTGTATAGAAAATATCATGGATATGTGCACTTCAACTATCACCAAAAAGAGGCAATAACTCGTTTCTGTGATTCGACTTTACAAAAATATACCAGATCAATGTGTGGGCTTGAATGCATATTGGCAAACATTCAAACCATCCTTTAAGTCAGTGGTTCTCAACCTTTTTTGAACAGACGTCCCCTTGGTCTCATCATAAGCTTCCCAACGCCCCCTTGACCTCACCATAAGCCTGCCACCGCCCCCCTTAGTATTGAAAAATGAAATAGGCTAATGCTCCCCAATGGGAACTAAGCCCCGCCCCCACTCAGCTGTATCCTTCTCAACGCCCCCCTGGAGCTCCCCAACGCCCCCTGGGGGGCTGTAGCACCCCCGTTGAGAAACGCTACTCTAAGTGGTCTTTAGTTGTGTACTGATGTCACAAGGTAATATTACAATACCAACGTTTAGATTGAAATTTGAAATGCAATTAATTTTGTTCATAACTCATTCAGATAAATAAAGTTTGATGTTAAAAAGATAGTCTATAAACATAGGCAGATTAAAATGGGTTAAATAGACTTCAAAAGGCTGCCAATTGGTGCGCACTGGTCACCTGATGCACCTGCAAATTGTTTAAAGGCGCTTGTTTAAAGGCACACTGTTTGAGATTTTTAGTGGTTTATTTCCAGAATTCATGCTGCCCATTCACTAATGTTACCTTTTTTTACCTTCATGAATACTTACCACCACCATCAAATTCTAAGTATTCATTATGACTGGAAAAATTGCACTTTTCATACATGATAAGGGGGATCTTCTCCGTAGTCCGCCATTTTGAATTTCCAAAAATAGCCATTTTTAGCTGCAAATATGACTCTACTTGGACCATACTAGGAAAGATTTGTTTATTACTTAATAAACTTTCATGTAAATATCAAATTTGGCAATAGGCAGCCCAGTTTCAATGAACAGCATAGTTGCAGTGCCTTTTTTGACCATTTCCTGCACAGTGTACCTTTAAAGGCATAGGCATCTATCATGCCACAGTTGCATCATAGTGTAAATATCTTCCTCCTCATATGTATTCAGTGGGTTTATACATTTGTTGGATTTAAAAAAAATACTACTATTATTTACTGTCTTATTGTTCCAACTGGCAGGCTGTATGGGGGGCCCTGGCAGTGTTTTTCCTGGGGCCCTGAGTGAAATATGCCACACACAAGGGTTGAGGATGCGCTCTAAACTAACATTTCAAAGCTTGATCCTCCCAGTGAGAGTACATAACAATCTCTAAACCTGATATGGGTGAGACCACATGTCACACAATTTAAATTTCCTTGTATGACCTGTACTGTGCATATGAAGGCACTGACCATAATGATTTGATGTAAGAGAAAGACCACATGTAACACCATCAGCTGGGTGACATGTTTATTTTTCCTTCATGGCATTCCATCAGGGCATTTAAGTGCCATAAAAAACACACCAGAAACGTATTTGTCAAAAAATGAAATATATTATATGACAAAAATAAAATGCATTATATTGCTCATTGCAGATGTCCAATTCCAGGTTTCCCCATGGCCAACGCTCAGGAGGTTGCAAGTTTAGTCCTCCACTTTCCAGACACAGCAAAATCTGTGCCAAAATTTCTGAGAGAAAAAGGAAAAAGAAAAAAGTCAGAGTCAGTGTCTGTCACTTTCAGAAATTACATCAGGTTATGCAAAAAATACTAGCCTGAGCTCAATTACTTAATCCCCAACATTTTAAACCAAGTTAGTACCGTACAGCCAAGGAGTCTACCTCCGACTTTTCAACCTTCCCCATACATACCGGTAGTTACGTTACTCAACATCTCAACTGAAGCAGGGCATGTCAACATGTTTAACATGATGATGCGAGTGAGCGAGCACTTCAGTTTGTGTCACAAAACATTCATTATCAGAATGTGGGGTGTGATTGGATGTAGCCTTATCCAGTAGCATGCAAAACTATTTGATGCATTCAAGCGCACCTCTGAGAAATCAATCTGAACTGCTACTACTAGTATGTGAGATTGGCCATACACTACACTCCTATGAGCCTTTGTTGTTACAATATAATATCCAGGACAGCCTGGTACACTACTATTCTAAATGCAAACCTTCTTGGGTGGCTTCTCCTTTCCTTTGATGTTCAAGGTAGGGCATGGAGGTTGGGGCTTCATCTCCACCTGAGCGCATAAGGGGGGTATCGCTAGGGGCGAGATAGTGGGCTGCGAGCATGGAGACTGGGGCGTCATCTTCTCATCCGTGTTACAGGCCTGAGCTCGCAGGGGCTGAGATGGTAGAGGCGAGAGGGGCGTATCGCCCTGGCCTGTGTGGGGAGGGCAGAGAGGCTGCGTTTTAATCCGGTGGCGTCTCTTCTCCTTACGCACCAGGATTTTAAACCATCGCACCAACTCCTTGGCCCAATTACGCCGGAGGCGGTCCAGCTCCAGCCGTGCCACCAGTTGGCAGAAGTGGGCAGCGTGAGGCTGTCCAATGGAGTCTGTGCAGAGACAGGTGGCAGAGGGGGATAAATCAATATCATTGTATTGAAATTGGCCTGTCATGGTTGGATGGCTGAAAATTGAGTGAAGCACTGATAAATTGACTAATTGGCTTCATTAATATTTGAACTGAAAAGTGGGATGCTTATAGGCCCATTTATTATTAATATACATATTACTTTATCACTTTAGGAAAACATTATCTCCTATGTGTCATTGTAAACACATCAGACAAAACAAAAGCACTGCCAGCAAATAGGCTACTACATTGTGTTATCTATCTCTATCTTGAAGGTTGAAGATGTAACTTGTCAGACAAATTCTTACCCAGAATGTCTAACAGCCTTGCAGTGCCCTCTTGGCGATAGCGAGAGGAGTGGACCGGAATCATGGCCAGATCGGAGTAGGCCTGATGGTGATGGGATGGTCCAGGCAGTACTGTGCGCTCAGGCCTGCTCCAACCGGCGGCAACATCTGGCCATGATCCTGCCCCGCACAGGCCAGGGCGATGGGATGGTCCAGGCAATACTGTGCGGAAAGGCTGGGTCTTAATATCATTGTATTGAAAATGGCCTGTCATGGCTGGATGGCTGAAAATTGAGCGAAGCACTGATAAACTGACTAATTGGCTTTATTAATATTTGAACTGAAAAGATGACTACTTTTTCTGCAGTGTGATGCTTATAGGCCCATTTATTATTAATATACATATACATATATTACTTTATAACTTTGGGAAAACATTATATCCTATGTGTCATTATAAACACAGACAAAACAAAAGCACTGCCTGCAAATAGGCTACTACATTGTGTTAACTATCTCATCTTGAAGGTTGAAGATGTAACCTGTCAGACAAAATCTTACCCAGAATGTCTATCATCCTTGGGATGCCCTCTTGGCGAAAGCGAGAGGAGTGGACTGTGATCATGGCCAGATGTTGCCAGCGATCGGAGTAGACCTGACCTGTATTGACCTGTATTGCCTGGGCCATCCCATCGCCCAGTCTGGGGTCCCCCCAGTCCTTACATTCAGGGCCCTGTGTGGATCCACATCGCAAATGATTAGTGACACTGAACACATTGTCCAAGATTGCACAGAATGAATACCAATGCTAAAATAATAATAATCATCATCATCATCATCATCATCATCATAATAACAATAATAATAACTATATTTGTATAGCATAATATCATACACACAATATCATGCGCAGTAAAAAAAACTCTTAAAGTGTTGAAATTAACTTGAATCGGATGCCATTTGGTCCCATTCAAAACTAGTGTTCTTTTTCTTACTCTTTGGACAGTGTAACATTTTTGTTGTCAATTCTACTCAATATAGTGTTAGCATTCCAAGAGTTGTAGAGTTGAAATTACACTGGCCACCGGTAGAATTTTACCCTGACATTTGACTCCATGTTAGAGTAATTTGCCTCTCCACAGTGTTGTTAATACTCTATCTGGATTTATACAAGTTTACTCTGAAACATTGACACCACATTTTTTACAACAAGTAGTACTACAGTTGCCAATGCAAACGCTTCTATAGAGTCCTACTACTCACTCCATTCTCATCACAGGTGGGGGCAATCAGGCTCCAGGTGAGTCCAGCTGCACCACCCCTCTCCTCCACCAGGCAGCGCTGAAACCTGCGTCTCATGGAGGCCATCTCCCTCTCCCTCCGGAGCACTTCCTTGCACCAATTTGCCAATTGGCAATCATTGTATCTTTTTTGAAAAAAGTTATCAAAGAGTGAACAAAATTAATAGCAGTAAACATTCATGTTTCTGACGTCAGTTCTTTGCGCAAAGACCAAACAACATTTTCTTACCCGTTAAATGGGCCTTCATGTGCTTGCACAACAGTGCCTGAGAGAAGGAGAGAGCGATGCTCAAGGCCCACCTGCTTTGCGAAGCGCAGAGCTTCCTACAAAACAAACAGAAATTGAATGTGAAGTGAAAGCCCTGCCACAAATTTGTTCCAACCAGCTCCAAATCAGCTGATCCTATAAGGATTACTCAAGACAGGTACTGTATACCAGTTTCTCAGTGAACTCAGAAAACTATGGCAGGGGTTATTACTTTCTTTACCCGTAATTAACACCTCTTCTGGCCATTCTCAGTAAGAGAACTGTGGAGCTGATCATAATTACAATGTAATTGTATACTTATATCATGATTGTATAGCCCTAGACCATTGGCTCTTAGACGTGCTCCTTCAACAGTTGTAATAATGCAGGTAGACTAGAGGATATGTACACCTGAACGAGCTGTGTTGTGTGACATAGACCTATGCTGTTCATGTATAATTTGACAGAGAGCAGCTATGATTTTCAATACCTCAAACCTGCCACTAACGAGAAGCTCGGTCAGCTGAGACCTTTTCCTGTCATTGGCGTCTGTGTCGTCACATCTTCCAAATATTAGCATGGGGATCTCCTCACGACTGACCTCCTGAAATATAGAACAAGATGGGATGGGGGGTTGGGTGTCATTTTAATTGGAGGGGTGTGTGATAAGCAAAACATTAGACTATGTAGGCCTACTGCAGTTAGAAATCACAACGGAGTAGCTGTTTTATGTAATGCAACAACTTCTAAGCATCCTGCTACTCACTCCATTCGTGCGGGCAATCAGGCCCCAGCGGAGTCCACCATCTCTTGTATCCACCAGGCAGTTCCTCCACCGGCACGCGGCCTGGCCACACACCTCGATGGCGACACTCCTGCACCTGGCGCAATGATCCCTGGGGAGGAGACAACCAAAGAGGCAAAGTACAGGTCAGTACAAGAGACTAAGAATAATACACTGACAAACAAATGAAAAGGTCTGAGTGTTAAAAAGACAAAACGTTCACTCACAGCTCACAATATATGGGATTGTCTCCAATATGTTGAAGTTGCATCCATTTCAACTGGTACTAAAGAAGGAAAAGAGTCTCTATTAGGGTCCAAGCTTTAGGAGGTATCCAGATGTTTAACTATGTTTTGTTCACACTGATTAATAGGCACGACCTTGTGCATGTTACGTGAATACAATTTCACACGATGACAGGCACATAGGCCTAATACCAATGAAAGGGAAAGCAAGCTTACCTCATCTGTCTGGTACCTGTCCCCCGACTCTGCGTGAACCCTGTGAATAGATAGATATATGACAGACATGTTAAGTTGAGCTCTCTGTGTTAAAACGGTAACACCTTGAGGACCAGTCTTTTGGGGACCCTTTGCCGTCCTTTGAAAGAGTTATAAACTAAATAAATTAAACCACTGGATATGAGAGTCCAATAGGCAAACACACAACTTGCCCACTCGCCAACAGTTTCCCACTCTGCTGTTCAGCCAATTGGTTCTTACTCATTAACAAATATTTGTAAATGTTTTGTTGGTAGTCGAAATAGCTCATTAATAAATAATTGTGTGTAATAGGCCTTAGTCTTTTACTCAGCCTAAGGGACCATTGAAAAGTGTCAGCATTAAAACAACAACAATAAGCATATGGACGTCAGAAGAAGACTTCAAAATAATTGGTAACACTTAACTTGACGCTGGTGTTACACATGGATGATATAACAGTGTCAAAACAGTGTCATTACACAGTCATTAGTGAGTCATAAACATGGTGTCAGTGTCATAAATGTGTTATGGTCATGAAAGGTTGACATAGTGCTGTCTTTGCCATAACTGAATGTCACTTAGGTCCTAATGATTAAATCATAAAATTTGCATGACATTGACATAATGTTTATGACACATGAATTGTTATGACATTGTTATGACATTGGTATGTCATGCGTATGAAAGCCTATACCTGCTTCAAGGAAAGTGTTACGAATTAATTGTGGCCTAATATCAATAATTACCCTATAAATGTCATTTAAGCCCTAATGCAGGGGTCCCCAACCTTTCTAGGTCTGAGGGCTACTGAGGGCTACTCGAGGGCTACCAAGGGCTACTCGAGAGCTACTGAGAGCTACCCGAGGGCTACTTATTTGTTCAAAATCCTCAACTGATGTCTTGACATTATTCCCAAATCACAGTATGATTGAATGATAATTTGCTTACAGGTTATAAAGAAATAATCTCATATTTAAAATAAGAAAAACATTAACTGTGACTACAATCTTGTAGTCGTCAATGTTTACTAACATTCTTGGTGGGCACATCAGAAGCTCCTGGAGGGCTACCTGGCGCCCGGGGGCACCACGTTGGTGACGCCTGCCCTAATGATTGTCATAAAATGTGTATGACATTGACATAATGTTTATGACACATGAACGACTGCATTATGATGACACTGTTATGACATTGTTATGACATTGGTATATCATGTGTATGAACGCCTACCTGCGTCAAGGAAAGTGTTACAAAATAGTAGCCTAATATAATTACCCTATATATATAACTTAAGCCCTAATGATTAAGTCAAAACATTTGTATGACATTGACATAATGTTTATGACGCATGAATGACAGCATTATGACACTGTTATGACATTATTATGACATTGGTATGACATTGGTATGTCATGCGTATGAAAGCCTACCTGCGTCAAGTAAAGTGTTACAAAATAATTAATTACCCTCTTTATAGCCTAATAATAGGCCTACATAACCTAATAAATAATTTAAATTCTTACGCAGGTGAAAGGGTCTCAGATCCAGTGGCGTTCATCGCCGAATAATACTCTCACGCGCTATCGAAAACCAGTGACTGAGGGACGTCTTTCTCTCATGGGATACTTTCTGAAAATGACTGGTTTGCCAGATGCGCTCCAATTTATACAAAAATCGTGATGCGTAATAATACAAAGATTCCAAATCGAATGCCATGTCGGGGCTGCATTTGTTACGTACGGTGCCTGGCCGCCCTGGCCCACAGGATTCCAAACAGCAGGCAGGCGAAAGAGTGTGCGTTCTGCAGCAGTTGAACATACTTGGACGTTTCTCCTGTTTTTACAGGTTGTTCCTAAAGAATCTTTGGTTTTATTGCCCATCAAGCGCAACCCCCTCTGCAGCCGAAGTGGCATCCCTCTGCTGACGAACGCACCAAAAACTGTCTATATATATAGGCCTATAGGGCCTATTTAAAAAAACGCACATAGACCTACAACGGCAATGTTTCCCAAACACATAGCTTACTAACATAGGCAGTGCAAATGAGCACATTTTCAACGTGAGCCTCGATCTGGGAAATGCCTAGGAAAAGATTGTGTGGGCCAACGGCCTAATTTCCCCCTGGAATCAATAACCAAAAGTCAAAAGATAATTATCATGTCCGACAACTACCAAAAGACAATTTTCTGTGACACTGAGACAATAGGTCTAACTATTTTATCTTAGGCCTCGTTGTTGCCTATAATTTTATCCTCTTCCTTTTTTGCAAGCTGGTAGGCCTTTTTTTTCTGTATTTTATGTTTCCGTAGAACTAAAACGCAGAAAAAGTAACTGGCAGGAAAAGAAGGCACACTTTGTTATTATTAACCCTTTTGAAATGTAGCTAATGTAGACAAATGCCCGGCATGGAAACGCCCCCGCTTGACGTAGCCGAACGCAGCCTAGATGATGTAAATCAGGTTAAGATAATGGGTCTACCCCAGTGATTCTCAAAGTGTGGTCCGGGGACCACTAGTGGTCCGCGACAGAGCTCAGGTGGTCCGCGAGGGGATTTCTAATTTTCCAAGATAAGCTAGCAGTAGGCTATATTTGTAACATTTTCATGTTTTCAACACAATAAGACAGGCTTATAATGTGAATAAAAAGTAAGTGATCTGCATAAAAATTAGCAGTGTCAAATTAGCATCCATCAACTGCCAATTCAGATGACAGGTGGTCCCCGATAATTTTTTGGGGGGACAAAGTGGGCCTCAGTCTGAAAAAGTTTGAGAAACACTGGGCTAGGTCTACAGGAGGAAAAATGCAGACTGTCACCTCGATCGATCCTGGACCTGGACCTCGTAGTCCGCTTGGTCCAGTCCACCGTTTGGCTCTGGTCCAGTACACCGACTTGAGAAACGTCACAGGGCTGCCCAGCGATTGGTTGAAGGTTTTTCTATAAACAGGAAGTATCACAAAAATTCGGCGCAGTCGGTGCTCATGGAAGGCGACTCTGCCTCCCACGTGAAAAACACTTGTTACGGTGCTTAATGAAAGTTGTTCAGTGTTCTCCACTCGCCAGAGTTGCAACTCGATATTCAGGTATTCGCACTCGCTATATTTACGTTTGTGGCATGGTCATTTCTATTTGCCACAACGCACATTAACTAGTTGTAAAAGTTTTTATAGCGCGTCACATCATATCATTCATTATAGATTGTGCGTGCGTGTTTCTCTCTCTCTCGTGTGTGTGTGTGTGTGTGTGTGTGTGTGTGTGTGTGTGCACGCATGCAGATGCAGCATTGCTGTGTGCAGACGGTGTCTCTGAAGAGTCCCGTGGGAAACCTTCACATTAGTGGCTGTCAAGAAGGAATACACACAATCCAAATCAAGACGGACAGGTATCACACGCATAGGCTGTGGCATTCCAACAGGCCACTGTCTCTCACACAGAAGTGATACTGCAGCTACAGGCCTACTGCAGAACTAGTGATCTAGTGATGGATATGTTTAAATGCTACACTTAACCTTTTCTACGATTGTGCGTGAGTGTGTGTGTGTGTGTGTGTGTGTGCAGCGGCGACTGTGAGTGTGGTTGTGTGTGTGCAGATGAGCATCAGGAGCTTTTTGCAGAGAGTGTGAAGTGTGTGTCGTGGCTGAGGGCTTATTTTACTGACCCGAGCAGCACTCACACACTCCCCACGCCCGCCATACACCACCCCATCCTACAGGGAGGTAAATACACACACACATACTCACACACACTCCAAGCTGCCATACAGTACCACTCCATGCTACAGGGAGGTAAACACAAACACACACGCACACACACACTCCCCAAGCCCACCTGGCTGCCACCATATCATACGTGGAGGTAAACAAACAAACAAACAAACACACACACACACACACACACCCTATGTCCACCATACACCACACCCTATTCTATAGAGAGTAAAGACACGCAATGTTTTTCTGTGTTGGTGTCATGTGTCCTATGTGTTTTATGCGTTTTATGATGCTGCAACCTCCCTGTCTCCAAAGCAAATTTCTCCTTTGCGGAGACTAATAAAGAAACCTAACTATAGGGAGTAAACACACGCAAACACACCACACATACGTGCTCCCCTTACTGTAGTATATGTAAGCCTATGTGTGTTTTTGTGTGGCAGGCTCGTGGACGGCGGGTGTGTTGCGCGTGTTGCAGAAGAGTGTGTGTGTGGGGGAGTGTGTGACGTACACACAGCTGGCATCCCTGGCCGGCCGACCCAGAGCAGCACGAGCTGCAGGAGGAGCCATGCGCAGGAACCCAGTAAGCACACACACACACACACACACACACACACACACACACACACACACACACACACACACACACACACACACACACACACACACACACTTGAGAGTGAGTAATTACTGTCTTTGTGTGGACCATCCATTGACTCCAATGCCTTTTAGTAGCATTCAAAACTAGTGAATGCTAAACTGTGCCCTCGCCAAAACAATCTCTAACCCTAACCAGTCAGGAAAGAAATGTTTTCACACTTTTAGTTTTTTCATCAACAACAAAAGAGCATATTTACAGTATGGCTGTGAGGACCTACCAAAGTGTGTGTGTGTGTGTGTGTGTGTGTGTGTGTGTGTGTGTGTGTGTGTGTGTGTGTGTGTGTGTGTGTGTGTGTGTGTGTGTGTGTGTGTGTGTGTGTGTGTCTCCAGGTGCCGCTGCTGATCCCGTGCCATCGTGTGTGTCTGAGCGGTGGAGGGGCGGGGCATTACATGGGTGGCCATGGCGACCAAATCAAACTCTGGCTGCTGGAGCATGAACGCAAAGCAAAACACTGACACACACGAGCGCACGGACGCACATGTTTCACAGAGCTAGCTCTCCTTCGAGTTTGAGTTTCTGATGGGTTGTTTTCAATTGTTGCCTTGTTCATGTTTTTTTTTCACGTCGTTTAATGGGTGATTGTTGGGTTTGTTTGTGTGTGTAATAATAAAATCTGTTATATTAAAAAAAAAAAACTGAGATACCGGTATCAACAATTATTCATCTATGCTGTACAAGATGCTATGCTTCTTTTTACTTTTCAGAGTTCATTCGATCTATTCTGTGGCCCATTTTCCCAGAGGAAAATGAAGTTGCCTATAATTCTGCACACCTGCCTGCGTTAGGCTCCATAGATCACACCCCTCTTTTTTATGAATGTGCATGACCTGGAATGCTTCAAATTCAATAGGTGTTGGAGAATATGCATAACATGGACGGTATCAGAGAGACTGGATATAGGCCTATATAATACATAGAATCTCTGACGATATGGTCAAATAACTTGTGTGCCTAATAATTTTACACGCCCATCACTACCAGTGTAGCCTATTGAGAACAATATTCCTTGAGAACCATCTTCCTCATACTCGTGCAAATTATGTATTATTATTACCTGTATTATAGGCCTAATCCACGTGGACGTGGACTGAAAAGAAGTGCCACCAAAAGTCAAATTCAGGTAGCTGCTAGAATGTATAATGTTCAACTCCACGCCAGCAGGTGGCGAGACCGCCAATTCTCATGTCAAGTCGCACTCGGAAGTCCACACTGACGGAATCAATCCACAGACCACAAACAAACCTCTGTTGCTATTTTACCTCAAACGGAGTGTTTATGGGGGAAACCAAGGCCGTATAAGAATAAATATACTTTATAATTTAACTACCATCTTTCAAACGCGCAAAGGTGAGTAGGAACGAAACATTACTCTCTAAACAGAGCATAGATTTAATAGTGTTAGCCGCAGTCGAGTAAAGGGGTGCTAGCACCCTCTCGTTAACGGTGGGCTAGAGCCACCGGGTAAGGGGATGGAGACTCCCAACTGAGATCGCTCCCGGACGTGCGGTCCCAGGTGTTTCTATCACTCCCGGACGTGCGGTCCCACCCGATTATATTTCACGTATTATCATATACTGCCACATACAAGCAATTTAGGGTTAGTGTTAGGGTTAGGTTTAGGGTTAAGGTTAGGGTTAGAAACAAAAAACTAACATCAACAAGATAACTGGCTCCGTCATATGGCGGTGGTACCGATAGTCTGGCTAGTGGGAGCGAGATGAAATGGGAGCGTCCTGGGTTGGGAGCGTCAATCAGGGAATCGAGCCACCGGGGCCTGTTAGCAGTCACCGTGTTGCTCTTCTGGCGCCTTGGCGAAATGCATATGAGACATGGCCCCTCTGTCAATGAAAAACAAACTGGTTAACACCGGAGTTAAACTGTTAGGTCAAGTAACACTCAGGCCCTCTTGAGCCGCTTTGGCAGATGTACCGCTAAATGCTAGTACTAGTTTAGCACAGATGAGGATTGCATTGGTGTATGCATGGAAGGAGACACAGGCACGTAAACGCTTAAAATAGACGCGTCAGCGTTTACTCTTCTATATATCGATTACATTTCCTAGCATGTGTTTTGTATGGAGAATGAGGTTAAGAAGTTGGGAGAGGGGGGTTTGTCTCGTCGTTGCCATAGCGCCGACGAAACGTCATCAAGCACCATCTGGTAGTGTACCTGGACCACAAAGGTCTGTGACCTGGACCTACAGTACCCACAGTAAGGTACCTGGGTGCTGCTGGATGCATGTGTGCGTGACGTGGTCAACATCAACAACAACTGTTGTTAATATGTGTGCGAAGGGGTCTGAATTACATGGTGTTTCAGTCTACATTTGACGGTGTAGTTTGCAGAGATCCTGGTGATGTGGAGGGCATGCATGGGTGAAGTTTGGGTTTAATGTTCAATAAACACAAACGCACATGGGTGTGTGTATGTGAGGATCTGTTGAAGCAGCTGGGAAGCTATAAGACTGTGTGTGTGTGTGTGTGTGTGTGTGTGTGTGTGTGTGTGTGTGTGTGTGTGTGTGTGTGTGTGTGTGTTTTAGATGTCTGAGGATCTGCTGAAACAGCTGAGTAGCTACAAGGCCCAGCTACAGCAGGTGGAGGCGGCACTCAGCACCGACCAGGAGAATGAAGACTTACTGAAACTACAGAAGGACTTACAGGTACACACACACACACACACACACACACCACAAGCCAGGAGAATGAAGACTTACTGAAACTACAGAAGGACTTACAGGTACACACGCACACACACACACACACGCCACAAGCCAGGGGAATGCAGACCTATTGAAACTACAGAAGGACTTAGAGGTACACACACACAAACACACACACACACACACACACACACACACACACACACACACACACACACACACACACACACACACACACACACACACACACACACACCACAAGCCAGGAGAACCAAGACCTACTGAAACACACACACGCACACACACACACACACACACCAGTGTAATACATGTATAATGCTCATAGAGTCCCTAATGCACGGACAGTGTCCAGGTGAACGATGCATAGTCATAAGTAATGCCACTGTGGAGTGGTAAATCACAGCACACTGGGTGACTTACCGGTGATTAACCGATTTATTTTGGTGAGCAACGCATCTTCACTGACGCCTTATCAGGTTCACTCGGTGTGCTCGTTTTTTGGATGGCTGTGTTTATATGTGGGTCAATTACGTATTAGTAGTAGCACAAGTCAGGGTGCTGCAATCACAGCTAATGCCACTATTGTGCAGATAAATTAATGTTTTTAGTGTTTTATCTAAGAAGCACATTCATTGCAGAAGTACATCAATTTCCAATTGCTAAATAATTGATGGGCATTAGCTGTGGTTGTACCACCTGACGTCTGTTGTTGACCCTCTTGTTTTGTGTGTGTGTGTGTGTGCATGCGTGCGTGTGTGTGTGTGTGAGGTGATTGAGCTGACTAAGGACCTGCTGACGCAGCAGCCGGCTGAGGGGGGTTCGGGTGCGCAGAGCTCCGAGACCGAAACACACACATGCAGCTGGAGCGTCGGGGACAAGTGCATGGCCCTCTGGAGCCAGGACGGACAGTAAGTGTGTGTGCCTGTGTGTGCGTGTGTATTTACCTCCCTGTAGGATGGGGTGGTATATGGCGGGCGTGGGGAGTGAGTGACCGCACGTGTACACCCGGAGCGACCTACACTACCGGAGCGACAGAAGTCATTATTTCTCTATGCAGGGTTGGCGAATAAAACGACCAAAGCAAATTCGCCTGGAGCGAAGCGACCTGGTCAACCAGAGCTGATTTCAACAATTTAAAGTCAGCTAATGTCATGGTAGGCTAATGAGCTGTGCTGCTGTTCGGTGAAAGCCAATTGGAATCTTCCTACCTCCAAATGTTTCAGACCGACAAGCCAGAGCCGTTATGGGATTAGCTACATCAAACATGTTAACGTCACATCTAGAGCGAATGCAGCGAATTCATTGCAAAACTTCTTCAACAACCTTGGCCACTCGGTAGCTTAAGTGGTTTCTGGTGTACAAGTAGATTTTGTGTGTGTGGGTGTGTGTGCTTGCGCGTGCCTGTGAGTCAGTGTGTTTGAGTGTGGTGGTTGTTCATGGCTGCTTCGTTGTGTGTCTGTGTGTGTGTAAATATTCCACAACGGTTTTTTGGTGGTGGTGGGGGGGGGGGGGGGGGGAGGAGGAGGTGGATGTGGAGAATATGATGTATAATGGTGTGATGTAACGTGTGTGTAGGTGGTACGAGGCTGAACTGGAGGAGGTGGATGTGGAGAATGGAACGGCTGCGGTGACGTTTTCGGGTTACGGGAATGCGGAG
>NC_085880.1:14829819-14902319 GCF_034702125.1 Engraulis encrasicolus | reverse complement strand
GAATATATGGTTTCACAAACTCACAATGCTAATATATCACAGAAGTGAGTTCACCCCCTTTTTTCACGGGTCAGCATCAAAGAAATGCATCTTGGACACAATAGAAAGTAGTCATGCAGCCATTAATATCTGGCAACAAAAGTGAGTACCAGGACCGCCGTTAGGCTTACGCAGAGTAAGCAGAGTGCCTAGGGAACCAACCACTTTGTCCCCAAATAGGGGACTACTAAATTGAGATAGACTAAAAAACGTATTATTATTTAATTATGAGGGGGGGGCCTCCTGACCAGTTATGCTTGGGGCCTCAAAAACCTTAGCAGCGGTCCTGGTGAGTGAGTACACCATGTGAAAATGCATAGACTGGGTTTGATTGTGTCAACCTTGTGATGGAAACAGGAAACAAGAGGCTTGCCTTGTGGATTCCTCTTAAAGTGGAGATGATGGAAATATTTGAGAATCTAAGACATTGAAGTGAATACAGTTCAAGGTGTTTAATTTGTCAATAGAGCACAAACAAGTTGTTCAAAACCAAACATACAATCATCTAGTGCACATCACACTCAAGAACAACAGTTAAAAGAAAAATCCCATGTATACTAAGAAAGATATTTCATTAAAATCCTGATGCCCATAGGATACACATAAAATCTTGGGTATGGTAGTGCTACCATGTGATAAGATTTAAGTGTCATACGTATAGCCTATGTTGCCAGTAACAAGCTAATTCAATTCAATTCAATTCCCATACCATGTATAGCATACAATACTAAATTTTACCCAAAGACGCCACAGTATATCATTCGCCAAATATGAGCAGTGAAGTGGAATATACTCAGCATCTGTGTGTCTCTGAGAGAGAGAGAGAGAGAGAGAAGTGTGAGACATACTGTCTGGTTTTCTCACATGGCGAAGAGCAGGTGTCCAGAGAAGGTGGTGTGCTTATTGTAGTTATCAAACACCCATGCACCATGCCACAACTTCACCCAGACCTCATCTCCCTTCTCCAGCAGCAGAGAGGCTCCATTAGAGGCACTCACTCTCCCGTCTGACTGATGAGCATAAGCAAAGGCAACCTGCTCTCCATTTTTTCGCAGTGCGACTCCCACGTTGTGATATCTATGTCCATCACCGTATATATGCACAGCAAACCTATAGACTCCTCTGATTGGAGCTCTGAATTTCCCTTTAATAAAGAAAATAAGGAGAGAGAAACAAATGTTGTAATTATTACAAAATGTATCTATAGTTAACTAATTATAGAATCCATTTAAGCTAGCTGATGTTTTAAATTAGTGTTGGTCATAAGTTTACATACCCTGGCAGAATATACATGTGTATATATATATATATATATATATATATATATATATATATATATATATATATATATATATATATAAACATTTCGTTTTTTTCCCCCTCACAGCTAGTGACTGGCTAAAGACATTTATTAGCAATCTTATGTGCAGAGATGTATAGTAACGAAGTAAAAGTAACGAAGTACTGTACTTAAGTACTAAACTGCAGTATCTGTACTTTTTTGAGTAATATTTTTTTTCCTCATACTTGTACTTTTACTGCACTACATTTTTCTGATGAAATTAATACTTTTACTCCGATATATTTTTCATGTGCTGCTTTCATTACTCGTTACTCGTTTCTATGCCCGAGCGCTAGATGGCTCTGTCATCACCAGATATGATGGAACGTGTTCACGGTCAGTGGGCGATGCAATAAAAGCAGATCGCATTCTCGCGCATGTCTTTTGGCGCGGTCAGTGACGCTCAGTTGGCATTGACACTGGCATGTTGGCAAGATGGATGAGGTAGACGAGGTATCGCCATAACAAACCATAATGGTATTTGCACTTCATAAGAGACTTATTGTACAGAGCTCTAATAAACCAAATGGTATTCAAACTTTTGACTGACTTTCCCCCCCCATTTTTTTTAATGCAGTACTTTTACTTCTACTTCTACTTTTTACTCAAGTAGCAAAACTTGCAATACTTCTACTTGCTTTACTTAAGTACAACACATTTTGAATACTTTTGTCCTACTTGAGTAAGGTAAGGAAAGGTTACTTTTGACTTTTACTCAAGTCATTTGACAAGATGATACTGGTACTTCTACTCCACTACTTTTCTCCAGTACTTTATACATCTCTGCTTATGTGTACTCTATCAAAAGTTTACATAGTTTCTAATGCTGTATACAGTCCTTTGCAACATCAGTGAGTGCTTTACATCGTTTGTGGTAGCTGTATAGTTGTGGATAAGGCTCTTAATTTTCTCAGATGACAAAAAGGCCCATTCTCCCTAGCAGAATAGTTGTTTCCTATAATATTTGTGGGTGTCTTGCTGGAACCTCACGTTTGAGCTTTCCACTGAGTGGCTGAATAATTTTGAGATCAGGAGTGTGAGATGGTCACCCAACGTTCATTTTATCTTTTCTGAAGCTACTAATGGCAGGTTGACTTGGCTTTCTTTTTCAAATTGTTGGCCTGTTAGCATGCCCAAACAATGGCATGTGCAGCTTCAAGGCTGATGAGTGTCAAGTTTCCTCCAGTATTTTTCACAGGGTAATGTATTCATCTCATTCTGTGAGCATGGACCAAAAGTGTAGTGCATTTGTAATTCAAATTTCCCCATGACTCAGTGGTCCATCACCATGTTTCACAGAGGGGATGGTGTAACTATAGGCCATGTTGACTGATCTACAAATGTAGAGTTACTAGTGGCTGAAAAACGTTCCATAGATCTCATTTTTCCAACTGACTTTGTCCCAGGCATTTTGACACTTGTCACTATGCAATTTGATGTATCATCAGCAAAATAACAGTAGCATTTTTGTAGTTATGTCTTTGTTCTGGCAACCCCCAACAGCCCATCTTTCCTCAAGTGCCTCTTTGCTGTACACTGTAGCTTGAAACATTTTTTTCATGTTGTCCAGTTATTTTTGGTTGTCCCCTCCCTCATGAACAATTTCCCTTTAAGGTGTGGATGACATTGCATCCAATCTACCTGCCTATGGCTTGATTTCAACCGAACCGCTCACTTCTGAATTGAAATTTCAACAGTGCCAATTGACATTCTTAATTTGTTTGACAACGCACTCGTGTGCAAAAATGAAACCCTGCCTATGTAGAAAATGAAAATGGTCAGTGAAACACTGACTTGAAGGATGCAAGGTTCACTCAGGATTCCAGCGACACATTCACCTTTTATGTACAAGCAAATCACAAGACAACAGCTCAGTACTGTATGAAACAAGGCAGACAAATGTAAAAAAATAAATACATCCAGCCTGAATTCAAATTGGTCTCACCATCTTGGCGATTGTAGGCGTTGCCAATGTTAGTGATGGGACGTTGAAACACTAAAGTATCGACTTCTGATATACAGTATGTCTACTAGGACCCTCTCCAATCAGTAGGGCAAAGAACGACACCCTGCTCTGAGCTCTCTCCTTCTTCAGATCTGATACAGCCAACCTAGTGGCATTCAGATCCGCTGATTGAACTGTGGATAAAGCACACATGCACACCCAAATACACGCACACAGACACCAAATGCAAACAAAGTGTTATTTTTTTCTTTAAGTTAGTGAAGAGAATATTTCTATAGGCAGTAGTTGTAAAGGAAGAACATTTTACTTGTTCTGCATCAGAAGAATTTGCATAATTAAATGAATAAATAAATTTAAATAAATAAATACATAGGCTACATACATACTTTACATACATACATACAGTGCCCTCCATAATTATTGGCACCCCTGGTTGAGATGTGTTTTTTAGCTTCCAAATATTTTATTTTTTTTCTAAATAATATGGGACCTTAATGGAAAAAAAGAGAAAAATCCAACCCTCAATACAAGTGCATGTATTCAGTGGGGAAAAAATCCCACATAAAGAAATAATTATTTGACATCAAATAATGTGTGTCACAATTATTAGCACCCCTGGTGTTAATATTTTGTACAACCCCCTTTTGCCAACAAAACAGCACCTAATCTTCTCCTATAATGTTTCACAAGATGGGAAAAGACAGAAAGAGGGATCTTCAGCCATTCCTCTTTGCAGAATCTCTCTAAATCATCCAGAGACCTGGGTCCTCTCCTCTGTACTCTCCTCTTCAGCTCACCCCACAGGTTCTCAATAGGGTTGAGGTCAGGGGACTGAGATGGCCATGGGAGGAGCTTGATTTTGTGTCTGGTGAACCATTTCTGTGTAGATTTGGCCATATGTTTAGGGTCATTGTCTTGCTGAAAGACCCAGTGTCAAGTCAAGTCAAGTCAAGTCAAGTCAAGTTTATTGTCAATTTCTTTACATGCACTGGTCATACAAAGAATTTGAAATTGCGTTTCTTGCTCTCCCATGCAGACATAGACTAATCTAGGTAAGGACATAGACAGTATAGACATAGACAGTACTCATACATGGACATAGACAGTATGGACGTAGACATTGCTCATACAGACATTTAAAGTGCAAGACTGGACAACAGAAGACTTGTAGAGAACATACATTAAGAGGAGGTATTTTGTTGTGCTTTTTCTAAAAAGTCCTTTATAGCGTTCTGACATAGTAATAGTAGCATTTGAAGAAATAAATAATTAAAAAAGGTTTTTTATTAAATACACCAGCAGCAGTATGTGTGTGTGTGTGTGTGTGTGTTTGTATGTGTTTTGTGTGCGTGTGTGCGTGTGTGTGTGTGTGTGTGTGTGTGTGTGTGTGTGTGTGTGTGTGTGTGTGTTTAGTGCAGGTAGAAAGTGCGGTGTGCGTCTGTGTGTGTGTACCTGTGTATGTGTGTGTGTGTGTGTGTGTGTGTGTGTATGTGTGTGAGTATGAGTTGTGTGTCAGTGTGTGTATGTTTGGGTTTAGTGCAGAAAGTGCAGTGTGCTTGTGTGTGTGTGTGTGTGTGTGTGCGTGCGTGCGTGCGTGCGTGCGTGCGTGCGTGCGTGCGTGTGTGTGTGTGTGTGTGTGTGTGTGTGCATGTGTATGTTTTGAGTTAGTGCAGGTTGAAAGTTCAGTCACAGATGTAGTAGTGCAGGTGGAATGTTCAGTCGCAGATATGGTGGTGGGGATGAGGGGGGGGAGCGTTGTCAGTGGCCTGACTGGCTAGAGGCTGACAGTGAAGGGAGAGTGGGTTGAGTGTTCAGTATCTTGATTGCTTGATGCATCGTGCTGCTTGCAAGCCTGGTGGTACGGGAACGGAGGCGCCTGTACCTCTTTCCAGAGGGCAGGAGGCTGAACAGTTTGTGTGCAGGGTGGCTTGTGTCTTTGATGATCATCAGTGCTTTTCGGGTGAGGCGTGCGGTGTAAATGTCCTGCAGGGAGGGGAGTGGTACTCCAATGATCTTCTTCGCTGTGTTCACAATACGCTGGAGTGTCTTCCTGTTTTTCTCCGTGCAGCTTCCTCCCCACACTGTGATGCAGCTGGACACGACGCTCTCTATGGTTCCTCTGTAGAATGTTGTCATGATGGAGGGTGTAGCACTTGCCTTCTTTAGTTTGCGCAAGAAGTAGAGACGCTGATGGGCCTTCTTCGCCAGTGATGTAGTGTTGGTGGTCCAAGAGAGGTCGTCGCTGATGTGCACTCCAAGGAACTTGGTGCTGCTCACTCTCTCCACAGCATCACCGTCGATGGTCAGTGGTGGCAGTTGTTTTTGGACCCTCTGAAAGTTGACAACAATCTCCTTGGTCTTGTTGACATTCAGCAGGAGGTTGTTGTCTTTGCACCATCTGGCCAGCAGGTCTACTTCTTCTCTGTAGTGGGTCTCATCGCCCTTAGTGATGAGGCCCACCAGTGTTGTATCATCCGCAAACTTCACTAGATGGTTAGTGCTGTGGGTCGTTGTGCAGTCATGTGTCAGCAGCGTGAACAGCAGGGGGCTGAGAACACAACCTTGCGGAGCCCCCGTGCTCAGGGTCAGGGTGCTTGAGGTGTTATTCCCTACCCGTACTGCTTGTGGTCTCTGCATCAGGAAGTCCAGCAGCCAGTTGCAGAGGGAGGTGCTGAAACCTAGTTTGTCCAGTTTTCTGATGAGTTGTTGTGGTATTATGGTATTGAATGCTGAACTGAAGTCAATGAACAGCATTCTCACATATGAGTCTTTATTGTCCAAGTGGGTGAGGGCTGGATGGAGGGCAGAGCAGATTGCATCCTCCGTGGATCGCTTGGCTCGGTATGCGAACTGGTAGGTGTCCAGGGTGGGGGGTAGGGTGGCTTTGATGTGTGACAGGACTAGCCGTTCGAAGCACTTCATGATTATGGGCGTCAGTGCTACAGGACGGTAGTCATTGAGGCATGATGGTGATGATTTCTTCGGCACGGGTATGATGGTAGCAGCTTTGAAAAGTGATGGGATGACTGCTTGCTCCAGAGAGATGTTAAAGATGTCTGTGAAGACATCCTTCAGCTCTTCTGCACAATCCTTCAACACTCGGCCAGGTATGTTGTCTGGGCCAGCTGCTTTGCGTGGGTTGATGGTGGCCAGTGTCCTCTTCACACTGGCAGAGGACAGGTACAGGGGTTGATCATGGGGGGGAGGGGGAGTTTTCTGTGGATGAGTGTCATTTTGTGCTTCAAAACGGGCAAAGAAACTGTTCAGGTCGTTTAGCAGAGAGGTGTTGTTGTCACAGCTTCGTGGTGCGGTGACGACCCAGCTTCAGCTTTCGGGCAGAGGGCAACAGATTTTGATTTAAAATGTCCTGTTATTTCAAAGCATTCATGATGCCATGCACCCTAACAAGGTTCCCAGGGCCTTTGGAAGCGAAACAGCCCCACAGCATCACTGACCCACCCCCATACTTCACAGTGGGTATGAGGTGCTTTTCAGCATGCGCATCTTTCGTGGTACGCCAGACCCACTTAGAGTGTTTGTTGCCAAAAAGCTCAATCTTGGTCTCATCTGACCAAAGCACACGGTCCCAGTTGAAGCCCCAATACCGCTTGGCGAACTCCAGACGCTTGCGTTTATGATTGTGAGTGAGGAAAGGTTTTCTACGTGCATGCCTCCCAAACAGCTTGTTGGCGTGTAGACAGCGCCTGATGGTTGATTTGGAGACTTTGTGACCCCAGGATGCTACCATTTGGTGTAATTCTGTAACAGTGAGCTTTGGAGATCTTTTGATTTCTCTTACCATCCTCCTCACTGTGCGTGGTGGCAAAATAAACTTGGGTCCTCGTTCAGGCTTGTTTACCACTGTTCCAGTTGTTTTGAACTTCTTAATTATTCCTCTCACAGTGGATATGGGCAGCTGCAGTTGAGTGGCAATCTTCTTGTAGCCTCTGCCTGACCTGTGAAGGTCGACGCACATCTGCCTCACTTGTATGCTGTGTTCCTTTGTCTTTCCCATGTTTAAGAGTGGATAAGAGAAATGGCCTCGGTGTCAAGTCATATTTATACCCCAGGGAAACAGGAAGTGATGAATTACTAATTAAATGTTCCTACATACTCTGGTAAACTTTGTAAACTACTGTAGAAATGACAGAAATGCTTCAATTATATTTATTTCCTGGGAATTGTTAAGGGTGCCAATAATTGTGGAATAGGTGATTTAATGAAAAATAATTATTTTTTAGTCAGGGATTTTTTTATTTTCTTACAATTCATTTGAGTTGAAGGCTACATTTTCCTACAATTTTCAGTGTGACAGTATTCTTCTGCAATAAACACTGAATTTATTTTAAGGCTTTTAACACATCTCAACCAGGGGTGCCAATAATTATGGAGGGCACTGTACATACATACATACATACATACATACATACATACATACATACATACATACATACATACATACATACATACATACATACATACATACATACATACATACATACATACATACATAAATCATGTGGTGTGTTGGAGCTATGTAACTGTCTATTTGATTTTATTATTAGTTTCCTGCAATCTATATTAGTATACGTATATTATATACTGTATATAATTGGCAATATTGTGAAACATTACCCTTATTTTCAGTCTTTAATTGGTTGACAAGACTCTCACTGGCTCTCAGTCTGCTCTCCAAGTCGTCTGCCTTTTCCTCCATGGCCTCCAGTTGTGCTTTGGTGTGTGTGAGCTCAACTGTCTGCTCCTCCACTGTCTTCTCACTGGCTCTCAGTCTGCTCTCCATGGCTTCTGCCTTCTACTCCATGTCTTCTGCCTTCTTCTCCACGGCCTGCAGTTGCGTCTTGGTGTATTTGAGCTCCACTTTCTGCTCTTCCACTGTCTTCTCGCTTGCTCTCAGTCTGGACTCCATGGCCTCCAGTTGTGTCTTGGTGCATTTGAGCTCTGCTCCCTGCACTGCGATGAGGATGCTCATCTCTCTCAACACAGTGTGGATGTCAGACTGTTGGACGGCATCTTTGCCTGTGTTTGTGGTTTTGACATCTGGATTGTGTGCTGCAATCACAACCTGTCCGAACCACAGCAACAGCAGAACAACTCCAGCTGTCTTCATGATCACCTTTGGTCACCTGTGATGAAACATCACAAACATATGTGTTACGTACCAGTCCTTGACAGTAATGCTTTGGGCATTCTAGTAGACAGATAGACATTAGTCATGGACATCTCACATATGTAATAAGAAATGATAATTAGAATTATTCAAATAAATAGAATGTGTGTGTGTGTGTGTGTGTGTGTGTGTGTGTGTGTGTGTGTGTGTGTGTGTGTGTGTGTGTGTGTGTGTGTATGCATGTGTGTGTGTGTGTGTGTGTGTGTGTGTGTGTGTGTGTGTGTGTGTGTGTGTGTGTGTGTGTGTGTGTGTGTGTGTGCGTGTGCATGCATGTGTGTATGTGTGACAACCTTACCTCAGCAGCAGTTCCAGGTAGTGGTGAGGGCCTCTGTCCTCCTGAAGGAAGATTCTGCTCATGAAGCACACTGACGCTCTGATGATTTTATGAGCAATGGGGAGGACTCCTGCTGCTACACACCAATCCACCAATCAGAGCCTTCAGAGACACACGTGTCAGACTGGCATTGCTATCATGTGCATGACTGTCGTGTGTGTGTGTGTGTGTGTGTGTGTGTGTGTGTGTGTGTGTGTGTGTGTGTGTGTGTGTGTGTGTGTGTGTGTGTGTGTGTGTGTGTGTGGAGCGGAGTCAATTTACACTGGTCTCAGTCAGGACTGGTAGACGAGAACACTAAGCAATAGGGTTTTACCGTTCTCCTGTACTTTCAACCGTTCTCTGGGTATCACAGTGCAAATTTTACCTCCAAGCTAGCAGCTGGTCTTATAGGACTCAATGTTAACTGCTAGCTTGGAGGTAAAATTTGCACTGCCATACCCAGAGAATGGTTGAAAGTACAGCAGAAAGGTAAAACCCTATTAATTAACTCAAGGGGAGGTGTAAAATAAGTCATAAAAATCACTTTAAAAGGTACACTGTGCAGGAAATGGTTTAAAAAGGTACTGCAACTGTGCTGATAATTGAAACTGGGTTGCCTATTGCCAAATTTTATTTTTTGTGAAAGTGTACTAAGTAATAAACTTAATACATTTTTCTAGTATGGCCCAAGTACAGTCATTTTTGCAGCTAAAAATGTCTATTTCTGGAAATTCAAAATGGCGGACCATGGAGAAGATCCCCCTTTTCATGTAAACTGCAATTTTTCCTGTCATAATGAATACTTAGAATTTGATGGTGGTGGTAAGTATTCATGAAAAAGGTAACATTAGTGAATGAGTAGCATGGATTCAGAAAATAAACAACTAAAAATCTCATACAGTGTCCCTTTAAGGATTTTATGTCAAAACATGATCTAGAAAAGTTAGTACATGCTTTCATTTCAAGTAAAATTGACTACTGTAACAGCCTTTTCACAGGCCTTCCAAAGAAGACTATCAAACAGCTTCAACGTATCCAAAATGCGGCTGCAAGGCTTCTTACAAGAACAAGAAGATTTGATCACATTACACCGGTTTTAAGGTCCCTGCATTGGCTCCCAGTAAGCTATAGAATCGACTTTAAGGCTTTACTTCTTGTGTTCAAGTCATTAAATGGGTTGGGGCTCAGCTACATAGTGGATATGTTTCAGCTGTACACACCAACTAGGCATCTAAGGTCTATGAAGGAAAACTTGCTGGTTTTACCTACCTACTGTCAAAACAAAGTGTGGGGAGGCTATGCTCCAAAGCTTTGGAACCAGATTCCAGAGGAAGTGAAAAACGTCCCTACTATTGATAGTTTCAAGACCAGACTTAAGACAAAGCTTTTCGCTGATGCCTTCACTTAGAGATCAAAATGTTTTTTTATGTTTTTATGTATTTTGTTTCCTTATTTCTTGCTTTTATCTTTAGTTTTCATTCCATTTTCACCTGTCATGCCTTATGCTTTTATTTTTTATTTTATTTCAAGTTATTTTATTTTACATCATTTTTATCTTACTTTACTGTACAGCACATTGAATTGCATTTATGTATGAAATGCTCCATACAAATAGCCTTGCCTTGCCTTACAGCAAGAGGTGTAGCCATGGGAGGACTTGATACCCTGTCTAGCAAAATGTGAGGCACAACACAACAGGATGCCACCTGAGGATGCCCAGTCAGGAGGGTGAGGTACAGCACACCACTCTAACACCCCTCATGAAGAGGGTGAGGTACAACGCATCACTCTAACGCCCCTCATGAAGAGGGTGAGGTACAACACACCTGAAGATGCCCAATCAGGAGGGAGAGGTACAGTGAGGTGCCTAAGTCACGTCCTTCTACTCCCGAACCATGGGCCCCTAATTTTAGAAAAATGAAATGGAAGTGAATGGGGCGAGTTAAGCTAAATCCTGAGTCCGTTTCAGATGTCTTCAGGATTTCACATGTGACAGTGAATTTTAAAGATTTGGATTGGCGGCGGAAGACCAGTCCTTTTTGGCAGGCAAGAAAAGTTATTTTAGTTTTTGTGCAAGACTCGATAGAAGATCAAAGAGAAAAGCCTCCCATTTGACGTGAACCGAGACTGAAGGCGTGCAGCCATCCCTACTACTGCACCGTGGATAAAGTGGCTGCACGTCAGACATGTGACTTCTCTTGTGTAGTTTAAATACTTTTCTAGTGTTTAGTACTTTTTTAGTATTTTTGCATGCACACAACTCACAAAATCGCTTGACAAGTGAAGGCAACAACGACACCATTGCTTCGGGGGCAACCGCCATTCCGACATACCGCCATTCCGACAGTGTTTGATTGTCATTCCGAGTCTTTTGAACATTGTTGCAAGTACATAAAGGCGCGTGAACAACATTCTGACTCAATTGAGATTTGCAACAATGTTGCTGCATGAGCGGAAGTGGAGAGAGTAATGTATAATTAAAGTCTAATTTTGTCACGGTCCAAATGTCCTTACAAGTAGGGTCTGAAAACAGTTCCTGCAAGCTGGAGAAATGGTTCCTGCAATAAAATGTCAATGTCAGAATGGCGGTATGTCTGAATGGTGGTATGTAACCCCATTGCTTATCACTCATTCTCAGGTGCAGCATATGTGTGATCTACGGGGAGAGGCGAGTTGGATCAGAAAATAGGTTTGATAAGTCCATTAGATCCTATGGTAGCGTTGGTACCCCTCTGCACATAGAGAATGTGAGGTACAATAGACAGCTTTGGTACCCCTACCCCTCATGAAGAGTGTGTTTAGGGCCTTCAAGGTGTGTGATCATGAAAACCGGCCTAACCCCCTCAACAGGCTGTATGAGGAATGAGGGTTTGTGACAGTGGCATTGCCTGGAAGTCATAGCAGTTTACTGTTAATACATTCACGTGTCAATTCTCCGCTGACAGCAGTGACCTGATTAGGATCATGCATGGCCTCATTCTCTGCATTGCTTCCTGTTCACCTAATTCAGGTGTGTGTGTGTGTGTGTATGTGTGTGTGTGCGTGCATGCCTGTGTGCATGCCTGTGTGCGTGCGTGCTTATGTGCCTGTGTGTGTGTCACTGTTTGGTATACTAATCATTGGAAAGACTTGGTACCCCACCACTACTGTTACTGGACTTGAGCTGCCACCTGCGGTTGTTAATGTGGTACTGCAACGCTATTGTCATGTACAAGATTACCCAGTGTACCTCCTGTGTTGTTGCCTTGTTGAACATGAATAGTCAAGTACACCAGCACCGCCGTGTCCTCGTTCTTGCACATGAAACATGGTGTCAGAAGTGGCTTAGCTGTTAAAAAAAAAGCATCGACGACTTGACAGCTAATGGACAATGTACGACCGTAAGTCATCAGCTATGCATGTGCCGCATTTTTTTGTTTTGTCAGTTTAGCAAAGTGCCGCTAACATTACCGGGCAGATTAGCTTTCGAAGACTAGCTTCAAACTACGGACAAGATGGCATACTATCCGATCCCGCCTCCCGCGCCAATGAAGCTCAGTGGAAACTGGAGCACAAACTGGGACATCTTCAGGGCTGAATTCGAAGATTACAGTTTGGCAATGGATTTAACGCAAGCATCGAAAGCGGTTCAGGCTGCTACTTTGAGGACTGTCATGGGGCCAGAGTGTCGTCATGTCTACAAGCACAATCTGGAGTTGACGGCGGATGAACGCAACGACGTGAAGAAAGTCCTGGATAAATTAGAAGAGTACTTCCACCAGTCAAAAAATGTGATTTATGAGCGCTATATCTTTGGCTGTTGCAAACAGGATGAGGGTGAGTCTATTGACACATTTGTTACCCGTTTGAGAGAAAAGGCAGCAAGCTGTGAATATGGGGCTCTAAGGGACGATTTAATCAGAGACAAACTAGTGCTTGGCATAGCCAACGAGGCCACTCGGAGACGGTTATTGAGGGAGCAAAATCTAACGCTGACCAAAGCCTTGGAATTATGCAGAGCCGCAGAGACATAACGGTGAGAACCATGGAGCAAGATAAGCCACCTACAGACAGTGTCAATGCAGCATTTAGGCAACCAAACACAACTCCTCGTCCAAATTGGAAGCAACAAAAAAAACACACCCCTGCCATGGCCACAGGCAGTGTCCCAGCATGCAGATACTGTGGTGCCCAGCATGGGAGGGGGAGAGAGCAATGTCCTGCCTATGGAAAGGTGTGCAAAGCTTGCGGTACACCCAACCACTTTGCCCGTGTCTGCATGAAAACAAAAGGGCTCGCCGCACCTGCTCATGTTCACTCCATGGACAATCCAATACTTACCCAGGACACAGAAAGCGGAGATGATCTCTTCACAACTGAATGCATTGGGGCCGTCGGTCCAAAAGGAAAAAAGTGGTTTGCTGCTCTCATGCTGAATGGTACTAAGCAAAGGTGCCAATTAGACTCAGGAGCCACGTGTGACGTTATGAGCCTGAAGGACAAGATGCGCATTGCACCTCGAGAAAAACTCATGCCAAGCAGCACCAAGCTCAAGCTCTACTCGGGTCAATTGATGACCTCCCTGGGCCTGTTCGTGACAGAGTGTGTCGTCCGAGACCACAAATACACCTTGGAATTTGAGATAGTCAACACCAGCCAGCAGCCACTGCTTTCGGGGTCCACGTGTGAACGCCTTGGACTTATGCAATTTACCATCCCAGCAGGCCTTAATGCAGTGGACAGTAGCACCCAGGGTGGGTTTCTGAGAAGGGAGGCTCTCATCGAGAGGTATCAGGATGTCTTCACTGCGCCAGTAGAATCCGTACCAGGAGTGGTGCATTTTCAGCTAAATCCAGCAGTTGAGCCAGTCCAGAGTGCCCCCCGCAACGTGCCAGTCGCTATGAGGGCGGCAGTGAAAGCTCAACTGGACAAATACGATGCGGATAGCCACATCACCTCAGTCACAGTACCGACTGACTGGATCAGCAACATGGTGATCATTAAGAAGCCAGATAATATGTGATTTGTGAATATGCATTGACCCAAAGCACCTCAACCAGGCTCTACTGCAATCACACTACATCATGCCCACACTGGAGGACATACTTTACAAGCTCCCCAAAGCCAGGACATTCACCTTGGTGGACGCGAGGGACGCCTTTCTTCAGTGCAGACTGGATGAGCCAAGCAGCTACATGACCACCTTCTGGACACCCTGGGGGCGCAAGCGCTGGCTGAAACTCCCGTTCGGCGTCTCAGTGGCCCCAGAGGTGTACCAACGGAAACAGCATGAGCTCCTGGTGGGGCTCAATGGGGTGTACCCCATAGCAGACGACATCCTCATTGTGGGCTGTGGCGATTCAGATGAGGAGGCAGGGCGTGACCACGATGCAAAGCTGCTCGCCCTCATGGACAGATGCCGACAAGTCAAACTCCGGCTCAGCATACGGAAGCTCCAGTTTAAAGTGCCAGAGGTTCGCTTTCACGGACATATCCTCTCTGCGCAGGGCCTGAAAGCAGATCCAGAGAAAGTGCAGGCGGTGATGGACATGCCCGTCCCGTCAGATGTGAAGGCTGTGCAGCGGTTCGTTGGGTTCGTAACGTACCTGGCCAAGTTTCTACCCCGCTTGTCAGAGGTCTGTGAGCCACTGAGGAGGCTCACAGATAAAGACACACTGTGGCACTGGCTTCCGAAACACGACGCAGCAGTGAAAGAAGTCAAGCAGCTGGTGACTACTACACCAGTGCTGCGCTACTACGACGTGACAAAGGCGGTGACTATTCAGAGCGACGCAAGCCAGCATGGCCTTGGCTGCGTGCTGTTGCAGGAAGGCCAACCTGTTGCATTCGCCTCAAGGGCTCTCACCCCGACAGAGCATAATTATGCCCAAATCGAAAAGGAATGCCTAAGCATTGTATTCGCATGCCAACGCTTTCATCAGTATCTCTATAAGCGCCTGCAGAGCATGTTGCTGTCTCTACAGGGCTACAATCTCGCTGTTGTGTACAAACCGGGCCCAGAGATGTTTGTGAGTGACACGCTCAGCAGGGCCACTGTGGCAAATGCATGCACAAGCTCCAAGGTCGACATACACACAGTCTGCTGTCTGGAAACCGAACAGAGGGAGGTAGAACAAAGCAATCAGGCTGTCAATCTCAATGTCACAGACAAAAGACTGATTCAAATTCGACAGCACACAAAGTAAGACGAGCAGCTCCAGGCGGTGAAGGCAGTGACACTGAAGGGCTGGTCTGAGCACAAACAAGATACCGAACTAAAGGTGAGAGAATACTGGGCTTACAAGGACGAGCTCAGTGTCCAGAATGGTGTGCTGTTCAGGTGAGACAAGGTCATTATCCCTAAAGCATTGCGTCATGAGATGTTAGTAAGAGTACATGCAAGCCACATCGGGGACAAGGCCTGCCACAGGCAAGCACGAGATACACTGTATTGGCCAGGGATGCGAGCCGCAATCATAAACTATGTGGGCAAGTGCACAATCTGCAGTGAGTATGCAATTCAGCAGCAGAAAGAGACGATGATGTCGCACGAACTGCCAACACGCCCGTGGCAGATTGTAAGCACGGACCTTTTCCAACAAAACGGCAAAGATTTTCTGCTGATAGTTGACCACTACTCAGACTTCTGGGAAATTGACCCCCTCCCAGATCTCTCAGCCGAGACAACAATCAAACGCTGCAAGGCACAGTTCGCCCGTCATGGGCAGCCTGACCGTCTAATCTCAGACAACGGCCCCCAATTTTCGTCGCTCCAGTTCAAACAGTTTGCAGCACAGTGGGAGTTCGAACACATCACCTCATCTCCACATCACCCAAAGGCCAACGGCAAAGCTGAAGCAGCTGTCAAAATAGCAAAGAACTTGTGCAAGAAAGCCCACCGCGAGGGCAAGGATGCATGGAAAGCAATCCTGCAGTGGCGCAACACACCGACTGAAGGAATGGGCAGCAGCCCAGCACAGCGCCTGATGGCAAGGCGTCTTAAGACAGCACTTCCAGTTGCCAGCAAGCTGTTGGAACCATGTGTGGTGTCTGGAGTGCTGGAGAAGCTGCGCCATAGGAAACAGGTTGCCAAAGCAACCTATGACCGCTCAGCCAAGGACCTACCCGAGCTCACGGTAGGCCAAGCGGTGCGAATGAAGCCATTGCCTGGTGACAGAACAGGCATCTGGAGACGGGGCTCATGTCTGCAGAAGGTTGCCCCTCGCTCCTACCTGGTCGACATAGAAGGAGCTCTCTACCGTCGAAACAGGGTTGATCTTCGGCCAGCAGAACCGACCCCAAGCACTCTCAGTACACCACAGGTCTCGGACAGCATTGGGCACGGAGCCGAGCCAGAGGCAGTTGCTGAGGAGCAGGCCAGTCGTGCGGGGTGTGCTACCCCACCTCAGCATGCTGACAGCCCACCTGTTGACATGGCCGCCACTCCAACAAGGCCTTCAGTCACCTCACGATATGGTCGGATGACCAGGCCGCCAAACAGACTGGATCTTTGAACAGCCTGAGTTTTTTTTTTCCCTTTTCCCCTTGAAAAAAAAAAAAAAAAAAAAGGGGAAAGACAAAAATGTAATGTGATTGTTTGTTGCCAAATGTTTGTTCTTTGGCTTCAGGTATAAAACCAGCAGTAACCGTTTACATACCAAATCTGTTTGTTGCTAAATGTTTATGTTGCCGCTGCAGTTATAATGTGCAACAATGATAGTTTCTGGAATGACAAAACAAGTAAACGCCTTGAGTAGTCAGTATGTCTTGGTTTTAGGCATCAGTTCAATTAGCCATTGCTTTAATTAAGAAAAGGGAGATGTTACTGGACTTGAGCTGCCACCTGCGGTTGTTAATGTGGTACTGCAACGCTATTGTCATGTACAAGATTACCCAGTGTACCTCCTGTGTTGTTGCCTTGTTGAACATGAATAGTCAAGTACACCAGCACCGCCGTGTCCTCGTTCTTGCACATGAAACAACTACGACACTAAACAGAGTCTTATTATATAGAGTACAATACACAGATTTGGCACCCCTCATAACGCACAATGGTACCACTTTATTTTAGTGTTACATCTAGTAGCAGTAATACATACAATGTTAATGCCTGCATAAGTAACTTGTAAGGCATGTACAGTACTAAGCAAAATCTAAGGCCTACTAGGTCCTTACTAAGGTAAAATTTGGTAATCAATCCCTTATTGTGCATGAACAAGACATTTGTGAATACATGCATGTGTATGCGTGCGTGTGTGTGTGCGTGCATGCGTGTGTGCGTGTGTGTGTGCGTGCAGTGTGATTGCAACAGTAGCGTTGCCACAGTTTGGTATACTAATCATTGGAAAGACTTAGTACTCCACTACAACACTAAACAAAGTCTTAATATATAGACTACAATACACAGCTTTGATACCTGCCAGAAGGCACAATACAACACACCACTCTGATACCTCTCTGCTCACGGGGAGGGTGAGGCCCAATACTCAGCACTGGCACCCCTCATGTAGAGTGTATGTAGAGCCTTCATGGTGCGTTTGATCTTCAAAACCGGACTAACCCCTTCGACAGGCTGCAGAAGGGAGAGGGTTTGTTGGCAGGTTATTGGTACTGTGGGAGGAAGACATACCAGGGGATTTTTGCTACTTTACGTCAAGTACATTCCTAAAATATCATTCATGAAATGCCAAAGGACCACTGGCATACAGTATGTGACCTATTTATGATCAAACGTTCCAAGGCCTCAATCATTTACTTTTTGAGTTTCCCACCTTATATAATTTACAGATGTGTGTGTGTGTGTGTGTGTGTGTGTGTGTGTGTGTGTGTGTGTGTGTGTGTGTGTGTGTGTGTGTGTCACAACCCTGCCCTGACCTGCCCTGCAATCCGACATGCATTGTTGGCCTTGCGTATTCTAGGCCACATTCTCCCTGTGCTGCTGCCATCTGGTGGCCGTGTTTCAGACCTACACCACAACACCAGCAACCAGTCACCAACCATGGCCTGGCTGCAGCTGCTTCCCATTTGCCAATCACCCTGTTTTAAAACCAAGCCAAGAACCATTGTCATTGCAAGATTGTTTGCCTACAGCTCCGGACATTCTCTGCTCTTGCTCATGCCCCGCCAAGTTCTCTGTTTGTGCTCTGATTCCACGTGAGTTTTTGTCAAAGACTTTGAACCCTTTTGGATTTTTTTGGACATTATTCTGTGACTCTGATCTGTGTTTTTGGACTTATTGCCATACCTGAGCCTTTTGAGTTTTTGCCTGTGATTTTGCCACGTGAGGTTTTTCTCTGTTTTTGTCCTGTTTTTGGACATTTTGGGATTTTTTGCCATTTTCCTTTTTCTGTACTTTTTCTCATTTTTCGCTACCTTTTTGCCACGTGTGCCTACACTGCTTTGAAGATTTTTGTGTTTGCCTAAATATTTTTGCCTACCTGTGCTCTGAACTCTGACCAATTTTTGACTACGTTTTTGCCTACGCCCCTTGTGCCGTTGCCTGTGACCTGCCTGTGTCTCGACCCATGCCTGTCCTTGACATTGAATTGCCTCACCCCTGCCTGCACCTTTGCCCTGAAATAAATACACTTTTGATTGACATTTTTGTCTCCTGTCTGCTCCTGGGTTCCCTAGCTCTCTTTGGCCACACGGCCCTGACAGAACAATCTTGCCAACATGAACCCAGCAGACTTGGAGATGGTGAAAAATGCTGTAAAGGAACAGGGAGCCATGCTAGGAACTCACCAGCAAGGCATTGTTCAAGTCAATAATAACCTCGAGACTGTTGCTGAACAACTTAACTCCCTCTCTGCGCAGGTGCAACAACTTTTGTCCAATGCCTCTCAGTCCCAGCCGACCCCCCCACAGGCTAGTGCAGCTCCTTCCACGCCGGCCACACCCTCTCCATTCAGAGAACCTAGGCTTCCAACTCCTCAGCCCTACGATGGTAACCCCGACAACTGCCGTTCATTCCTCTCTCAATGTTCTTTAACCCTGGAGCTCCAGTCTCTTGCTTTCCCCACAGAACGTTCCCGAGTAGCCTTCCTCATAACCCTCCTCACTGGCAGGGCCCGGGAATGGGGTACTGCTGTCTGGGACGCCAATGCCACCTGCTGCTCATCCTACAAGAGCTTCACAGACGAGATGAAAAAGGTATTCGACCGCTCCCACTCAGGCAGAGAGGCTGCAAGAGAGATCATGGCCCTCCGTCAAGGTACCCGTTCCGTTTTTGATTATGCCATTGAGTTCCGCACTCTGTCTGCCTCATGTAAATGGAATGATGATGCCCTGTATGATGCTTTCCTGAATGGCCTGAGTGATTCGGTCAAAGATGAACTTGTCCCAAGAGAGTTACCCTCCGAGCTTACAGAACTCATGGACCTGGCTGGACGCATTGATGCTCGTATCAGGCAGAGGAACCGGGAGAAGACTTCATCCTCTCTTCGACTGGGTGTGAAGGCTCCTCCACCTGAATGCCCTCCTCCTGAACCAATGCAGATTGATCGTGCTCGGGTTACCCCAGAGGAGCGCCAACGCAGACGAGATACAGGTGCCTGCTTCTATTGCGGAAAGGTGGGTCATTTTGCTCTCACCTGCCCCCTAAAAGACAAAGCCCGTCAGTGAGAATAGGGGTCCTGGCGGGCGCGACCACTGACCCTTACCCTGTTCAACGCTCCTACCTCTCCATCTCCCTTTTACATGAGGACAAGAGTCATGCTCTTCAAGCTCTTATTGACTCAGGTGCTGACCGTAATTTAATTTGCTCGGCTACAGCACAAAGACTAGGAATTCCTTTATCCCGTCTTGAGAAACCCCTCTCTGTCCTAACCCTCAATGGCAACAGCTTGGGCACAATCACCCATAGAACTATTCCTGTCACATTAAGAGTCTCGGGAAATCACTCAGAGTTGATCTCCTTCCACGTCATGAAAGATTCCCATGTCCCCATAGTTCTTGGATTCCCCTGGTTGTCCGTGCATAACCCCCACATCAACTGGTCTGACAACAACATCTTAGGATGGAGTGCATTTTGTCTATCCTCATGCCTTGGCTCCGCTTTCACCACTGTTCAATCCCCTCCAGCTCCTGAGGAGTTTCCTGATCTGTCAAATGTCCCCAAGGAGTATCTGGACCTTAAGCCTGTGTTCAGCAAGTCCCAAGCTGTGTCCCTGCCCCCGCATAGGCCTTATGACTGTGCCATAGAGCTCCTTCCCGGCACTTTTCCACCCAAGGGCAGTCTGTATTCTCTCTCCCCCTCTGAAAGAGATGCCATGAAAAAGTATATTACAGACTCTCTAGCTGCCGGAATCATCCGCCCGTCGTCTTCACCTGCTGGAGCTGGATTCTTTTTCGTGGGGAAGAAGGATGGGTCCCTGCGTCCATGCATTGACTATCGAGGGCTAAATGACATCACGGTCAAGAACAGGTACCCCTTACCCCTCATGTCTACTGCCTTTGAAATCCTCCAAGGGGCCTCTGTTTTTTCTAAACTTGACCTAAGGAATGCCTATCACCTCGTCAGAATTAGAGAGGGCGATGAATGGAAAACCGCCTTCAATACCCCTACGGGTCATTATGAATACCTGGTGGTTCCTTTTGGTTTGACCAAAGAAAATGGAATCTTGTACAAGAAGCACAACTAGCTGGTGTGGCCAGGAGTGGCACTGCAGCTATGTTATCATAGCCAAGTAAATAATGAATGGGTGCCAATGGGGCTGTACCCTTCTCATAGAACTTTCTGCCCGTGTGATTTTTTCCCTGGAAACAATGGAGTTGCGTTCGATAGATATGAGTAAGTGAAAGCATTTGCCGACACGTTTGCATCTTGTCAAGTGTTACATTCGTGAAAATTACCCTTATTTCAACTATAGCAATGACATAACACGTGACAATCGACTTTACGGCACTACGCCATTTGTTTTGTAGTTTTAAGTCTGACTTCAGATGTCGATGTGTTTAAAGTTATGTTAGGATTGTTGCGGACACCTGTTATTTATTGCATTTAAGGTGGTGGAAAAGCGGCATGTGTACATGGGGTAAAGGAAATGACTGCGCTCATCCTTAAGAATTTGGGCACCTTCAATTAACATGTTGGACGGCGGTGGGGGGTTTTGAGGTGTGTGACCGTAGATGTCTCTGCTAGGATCAGTCAGAGTACGTCTCTCGTCAGCTCTGGTCGTGAATAGTCGCAAAGATTCCTCAGCCAGCAGGTATTAGCCGAATGCTAGCGTGTTGCAGGACAAAACTAACACGTCTTTGGGAGAACAAAGCCATGTCAGGAACCTTTAACTTCACTTCTAATACAACATTCATGATAAGGTACAGAATGTGCACACATCTTTACAAACCAGAGAACAGAACCGTCACAAATCCCTGCTGAGCCATTTAGCCCAATAGGCTCCCATTCATCTTTTACTTGGCTGCGTTCGCCAACGGGGCTATAATGGGAGTCAATGAGAGACGGCTATCTCATAGCTTAGACAATTTCTGGTTTGACTAATGCCCCGGCTGTTTTTCAAGCTCTTGTCAATGATGTACTGCGAGACTTCCTGAATGTTTTTGTTTTTGTTTACCTTGATGATATCCTTATATTTTCACCCTCCCTTGAAGCCCATAGGCACCATGTCAGGCAAGTTCTCCAGCGGCTGCTGGAGAACAAACTTTTTGTAAAGGCGGAAAAATGTGAATTCCACAGAGATACTGTGTCCTTCTTGGGCTTTGTCATCTCCCCCTCCAGGATACAGATGGACCCCCTGAAACTGAAGGCAGTTAAGGACTGGCCCACACCCCCCTCAAGGCGAGCACTCCAACAGTTCCTGGGATTCGCAAATTTCTATCGGCGGTTCATCAGAGGCTACAGTTCCGTGGCTGGACCTCTCACCGCACTCACGTCCACCAAGACCTCCTTCCGTTGGAGTGGGGAGGCTGAGAAGGCATTTGCGGATCTGAAAAGTAGGTTCACCTCTGCACCCATTCTGACCATTCCTGACCCGTCTAGTCAATTTGTTGTGGAGGTTGACGCCTCTGAGTCAGGTGTGGGGGCCATACTGTCACAGAGGTCCTCCAAGGACAACAAACTTCATCCATGCTCCTTCTTCTCTCACCGTCTCTCCCCTGCAGAGAGGAATTATGACATTGGGGATCGGGAGTTACTAGCTGTCAAGATGGCATTAGAGGAGTGGAGGCATTGGCTAGAGGGAGCTAGCCCCCCTTTTATTGTGTGGACAGACCACAAGAATTTACAATATCTATGTACCGCCAAGCGTCTGAATGCTAGACAAGCAAGATGGTCTCTTTTTTTTTCACGGTTTAATTTTTCTCTCTCTTACCGCCCCGGCTCCAAGAACACTAAGGCTGACGCCTTATCCAGACAGTTCTCCTCAGCTTCGGAACCCCACTCTCTGCAGACCATCCTTCCTTCAGGATGCTTGGTGGGGGCAGCCCTACTGGGGATTGAGGTCATCGTCCAAGAGGCCCAGAACCAGGAACCTGGACCAGGTAATGGACCCTCTAACTGTCTTTATGTGCCTTCAACTGTCCGCTCTCAGGTGCTGGAGTGGGGACATAGTTCTAAGGTCGCCTGCCATCCTGGGGGCAACAGAACCATGGCAATGATCGAACAGCGTTTTTGGTGGCCATCTATGAAGAGAGATGTTCAGACGTTTGTGGCTGCGTGTGATGTCTGCACCAGGAATAAGTCAGGTAACAGGCCCCCAGCAGGTCTGCTGAGGCCTCTCCCTGTGCCTCATCGTCCATGGTCACACATTGCCGTGGATTTTGTGACTGGGCTTCCCAAGTCTGAGGGCAACACATGTATTCTGACTGTGGTAGACAGATTCTCTAAAGCTGCTCACTTCATAGCTCTACCCAAGTTACCCTCGGCTAAGGAGACTGCTGAACTGTTAATCCTCCATGTTTTCCGTCTGCATGGCCTACCCACTGACATTGTCTCCGATCGGGGCCCACAGTTTTCTGCCCAGTTCTGGAAAGCTTTCTGTAAACTAATCGGTGCCTCTCCCAGCTTGTCCTCAGGTTTCCATCCTCAGACCAATGGACAGACAGAGCGGGCAAACCAAAAGCTGGAAGTTGCACTCAGGTGCATGACCTCCCGGGACCCCGCGTCATGGAGCAAGACGCTACCCTGGGTTGAATATGCGCACAACGCCCTGCCTACGTCTGCTACAGGCCTCTCCCCCTTCCACTGCTGCCTGGGGTACCAGCCCCCGCTGTTCCCCTCTCAAGAGGAAGAGGTCGCCGTCCCTTCGGCTCAGGCCTTTGTGCGTCGCTGCAAGTCAACGTGGGCCCGAGCCAGGGTTCAACTCCTGCGTTCCGCTGCTGCCTGCAAGCTTCAGGCAGATAAGCGCCGGTCCCCAGCACCGAGGTACAAGGCGGGCCAGAGAGTGATGCTGTCCACTCGGGACCTTCCTGTTAAGACCACCTGCCGCAAGCTGCATGCAAGGTTCATCGGCCCCTTCACGATCACCAAGGTAATCAACCCATGCTCTGTACGGCTTCGTTTGCCACTGACTATGCGCCGCATTAATCCCACGTTCCATGTCTCTCAACTCAAACCCCTTGTCTCGAGCCCCCTATCCCCTGTCCCTATCCCCCCCCCTCCTCCCAGGGTGCTTGACGGCGGTGAGGTGTTTGCTGTGAGGCGGCTCCTGAAGGCCAGGCCACGTGGCAGGGGCTTCCAGTACCTGGTCGATTGGGAGGGCTACGGTCCAGAGGAGCGCAGCTGGGTCCCTGCCCGGTTTGTCGTGGACCGCACCCTGATCGCTGACTTTCACCGACAGCACCCTGAGGTCCAGGCTGGGACGCCTGGTGGCGTCCGTAGGAGGGGGGGTCCTGTCACACCCTGTCCTGACCTGCCCTGCAATCCGACATGCATTGTTGGCCTTGCGTATTCTAGGCCACATTCTCCCTGTGCTGCTGCCATCTGGTGGCCGTGTTTCGGACCTACACCACAACACCAGCAACCAGTCACCAACCATGGCCTGGCTGCAGCTGCTTCCCATTTGCCAATCACCCTGTTTTAAAACCAAGCCAAGAACCATTGTCATTGCAAGATTGTTTGCCTACAGCTCCGGACATTCTCTGCTCTTGCTCATGCCCCGCCAAGTTCTCTGTTTGTGCTCTGATTCCACGTGAGTTTTTGTCAAAGACTTTGAACCCTTTTGGATTTTTTTGGACATTATTCTGTGACTCTGATCTGTGTTTTTGGACTTATTGCCATACCTGAGCCTTTTGAGTTTTTGCCTGTGATTTTGCCACGTGAGGTTTTTCTCTGTTTTTGTCCTGTTTTTGGACATTTTGGGATTTTTTGCCATTTTCCTTTTTCTGTGCTTTTTCTCATTTTTCGCTACCTTTTTGCCACGTGTGCCTACACTGCTTTGAAGATTTTTGTGTTTGCCTAAATATTTTTGCCTACCTGTGCTCTGAACTCTGACCAATTTTTGACTACGTTTTTGCCTACGCCCCTTGTACCGTTGCTTGTGACCTGCCTGTGTCTCGACCCATGCCTGTCCTTGACATTGAATTGCCTCACCCCTGCCTGCACCTTTGCCCTGAAATAATTACAATTTTGATTGACATTTGTGTTTCCTGTCTGCTCCTGGGTTCCCTAGCTCTCTTTGGCCACACGGCTTTGACAGTGTGTGTGTGTGTGTGTGTGTGTGTGTGTGTGTGTGTGTGTCTGTGTCTGTGTGTGTGTGTGTGTGTGTGTGTGTGTGTGTGTGTGTGTGTGTGTGTGTGTGTGTCTGTGTGTGTTGGGGGGGGGGGTCATCTATTTTTGTGTGAGTGACACATTATCACATAGAGGTGGGGGGGTCTTTACCTACTACATACAGGCCTGCCGTGTGTGTGTGTGTGTGTGTGTGTGTGTGTGTGTGTGTGTGTGTGTGTGTGTGTGTGTGTGTGTGTGTGTGTGTGTGTGTGTGTGTTAGATCTGCCAAGTATGGCGTGATCTCGTTGGTACTTCAGGACCATGGATAGCAACTGGGTGGTGGCCTCGCCTGATACAGTACCATTAGGGTCTTTTCTACTAGTCCTGTTAGAAAGGGGCTGCGCACTGCTGGGGCGTGGTTTCGTTTTCTTTTTGCATTTACTCCACCCATCATCAGCTCAAACAGGGCTCAAACAGGGGCGATTATAGAATCACCACAGTTCCACTAGGCTACATGTTGCCCTGTGTAAGGATTTACCGGCATGTGCAAACATCTATCCCCACCCACGCACTTTAAAAATCAACATCGCTTTTCTGTCGGCAGTTTTTACAGTAGACTAGATAGGAAATTGGTCAAGCAATTATCATGTTCTTTAAAAGTAACCCCAGTCTGACCAAGGAGTTGTCAAGGAATTGTTTTTTTGTACTGCTGGCATTTATCGACCGATTGAAAAACAAACAAACAAAAAAATGTTGCTTTTTTCATAAAGCTCCGCGCCTCCTGGCGCTTTCACGGGAGAAATACAGTAGGCTATGAACACGCACCATGCAAAAAAGTCTTCACAATGCACACTAATCTGTTGGCTGGCATTAAATTCATTCCTTTTCATCGAACATCTTTCATACGCGAGGTATCCGTAGGACAGGTTGCTTTTGTTCTATGTTAATAAACTTTGGGTATTTTTTTTCTGGCCGTGTGGTTTACGGATTGCTTCCTCATTCGCGAGCCTCTACAAATCACGACTGTTTTTATGCTTTTAATAAATATGGCAACAGAGCATGAAAACTGCAATGGATTGTAAGTAGTTTGATAACTCAATTGGATGCGCTGCAACAGAAGGGAAACGGGGCGACCAATAGGCTATGCAACTGAATATGCCGACAAGAGGACAGAGCGCATTATAAGTGTGCACGCTGTGAAGTATGGTAAACATCGACAAGAGGACAGAGCGCATTAGAAGTGTGCACGCTGTGAAAGTATGGTAGGCCTAAACATCTCACCGAAAGTAGTTTTGGGTGACGGAATGTCTGCTATCCAATTATTTGCTTCCTAATTACAAATGCACTTTGGCAATATGCAACGGAGGGAATTATAGTAGGCTATACAGTTACCACGGCTAAAATACAGTCCAACCTCAATATCCAATTGCCTACAATCACAAGACTAATGGGTAATGAGTAACTGGTATCGTTTGGAGGAGGAGGACTCCTTTTGTTATTTCCTGTGTTATTTACCATGGCGTGAAAGCCTGGCCATTATTCACGAGCCTACTCAGGGCGACTGCTCACCTAAACTGTAGGCCTACCTACGGTACCGAACTCTGCTAGATGGAAACGCGGGCAAAACCAGTACCGTTAGCCCCCCGCCGACTCTCATGAATATTTATAAAGCCCGCACTGGAATGCGGAACCCTATGGAAAAGAGACTATTGTGGCACTACTTTATCATTGCTATTCACCTCCTGTCCCAGTGTGTGTGTGTGAGTGTGTGTGTCGGTGTGTGTGTTGGTGTCTGTGTGTGTGTGTACTACGTATGTATGGTACAAGTTATGGAGGTCCAGTTGGGGGGATTCAGGTTTATCAAATGAGTGTTCTGATTGTTTGCAGTTTCGTCCAGCACCACATGACAAGATCTGATGAGCTCAGAGAGGAGAGGAGAAGGGAAAGGAGAGGAGAAGAGGAGAGGAGAGGAGAGGAGAAGGGAAAGGAGAGGAGAAAGGAGAGGAGAGGAGAGGAGAAGGGAAAGGATCCTCCATGTCCCTCTAGGCCAGTGTTTCCCAACCAGGGGTACGTGTACCACTAGGGGTACGCGAGCAGACTGCAGGGGGTACTTGAAAAAATGTTATTATTATAAGAAATGTATGGAGCAGTCACATCAGGACAGAAAAAGTGATACAGCATGTGAATTAGGGGTACTCATGGCACAACTAAGATGCTTAGGGGGTACGCAAGACAAAAAAGGTTGGGAAACAATGCTCTAGGCCACAGCAGTGATGTCACACTGCTCACTGTCATACTGCTATCTGTGGGGGGGGGGCTCTGCTGGACAAAGTGGTGAACTACAGGACATGTAGCATGTAGAAGGACAAAATGTCAACAGACCAATGCCAGATGTGACATGTTTATGATCATGCAAACAAATTCCAAGTTCCTTTACTAGGCAGCACGCATGCCCACTGATGTCGCATTCCCCGGCGGTAGGAGCTTCCCAATATGCAACCAGGAGGCAGCTACCTCCCACTTGAAAGCGTTCCAACCAGCAAGTCAAACTTGAACTATTTCTATCACTGTGCACCCATGCTGTGCACTGTCATTGCTGTGTTGACGTCACGATTTCAAAGTCGGGGTACTTCGATTTGGCCCCAGCTCGCGACTTGAACATTCTGCTTAAACAGGCGTTCCAATGCATTTCAACATGTAGGAGGTCAGAAATATCCCATCTCCCACCCTCTGGGAATACACCATGAGTCCTGCGTGAAGCATCCTTGAGAAACATCCAGAGAATTTCTGTCCAGGAAGCGGCATATGGGAGTGACCTCTGCTCCACAGTTGTGTCATATGGCGTTAAATCATAGCAGGTTTTTTTTTTCCTTTGCTAAGCAGCGGTGCCGCCAGCTCAAAGCAACTCCATGCCGTCGGTAATCTACCCTGATTGGCATTCATCTAGCCGATGTGAATTGCGGGTGTAGTCCACATGCTTGTGAGGCAGTTCTCTCGCTGCTTCAAGTAGGAAGCAGCGTTTTTTATGTCCTGGGAAATAACGTTAGATATTTCTGTCCATCTTGTATGCCAAGCATTCAACCCCACCTTTATAAGACCAAGCAGATCTCGTTGTGATCTCAACAAAATCTGCTTGATTGCAAACATGCCTATTACCTCCGCCAAAGAGGTTGTGTTTTCGGTCGCGGTGGTTTGTCTGTTTGTCTGTCAGATACCTCAAAGAGTTATGAACAGATTTGGATGAAACTTTGTGGGGTTATTGGAAATGACAAAAGGAGCAAGTGGTTAAACTAAAAGAATCACTAAAATCTAAAAGAATTTTGGTGGTGATCCGGATCACAGTTCGGATCCAGGAATTTTTCAAAGATTCTTCACCATTGCAAGATAGGGCGAAATTTGACATTTCAGTTTCTCTTCACAACACTCCACAAAAACAAGGCAGAAAGACTTGAAATAAATTAGGGCATAACATAATCCAATGTTCTATCAAACAGCTTCCTTGGCGGGAGTGTGCCCTCTCTGAGTGCATTTCTAGTTCATTTTGTGTTTCTCCCTTTATATAATTTACAAGTGTGTGTGTGTGTGTGTGTTGTTTGTGGCTGTGGCTTGATCAGAGAACATACATGGGTGTGGTGTAGCCTGGGAAATCCCATGCTGCTTTGCACAATCGTTCCGATCTGAAAGACAGCATGGAATCTATTCAGCGAGGTCTCTGTCTCTCTCCAATCAGAGAGGCATTGAAAGGCGATGACTGCTATTTTGTTTGAATAGATACAACTGACACGATTGGCTATGGCTATGTGTAGCGAAGGGGTGTAGAGTTGCCCGGACCTTCTGAGGTAGTAAACTGGGGCTCTGACCATTACACCAAAGAGAAAGGATTGTTGCCGTGACAGTCAGAACACATCCACAACCCTAGTGATGGTCACTCCATCACAATGCCTTCCCCTTCAGGAAGTGCACTCGTGCACTTCACATACTCATGGTCCCTCACGCAACTGCACATCATGCTTCTCCCATCCAGTGTGCACCATCATCAATGCTTCACTCAACACTGGGGTCACCAATCCTGGGGGTCCCTCACATGGAATTACGGCTCACACACAATGGATATGCTTCCGATGGCCTCACGGTAGCCATCCCACTTCTGACACCATTTGTGGTGAAGGGGAGTAGAGTTGCCTAGCCAGGACTTGAACCTGGACCTTCTGGGGTAGTAAACAGGGGCTCTGACCGCTACACCAAAGAGCCAGGCTCGTTAGAGTAACAGTCAGAAGAACACACCCCCAACCATAGTGATTAGTGGTGTGGATTGGCACGGTCGTCACGATCCGATTCAATCACGATTCGAGAGGTTTCGATTCGATTCGATGCGATTCGATCCGATCCGATTCAATTCTACAATGCATTGCAATGCATTACATTTCTACTGAAAGCAAAGCAAATGTTTCATCAGTCATGATGAGGCAATACAAGTAGTCAGATACTGAGCAACAATTCATTGGCTGTTTTCTGTATCAGTCTGTATCAGTCTTGCAATGCTTTGAAGTTATTTTGTTTAATTTAACATTCATTTACTCCCGAAATATCAACAGAAGTATTTGAAACTTAAAAAAATTGGCGCATCGATTCTGGAACTTGCCGCATTGAATTGGATTGTCCATGCCCCGCATGGGATTGCATCGCCGAATTGATCATTGTTGACACCACTACTAGTGATGGTCACTCCATCACACTATGCCAAATGATACATATTCGTAACCCCCAATAAACAGCCATCGTCAACCGTAAACCACACACTTCTTACGGGACTTACAACAGGTACGTCTCCAGACCTGATCTCATTTTTGATTAGGCCAGGCAAGGTGTGGAGTGTTCTGTGTGTGCTGACATTAACTTTTTCAGTCGGCAGCAACTGTGACTAGTGGTATGCCAGCATCACTAGCCATATAGCACACTTGTGGCCAGGGTTATTTAATTTTCACCACTATAGTCTGTTTAAGCTCAGAAGTGTAAAGATAGTGAGGCTAGATAAATGCTAGCTTCACACATAAAAATAAATTTAAAAAATATAAACTGAGAGTACTATATTAATCTTAATGCAGCCAATTGGTGTACAAGGGGAAAACAACAGAGTAAGCTGTGGTAACTGTCATACTACTGTCATCCACGAGGTAAACTAGTGACACTGCAATTATTACTAGCCACGGCCGAGTTTTACCAGCATTCAAATGCTCCATGTCCCTCTGCTCACTCTCATACTGCTAGATGTGTGGGGGCCATCTGCTGGACAAAGTGGTGAACTACAGGACATGTACCATCAGGTGTCCATAATGCATGCCGTTCCACTGGCGCAGTGATTATCAGCCTTTTTGGAACAAACGCCCCCATTGTCCTCATCATAAACTTGTCAATGCTCCCCTTAGTTTTAAAAAAATAAAATAGACCAGTGATTCTCAAATTGTGGGCCAGGGGACCACATACTGTAGGCCTATTTGTGTGTGTGTTGCTATTGACTATTGCAATTGTATTGCTCCCAAATATTTGTGAACATTTCAAGTTGCCCTCAAGAAGATTGGAAACCCTTGAAATAGGCTAACTAATGGCAACTTAGCACCCCTCTCTCAGCTCTATCCTTCTCAACACCCCCCTAGGNCTCTCTAGCGCCCTGGGCAGCTGTTGAGCCCCCGTTGAGAAACACTGCACTTGTGGAGAGTTGTAATAGTCGTAATAGTGTAAAAGACTTAACTACCATTGTACTGCACTACTATGACAGTGCCTTTAGTTATACATTGCAATTCGGACGTTGCCATTCTGGTAACAGTAAATACATTTTAAGACGGGTGCCTTGTCTGAAGGGGCTAATGTCATGACCGCCGCTAGGCATAAGCAGAGTAAGCAGAGTGCCTAGGGCACCAACCACTTTGTCCCCAAATAGGGGACTACTAAATTGAGATTGACTAAGAAACTTATTAATATTTATTATTAGTATTTAATGATGAGGGGGGCCTCCTGACCAGTTATACTATGGGCCTCAAAAACCTTAGCAGCGGACCCGGTGAGTACACCATGTGAAAATGCATAGATAGGCTTTCATTGTGTCAACCTTGTGATGGAAACAGGAAACGAGAGGCTTGCTTTGTTGATTCCTCTTAAAGTGGGGTATGATGGACACATTTGAGAATCTCTGACAAAGACATTGAGGTGAATAAGATTCAAGGTGTTTTATTTGCCAATAGAGCACAAACAAGCAGTCCCAACCCAAACATTCACTCATCTGGTGAACATCACACTTAACTACAACAGTTATAAGAAAAATCACATTAATATTAAGAAAGATTAAAAGCCTGATGCCCATATGATACACATCAAATCAGGGTTATGGTGGTGATGCAATACGATACGGTATAAGTATACATACTATGTTGCCAGTAACAAGTAAACTCAATTCAATTGAATTCAATACCCATACAATTTACATCATACAATACTAAATGTTACCCAAAGATGCCTTAACATATCATTGGCCAAATATGAGCAGTGATGTGGAATAAACTCAGCATCTGTGACGCTCTGTGAGAGAGGAGAGTGTGGCATACTGTCTGGTTTCCTCACATGGTGAAAAGCAGGTGTCCAGAGAAGGTAGTGTGCTTATTGCGGCTATCAAACACCCATTCACCTTGCAACAACTTCACCCAGACCTCATCTCCCTTCTCCAGCAGCAGAGAGGCTCCATTTGACGCAATCACACTACCATCTGTCTGATGAAGATAAGCAATGGCAACATGCTCTCCATTTTTTCGCAGTGAGGCTCCTACAGCGCGATTCTGACGACCATGGCCGAATATATACACAGCAAACCAGTAGACTCCTCTGATTGGAGCTCTGAATTTACCTTTAATGAAGAAATTAAGATGAGAAAAAAGAAGAGAAGCAAAATGTAGTAATTACAAAATGTACCTATAGTTAACTAATTATTGAATTAATTGAAGCTAATTGACATTTTAGCCCATTTTAGCCATATACGCTACATTCAGGCTTTTGAGATTTGAGTTTTTATTCAAAATGTGGGTAAGAGCTGAATGAAAACATCCTAATGGAAGACGAGGGTCCTAACTTTTAAATGCCACTTATTTCATGTTTGTACAGGTATGTGCTTCGGAGGCTGAGATATTGAGGTTAATAGGCAGAGGGCACCTTTTCCAAAAAAAAGGGGCTTAGACTCAAATGGGTTAATGTATGTTTTAAATCATTAAATCACTTTGTGACATTGTATGAAACAAGCCAGACTATTGTAAAAAAAAAAACATCCAGTCTCTTTTGAACGCTCATTTTTGTCTTACCATCTTGGCGATTGTAGGCATTGCCAATGTTAGTGATGGGAAGCTGAAACACCAACGTGTCGACCCCTGTTATATCTTTACTACCCTCTCCAAGCAGTAGGGCAGAAAAAGACACCCTGCTCTGAGCTCTCTCCCTCTTCAGATCTGATACAGCCGACACAGTGGCATTCAGATCTACTGATTGAACTGTGCATAAAGCGCACACACACACACACACACACACACACACACACACACACACACACACACACACACACACACACACACACACACACACACACACACACACGGATGCACGAACACACTCAACAAATGCAAACAAAGTGTTATTTTTTTCTTTAAGTTAGTAGGCTACTGCATGAAGAAATATATCTGTAAATGAAGAACACATTTTTCTTTTTTCATGCATAATTATGCATAAATAAATAAATGAATAAATAAATAAATATGTATATTAACCATGTGATGGGTTGGGGCAATTTAATTGTGTTTATTTGATTTAATTATTTATTTCTTGCAATCCGATGTAATATAATTGGCAATATTGTGGAACATTAGCCTACCGTTATTTTCAGTCTTTAGTTGGTTGATAAGACTCTCACTGGCTTTCAGTCTGGTCTCCATGGTCTCTGCTTTCTTCTCACTGGCTTTCAGTCTGGTCNCCAAGTCGTCTGCCTTTTCCTCCATGGCCTCCAGTTGTGCTTTGGTGTGTGTGAGCTCAACTGTCTGCTCCTCCACTGTCTTCTCACTGGCTCTCAGTCTGCTCTCCATGGCTTCTGCCTTCTACTCCATGTCTTCTGCCTTCTTCTCCACGGTGTCCAGTTGTGTCTTGGTGTATCTGAGCTCCACTTTCTGCTCTTCCACTGTCTTCTCACTGGCTCTCAGTCTGGACTCCATGGCCTCCAGTTGTGTCTTGGTGCATTTGAGCTCTGCTCCCTGCACTGCGATGAGGTTGCTCATCTCTCTCAACACAGCGTGGATGTCAGACTGTTGGGTTTTATCTTTGCCTGTGTTTGTGTTTTGGACTTCTGGATTCTCTGCTGCAATCACAACCTGTCCGAACCACAGCAACAGCAGAACAACTCCAGCTGTCTTCATTATCAACTCTGGTCACCTGTGATGAAACATCACAAACGTACACCACTCATTGACCATAATGCTTTGGGCATTCTAATACACGGACATTTGGCATGGATATCTCACATAGATATAATTAGAAATTAGAATTAGAATTATTCAAATAAATGTAGTGTGTGTGTGTGTGTGTGTGTGTGTGTGTGTGTGTGTGTGTGTGTGTGTGTGTGTGTGTGTGTGTGTGTGTGTGTGTGTGTGTGTGTGAGACAGCCTTACCTCAGCAGCAGTTCCAGGTAGTGGTGAGGGCCTCTGTCCTCCTGAAGGAAGATTCTGCTCATGAAGCACACTGACGCTCTGATGATTTTATGAGCAATGGGGAGGACTCCTGCTGCTACACACCAATCCACCAATCAGAGCCTGGAGGACTCCTGCTACACACCAATCCACCAATCAGAGCCTGGAGGACTCCTGCTGCTACACACCAATCCACCAATCAGAGCCTTCATACTCTAACAGTGCAGGCCAATCGGCCTGTTCGCACCTTTTGATACTATAATGGAACTATAAATATAAATGTCTGTGGTTAGAACAGTGCACCTGTACAAAGGGGTGGGGGTGGGGGGTGCGTGTTGGCAGGCATTCCAGTTAGTGACAACCCAAAAATGAAGACACAGAAGAACCATTGTAGTCACTGATTTATGGTGCAGTCAGAATGTGTTTATGTTATTGTGTGTGTGTGTGTGTGTGTGTGTGTGTGTGTGTGTGTGTGTGTGTGTGTGTGTGTGTGTGTGTGTGTGTGTGTGTGTGTGTGTGTGTGTGTGTGTGTGTGTGTCATGCTTCTGTTATTGTGCAATGCGGCCCTATCGGAAAGGTAGTAAGTAAAATGACTACTATGTCAACCATGTCATTCATCATTGAAATAAATGGAGTGTGCACAAATTATTTTGAGATGTGTGTCAATAACAAAGCTTGATCTTGTATATTGTAACCATGGGTTAGATGTTAATTCTAATGGATTCAGCCATCTTGCGGCCATCTTGAAACTTCTGCATTTTTCGCAACGCCTGCAAAATCTATCTCTTTGTCTCAGTTCAGAGCAACTTTGTTTTTTTGTTTTTTTTTTCTTCACTGCTGGATACTTTCAATGTTTTTTTTCAGAGACACAGTTTTGGACTGTCGTTGCTATAATGTGCATATCCGCCTGTCCTCGCCAGTGCTCTGTTCATGAGTTCAGGTTTGTACGTCTTAATTGGATGCTTTTTGTGAGCCAATACAGACAGAGAATACTTCAACTATATTTGGAGTGGAGTAATCTCAAAGTGCCCCATCCAATACATACAATGAAATGAAAACTCAATGTTGCGTTCTCTCTCTCCCTAGGCCCGGGGCAATTGACCCCTCTGACACCTCGGGAAATGTGAGGTATAATACACAGCTCTGACACCACAACACACTGTTATGACACACACTCCTCATGAAGAGTGTGTTCGGGGCCTTCATGGTGTGTGATCATCTAAACCGGCCTAACCCATTGGACAGGCTGCATGAGGATTTGTGAAAGTGGCATTGCCGAGAAGAGATAGCAGGTTATTGGCACTGTGGCATTGCAGAGAAGTCATAACAGGTGTTTTATTTTTGGTGCTAGTTTACATTCCTAAAGTGCCAATTCTCCACTGACCTGATTATGATCATGCAAACAAGATGCACAGAGTGCGCATTAATATGCGACCTTGCCTCCTTCACTTGCGCTTGTCTCCTCGTCCCGCCTCCTGGCCCCTCCTCAATAGAGAAAACGATAAAGTTTCACAGCTGTCAGCCTAGCCACAACAACTTTTGAGGGACTGTTTTTCATTCACCATCCCAATTGCAAATGAGAAAAAGACTCTACAATTGAGTTTTTGCAAGATATTGAAATATAATGCTGTTGTCAGTGATGTCATCATGACGAGAAGCAAGTGGAGGAGGCAAGTGGAGGAGGCAAGGTCGCATATTGCAACGCACTCACTGCCTCACTCTTTATTCTCTGTGTTGCTCCCTTTTCACTTAATTCACAGGTGTGTTTGTGTTTAATCAATAACTAACACTGTGTGTGTGTGTGTGTGTGTGTGTGTGTGTGTGTGTGTGTGTGTGTGTGTGTGTGTGTGTGTGTGTGTGTGTGTGTGTGTGTGTGTGTGTGTGCGCGCGCGCATGCGTGCATGTGAGTGTGATACCCTGTCTAACAACATCATGTCGGGCATAACACAACAGGATGCCACCTGAGAATGCCAAGGAGGGTGAGGTACAACACACCACTCTAACACCCCTCATGAAGAGGGTGAGGTACAACACACCTCTCTAACACCCCTCATGAAGAGGGTGAGGTACAACACACCACTCTAACACCCCTCATGAAGAGGGTGAGGTACAACACACCTCTCTAACACCCCTCATGAAGAGGGTGAGGTGCAAGAGAGGGTGAAGTCAGTCAGTCAGTCAGCTTTTATTGTCACTTTCTTAATATGCACAAGATGAAACATGACAATGAAACAAGATGAAACAATGACGTTTCCTCTCTATACCATGCCAGGACAGGACATATACAAAACTGACATTTTACAGACTGACATAAAGTGCAAGACAGGACAGGTAACAGTGATGGACTGGTAACAATAAGTGATCAATAATACAGTAGAAATGAACATTTAACTTTTTACATTTAACATTCAACATTTAACATTGAGCATGTAAACAGAGATAAGATAAATATAGAATGTATACATTACAATAATAGATATAATAACAGTATAATAACAACACAAGTGAGGGGGGGGGGGTGACGAGGGTGGGGTGCCTAAGTCATGCCCTTTGTGGGTCATTCTATAATTAGGGGTACATTTCAGGGTTTTCCCCCCCGGTATTTGTTTGCTTTTTTCAATAATTAACCTAGATGTTTCCATGTTACATTAATTCTGAGGTACAGCGTATGTGTGATCTAGGGGGAAAGGCAAGGTGGATCGGAAAATAGGTTTGATCAGTCCATTAGATCCCAGTGACAAAATGTTTGACTTCTCAGGCCCCATGAGCTGTCCGGAAGGGGCAGAGACTTAAGGCAGATTCATACTTAGCGTTACTGGCGCGAACCTCATTCACAGGCGCGTAGTGGCCATTGGGAGATGGGGACTTGTCCAGGTGGGCCGTGGCCGTGAAATGTAATAATGCGGTTGCTATGTGTTTCCAACAGGCCCTGACATGTCCTGGATGTGTCAACAAACACTGATTTCCTACTCTCTGCAGTGCCATATTTGTTAAATCTTTTTATTTCAAAGGACATTCAATACAAATACATTTTCTTTGTCTTTTATATACTTTACAAGTCCTTTTTGATTATTTCCCCATGTCCCCCCATCCCCCCCACCCACACACACACACACCCAGGGATGATCCAATACATATAATAAATTATAAATTAGAAATACTATAACCAAAAATGTAAAAATAAATAAATAAAAATAAAAGAATAGATTACATAGAACAGAAAATACATTCATATGTCTATATATACACACATACACAACAGACGTGCGCGTGTACACACTCACACACTCACACACACCCACACCCGGACGGGCGCGGGCGCACACACACACACACACACACACACACACACACACACACACACACACACACACACACACACACACACACACACACACACACACACATTGAGAAGATAAAAGATAGGGCTACGTTATAAAGAAAACAAAAAAAAGGTAAAAAAAAATGTATATGGAGGGCATTGCTTTCAATCTCAAAATGTGCATATATTTAATAACCAACATCAGATTTATCATTATTAGTAGTAGTATTGTTATTATTTTTTTTTTTTCTTTATAATGTGGAATATCAAGGTTTAGAGTCTACCTTCTCATATTTATCAAACCAGAAATGATAGGGCACCAGAACTCATCAAACAGACAACCTTTGTTATATTTCTCTAATGTAATTTTCTCTAAAGGCAAAAAAGAAGATATTTGGTCCACAAAAGTCTTGAAAGATGGGGGTAATGCATTCTTCCACAATAAAAGTATACATTTCTTTGCAAAATAAGTAATCAAAATGAATATTCTTCTTTTTGACTGATCTAGGACTAAGGCCTTTGTATCGTTAAGTAGATATAGACTCCTGGTAGGTTCGAACTGTCTACCCAAGACTACTTCAATAAATGAATGTATTGAGCCCCAAAAGTTTTTTAACAGGCTACAATCCCAAAACATGTGTATGAACGTCCCTTCGGCCTTATTACATCTTTGACACACAGCTGTGATATCTTTTGATATTTTGTGCATTTTTGAAGGGGTTAAATAGGTTTTGTAGAAAAATTTGAAATTTGCTTCTTTGATTTTATTGCTAGTGAAAGGGAAATGAATGTTATTACAAATATTGGTAACACTTTATAATAAGTACCCCTTTTTAGGCATTACTTAAGGGTTAGTTAAGCCTTATTTTACCATTAGTTAACCCTTAGTGAATCACGAGTTAATCATTATGTAAGCATTATTTCTCATTTCCTAACTATTATCTACTACCGTTAGTAAATGGTTAGTGTGTGCTGATGTAACGGTTCGCTAAGCAAAGTTAAACCTTAGTTGAGCCTTATTTTTAACATTAATTAACCCTTAGTGAATCACGAGTAAGTCGTTATGTATGTGTTATTTCTCATTTCTTAACCATTAACTAATACCGTTAGTAAATGGTTAGTGTGTGCTGATGTAACTACTCGCTAAACAAAATTAAGCATTAGTTAACCCTTAGTGAATCACGAGTCAGTCATTATGTATTTCTGTGAAATTATTAAGTACTGTTAATTAATCATTCGTCTATGGTGATTTAACTTTCTGATAAGCATTAGTAAACCATCATTAAAATGTCTGATAACCCACCTTTTATTTATGAAAAAAACATTATCTCTTTGTTGTCTCCTACCACCTAACCATTAACAAGTACTATTAGGCATGTATGGTAACGGTTTGTAAACTCTTGCTTTAGCATCAGTGAAGTCTTATTTAACCCTTTTGTAATGGTTAGAGTGTGATGACTGGTAGCATGGCAAACAGTAGGCCTAGGCCTAAGTTGAGGCTCACGTGACTGCCCCTCATGGATGTTTCTGGACATTAACAAATGACTTGTTAAGCATTGCTTATGCATTATCAAGGAATTACGAACCATTACTTAAGTATATCTGGGGAACTGATCTAAAGTGAAAACCTGTTATGGCTCTACAACACATTTACGAATGACTTGATAAGCATTGCTTATGCATTACCAAGAAGTTTCAAAGCAATAATAACGCATATCTGGGGAACTTTTTAAGTGAAAACCTATCCATACTTTCCAAAACATTAACAAATGACTTGATAAGCATTGCTTGTGCACTATCAAGGATGTATAACCCATTACTTAAGTATATCTGGGGAACTGATCTAAAGTGAAAACCTTTCCATGGTTTACAAAACGTTAACAAATGATTTGATAGGCATTTCTTATGCATTATCAAGAAGTTACAACTCACTACTTGCGCATATCTGGGGAACTTTTGAAGTGAAAACCTTTCCATGCTTTCCAAAACGTTAACAAATGACTTGTTAAGCATTGCTTATGCATTATCAAGGAGTTACAACTCATTACTTAAGTATATCTGGGGAACTGATCTAAAGTGAAAACCTTTCCATGCTTTACAAAACGTTAACAAATTATTTGTTAGGCATTGCTTATGCATTAAAAAGAAGTTACAACTCACTACTTGCGCATATCTGGGGAACTTTTAAAGTGAAAACCTTTCCATGCTTTCCAAAACGTTAACAAATGACTTGTTAAGCATTGCTTATGCATTATCAAGGAGTTACAACTCATTACTTAAGTATATCTGGGGAACTGATCTAAAGTGAAAACCTTTCCATGCTTTACAAAACGTTAACAAATGATTTGTTAGGCATTGCTTATGCATTAACAAGAAGTAACAACTCACTACTTGCGCATATCTGGGGAACTTTTAAAGTGAAAACCTTTCCATGCTTTCCAAAACGTTAACAAATGACTTGTTAAGCATTGCTTATGCATTATCAAGGAGTTACAACTCATTACTTAAGTATATCTGGGGAACTAATCCAAAGTGAAAACCTTTCCATGCTTTCCAAAACGTTAACAAATGACTTGATAAGCATTGCTTATGATGAAATAACACATACATAACGACTTACTCGTGATTCACTAAGGGTTAATTAATGTTAAAAATAAGGCTTAACTAAGGTTTAACTTTGCTTAGCGAACCGTTACATCAGCACACACTAACCATTTACTAATGGTAGTAGATAATAGTTAAGAACTGAGGAATAACACATACATAACGACTAACTCGTTATTTACTAAGGGTTAACTAATGGTAAACTAAGGCTTAACTAACCCTTAAGTAATGCCTAAAAAGGGGTACTTATTATAAAGTGTTACCAAATATTTAACCATGTGTTATCATCCAATATTTTCCCTATATCATTCTCCCATATCTTTCTCAACCCCACAAATGATGATGGGCCTTCTCTTGTCATAAGGTTATAAAATATACTTATTTTCCCTTTTAAAGTTTCTGAAGAAAATAGCAACTCCTCTATTTCTGCTAATTCAAACCTTAATTGTCTTTCTTTAATAAATGTTGTAATAAGGCTTCTTAGTTGTAAGTACTTAAAGAATAGCTTATCTGGGAGCTTAAACTGTAACTTTAAATCCATAAATGATTTAATCTTGAGATCCATATTTAACACATCTTTAAATTGTACTATACCAAGATTAGTCCATTGACTTGTATTAGATAAGGCAGCTTGGGATCTAAGGTCTGGATTTAGAAATATAGGTGAATGAATGGAGGTACCAAAGGATATTCTCATTTTCTTTCTACACTTTTTCCAAGTTTGTAAAGTGTTAACGACAGTAAAACACTTGCCTATGTTCTTAATTTTTTCAAAATGTTTTATGAATATGAGGGAGCTAAGAGTCAGTGGTTCGACTATTTTTGACTCAATATTCACCCACAACGATTCTTGTCTCATTGTTATCCATGAGATTAGGTTCCTCGTTTGAGCAGCCCAAAAGTAGTATTGAAGGTTCGGTAATCCCAAGCCTCCTAAGGCTTCTGGCTTCATAAGAGTAGAGAGACTAACTCGAGGTTTTTTATTACTCCAAATAAATCTAGAAAAAGAGTTATTGATCAACTTGAAAAAATCTTCTGGGAGCGAGCAAGGAAGCATCTGAAAAAGAAAAAGAAATCTTGGGAGAACATTCATTTTAATCAAATTTATTCTTCCTAAGAGTGATAATGGTAGTGAAGTCCACCTTGATAGTTCTGATCTGACCTTGGAAGAAAGGGGAGTATAGTTTTCTTGAAATAAATTCTCCAATTCTGGGGTAATGAATATGCCTAGGTACTTAAAACCTTTTGGAGTGGGGTTGAACCCACTAGAGGCAAGCATTTTTTCAGTTGGTGTCATGTGTAGAAACATTGCATTGGACTTGTTAAGATTAATCTTGTATCCTGAATATCTACCAAATTCATTAATTGTACTTAGCAAATGAGGGACTGAGTGCTCCGGATCTGAAATATATAAGAGAATATCATCTGCAAATAGTGACAATTTGTGTTCCGTAGTATTCAACTTATAGCCTCGGATGTTACTATTACTTCTAATAAGTGTGGCGAGCGGCTCAATCATTATAGCAAAGAGTAAGGGTGACAATGGGCATCCCTGCCTGGTTCCTCTAGTTAGAGAGAACAAGTTTGAACATTGCCCATTTGTGATAACTGCTGCTTTAGGGCTCTTATAAATACTTTTAATCCAACTTATAAAATTATCACCAAATTTAAATTTGTCAAGGACAGAGAAAAGGAAATTAAGTTCCACCCTATCAAATGCTTTTTCTGCATCTAATGATAGAAGCAGAGAGGGCTTTTGCTGGTTATTAAAGCAGTTTATTATATTTAATGTCCGTCTTATATTGTCAGCTGCATATCTTCCTTTTATGAAGCCTGACTGGTCAGGATTGATAAGTGTGGGTAGGATAGATTCCAGCCTTCTAGCTAAGAGTTTAGTTATAATTTTGTAGTCATGATCCAAAAGACTTATAGGTCGATAAGAAGAGCATTGTAAGGGGTCTTTACCACCTTTAAGTAGGACACTAATATGCGCAAGGTTCATTGTCTGAGGAAGTGTCTTTTCCTCGCAGAAATTATTTACCATTGCCATGAAGATTGGGCAAATCTCGGGCCAGAACTCCTTGTAGAAATCTACAGAGAAGCCATCTGGTCCTGGACTTTTGTTTAAGGACATTGTATTAATCGTAGCCAGTACTTCTTCCTCTGTAAATGGAGAGTTTAACATTTGCTTATCTAAAGAAGAAATTTCTGGTAATTTAATTAAACTTAAATACTCTTCCAAGCTTTCTTCAGAAGGAGCCTGTTGTGATTGATAAAGATTGTTATAAAAGTTGAAAAAGGTGTGATTAATCTCCTGAGGATGGTATGTTATTTTGTTTTCCGACTTGTATATGGCTTTTATGGTTTTTTCCGCTTGCTCCTTCTTTATTTGATATGCTAGTAGTTTCCCTGGTTTGTTACCAAATTCATAATCTTTTTGTTTAGTCAAATTAATTTTCTGAAGAATTTCTTCAGATATTAAAGTGTTTAATTTTGCTTTGGCAGTAGTTAGTTGAATCCAGTTGTCCTCTGTGGGTGCGATTTTATGTAGGCTTTCTTTTAAACATACTTCTTCCTCTATAACTTTTCTTTTCCTTAGTTTGTCCCGATTTTTAAATGAGACGTATGAGATAAGTAGTCCTCTAAGCGTAGCTTTTGCTGCTTCCCAGATGATATTAGGCTCTAAAGAGGGATTGTCGTTTTCTTTAATATAATTTAATATCCACTTCCGTATACTTGATTTAAGTTCCTTGTCCTTAAGCAAAGAAGGGTTAAATCTCCATCTCATAAATGTTTTTTTTTCTAAATCCCATTGAACTTTTATGTGGATCCTAGAATGATCTGAGAGAATGATTGGGTGTATAATGCACTTAGATATCCTGTACATGTATTTTGTAGGAACAAAGAAATAATCTAACCGAGAGTAGGAGTTATGCACATGAGAATAAAATGTATAGTCCCTGGTCTCTGAATTGAGTTCCCGCCAGACGTCAATTAAATCACAGTCAGCGGCCAGTCCACGAAGAGCCTTGGCAGATTTTGGATTGGAGGCCTTAGCTTGGTTTGATTTGTCTTTCAAACCCAACGTAACATTCAGGTCACCTCCCATGATGCCAAACCCTTTACATTTTTCATTGAACAGAAGAACCATTTCAGAAATGAAGGATGGTTCGTTTGAGTTAGGTGCATAAATGTTCAGAAATGTCATTAAAGTACCATTAATAGTGCCAGAGATTAGAACAAACCTACCATTCGGATCTGTTACTAATTTCTCCAAAATGAAATGGACATTTCTATTTACTAAAATACAAGTGCCTCTACTATGTGATTTATATGAGGAGACAGCACACTATGTCCGATAGTCCTTTTTTTTTTTCCCTCAAAGGATTCCAAGTCTGTATTATCGACCAACGAGAAGGGAGAAAAGTGACACAAAAAATGCCCAAAGAAAATAAAGGTAGAATAGAATTCTCCCACTTTCAAAACTTTCTGTGAAGTAGGCCCATCAGCCTCCTCCTGTAAAGGGTTAATCACCCCGTAACGCTATGACGTAAGTGACGTAGTGCTGTGTTTACGGAAGGAAGCCGGCACACGCCTGGGAGAGTTACTTTAGCATTCCAAGTCTTTAGAGCACACGTAAAATAATTTGCTGTTTAGCCGTATCCATTGCATCAACCAAAATAAGTCCATACCGGAACTGAAGTTGGGCATCGTTCATGGACTATAATCCAAAGTTCAAAGAGGGAAAGCAATTCGTTGGGGAATCTATATTCTCGCCAGTCATTGAAAAACAAGTCTTACCTCCATTCGGGTTATCAATCATCCGAGCCCAGCTCTGTGTCGGCGAGTTGCATGTTCAGCTCGTCGATGAAGGATTTTACCTCCGGAGGACTGTCAAAAAGTTTGATCTTACCGTCATGGAAAGCACGGAGACGATGAGGATATTTAAAGCCTCTAAACATATCCTTCTGGCGAAGATGGACTATGACTTCCGAATAATCCCTGCGTTTGCGGCGGACTTCTGCTGACAGATCCTGGCGAAAGGTAAGCTCCGATTCATCCTCGGTTATTGCAGTCGTCTTCTTTTTTGCTGCTTGAAGAAACTTGTCACAGTCCCGGAATCGCAAAAAGCGGATCATAATTGGTCTGGGGGGATTCTTTGGTTTGCCCGGCTTCGGGGGCGGCAGCAGCTGACCCACGCGATGGATGCGTTCAAACTCCAAAGTTTGGCGATTCTGGATGTTCAGCCACTCCGGTAACTTTCGTTGAATGAAATCGAAGATGTTTCCACCCTCAGTTTTTTCCGGTAGACCCAGCAAGACCAAATTCTTTCTCCTGCCCCAGTCATTGAAAAACAAGTCTTACCTCCATTCGGGTTATCAATCATCCGAGCCCAGCTCTGTGTCGGCGAGTTGCATGTTCAGCTCGTCGATGAAGGATTTTACCTCCGGAGGACTGTCAAAAAGTTTGATCTTACCGTCATGGAAAGCACGGAGACGATGAGGATATTTAAAGCCTCTAAACATATCCTTCTGGCGAAGATGGACTATGACTTCCGAATAATCCCTGCGTTTGCGGCGGACTTCTGCTGACAGATCCTGGCGAAAGGTAAGCTCCGATTCATCCTCGGTTATTGCAGTCGTCTTCTTTTTTGCTGCTTGAAGAAACTTGTCACAGTCCCGGAATCGCAAAAAGCGGATCATAATTGGTCTGGGGGGATTCTTTGGTTTGCCCGGCTTCGGGGGCGGCAGCAGCTGACCCACGCGATGGATGCGTTCAAACTCCAAAGTTTGGCGATTCTGGATGTTCAGCCACTCCGGTAACTTTCGTTGAATGAAATCGAAGATGTTTCCACCCTCAGTTTTTTCCGGTAGACCCAGCAAGACCAAATTCTTTCTCCTGCCCCTGTTTTCCAGGTCGTCTGTCTTTGCTTCGAGAGTTTCGATCAACTTTTGGGCCCGGTGTAACTCTCGGTTGGATGTTTGCAACTTGTCCTCGAGATCTGAGATTCTTTGTTCAGCTGCGCCCAAACGCTGATCTTGTTTGTCGAGTGCTTCGTTGACCTGTGATATGTCCTCTTTCATTACTGCATTTTCAGCGATAACATCATCCAAACGGCTATCAATGCTTTCAAGCCGGCTGATGATGTCCCGACGCTGGGTTTTTAATTCCGCCATTATATCGGCCAGGTCGACTTCTTCGGCGTCGTGGTCTTCTTCACTCGGTTTGATTTTGTCCTTTTTACGTCCCTCTTTTTTCTGTTTCCCATCATTTGGCATGGTCGTTGAAATTAAGAGAATTAGAACCAAATAGGCCTAAATCCTCCCAGAAGCAACTGGGTGAAGATTATAAAACTTTAAATAAAGCACTGCAGAAGTGTGGAGCTCTGAGCTCAAGCGGCCATCTTAGTTCCTTGACCTCTCTTAGTTTTCCAGTGTAGTTTTTAGTTTTTAGTTTTTGCAGTATCATATATGGAGTACTTTGACTAGCCGTTATATATACGGTGTACCAGACGGCAATACCTCACTGACGGTGTCAAACAGTAAATTGGCCACACCCCTTCTCTACTGATAATTTCCATCGCGGAAGTTTACTAGATCTTAGTGACATAGTTTCATTTTCAGTATTTGAAGAACCTGTGCTATTTAGATTGGTTACCAAAGGATGGAAATATTAATAAGTTATGATTTATTTTCCGATTTCCACATGACTGTTACAGTTTACAGTCTGCCAGCCCAGATTCACTTGCTCTGTGGTTATTGACTTGGGTTACGAACAGACACCACCAAGTGGTAAGGAAGAGAAATGCAGCTAACAGACGCAGTTTTGTTTTGATGGCATTGATTTGTTAGAACTACTGGTCTAGTATATCTCCTTATACTCGAAATAATATTATTATCATACATATATTTATATGTGGCACATTTAGGATGTATATATTTTTTAAAAAGGTTCGCACACTTCTTTGGATTTTTCTTCTTGAAGTTATTTTTTCATCTTTTTATTTATTCATCCATTGGCAATGACGTTTCGACCTCTCGGTCTTCCTCAGATTCACCTGAATTGAAATCGTGAATCTGAGGAAGACCGAGAGGTCGAAACGTCATTGCCAATGGATGAATAAATAAAAAGATGAAAAAATAACTTCAAGAAGAAAAATCCAAAGAAGTGTGCGAACCTTTTTTCAAAAAATATATAATCTTTTTGTTCAGCACCAGGGATTGTGCACAAGTAACTCTCTACAAACACATTTAGGATGTAGTCTATGTAATGTCTGAAGAAATGGAACAAAATAATTACCACACAAGATTCTGATGTGATCAGTGCTGGGTGTGTAGACTAAACTGTGGACTAAAGGGGTGATGGCAAGAAACAAAGACATTTGCTGCAACGAAGACAGCGTTTAATGGTAGGCCTACATCGTTTAATACATTTTGTTGACTTATGGCTGTGCTTTGAAGTAGCTAGGGTTGGCTTATTTGCTGTATGGTGGGTTTAATGCACAATGTAGACAGACTTTTTGTAAGCTATAGCCTACTCTTCTAAAAATCCCCACACTCAAAACTTTGTGCCCGTGCTCATCCTGTCTTCCTTAAACAATAATTCAATAGGCCTACAAACTGTCAAAATGACAGTGGAGTGCACATTTGCATGGAACAGTAGCATGATGTATCCTAACCTGCAACTAGTTCTATTGCTTTGGACTGTGATGATGGCTGCAGTGGTGTAGGCCTAGTCTACTTTTTGAAATGGGTATACTGTATATTTGAGCATTTTTTGATGTGGGTATACTGTATATATTTGTGCTATTCTAAATAATGGATCAATCAATTTTGAGTGGGTATACTGTAATCCCTGAAATTTTGAAATGGCTGCGTATAGGCCTACCTGCGTTAGTACACCACTGGCTGTGCATTTCATCAAGGTGTAGGCTACAATCCTCCACTTCAGGTTGATATTTTGACAACACTAATGTCCACATGTAGTACGACTGCAGATTTCGTGGTTTTTGTGTTTTTGGTTAGGAAACCATGTTGTTCGCCTTGGGTTTTCTTTTTTTTTTGTAAAGGGCCGCCAAGGGGAAAATTCTCCCGGTAGGAAAAGTCCCCCCACTCTGCTCCTGCTCATTCATACCTCCCTGGCAAAGATGGCGTGCGTTCAAAATGACGTCACACACCCCTCCGCAAGCTGCCGCGGCGCGTGGACGTGCACCCCACATTTTTTGTAACTTGGCGTGCGCCACCAGCGACCATGCAGATAGGCAGACAAAGCAGGAGTTGCGAAGAGAGGCTACAGCGACTGTATTCTACTACAGAATGGACCCTGCATCATTTTGACGATAATAAAATGTCCTTGAGAGTTATTTTATCTTCTCCCTTAAATGATGTTCAGTGAAACAATTGTTTACTTTGTTCAGAAGCACGTTGAATTATGTCACCTTGGTTTTTTTGGTTTTTCTTTGAGTTGTCAGTGACCAGACAAGTTTCGCAGGTGTAGTGGAGAATAGTGAGAAGACAAGACAACTGTTTCTTATGAAATTTCAATACATTTATTATTATTACAAAATCCAAAAATACATGTACCTAAAAATGTCCTATATTTAAAATGGCAGTCCATGCAATAAAAGTCCAAACCCTAAACAAACAAGGCCCCACCACCAGAGCGCAGCAGCAGCAGGTAGCCCACCAAGCAGCAAGCAAGCAGACAGACACAGACAGACAGCGGCAGCGGTCAGCCCAGCAAGCAAGTGGTCAGAAGCAGAAACAACAGCAGAAGCAGCAGCAGCAGCAACAGCGACAGCGATCCCAATGCCCGTAGCAGTTCACTCAGTACAACATGCTAGGGTTACCGTCCCTTCCAGATAGCGTCTCCTCCTCTGTGCGTCGAGCTGGCCAGGACGATGCTCCGAGGGGGGGAAGAGAAAGAGAGAGACTGTCTCAGCAGTAGGAAGTTTCTCATACAACCAACAGTCAAGTAAGTACGGTCGGAGGCGTACTTACATTGGCTGGGTGTGGCTCAACCACAGCCCAGATCCCCTGTTGAGAGCGGTGGTGTAATCTGTGTGGATACCACAGTCAGATACCGGTGCTCTCCAAACTCCGATCGCTCTGCTCCGTCTGCTCTGCTGCTCTCCTCTGGTTCGTCTTCTCCATCTTCCTGCTGGGGTACCTGTTAAGAAGGGACAGACACGCCTACCCCCACCTGTTGCCCATTCAGTCCAGCCAACCAGTCTCTCAGAGTCAATGATTGGGTATTGGCTTTGGCATTGTCCGATCCTGGCAATTAGTACACACTGCAAAAACCAATCCACACACAGCAAGCATTAGTAGACACTGCAAACAATTAGGGGATCGCAGCCACGCCAGTTCATTATTGTCCATTAGTCCAATCACTTTACTTATCAGTACCTCAGGAGGCAGCTGGGTGTTGTGTCACAAAAATAAAGATTAACACGGCAAACAGAAATCACAGCAAACGTAACTAAATAATATAACACATTAAACCAAAGAACAGCATACCACAAAATGCACACTGTGACATTTGGCGATCTATTTATAAATTCTGCAGCCAGAACAATGCTCTCACATGGTCTTGGAATAATCTGGCAATGTAGGCTACAACAAAAATCTATGTTTCATTGTAGTAAGTCATAAGTCAGACGTTCAATAGCCCTACACAGTAGCGGCCGGTGGCTGGGGAAACAGGCAGTGCAGAAATTTTGGCGTTCCATAATAATTAAATCAATACGGTATCATTTACGAGTTGCATTGCGTGTGTAGGCAGAGGAGCCCTATCTCACGCCTTTCGTAAAGTCTTCACGAAAATAATATATTAATTTTCGTGGTGCATTCACGTTTTTGCCCGCCTTTCGTAAAGTTTTCACGAAAATAATAGATTAATTTTCACGCTGCCTATTCACTTGAATTGCCCCACTGCTGCTATGGTTATCCAAACGTCTGCAGGGGCGGGGAGGGGGTGCTGACAGAACACTGCTGATACACTCGGGACTCACTAATTCGACGCCCTTTCGGTACTTACGCCTTATGTCCCCTAAACCTAAACCTAACCCTAACCTTAACCCTACTTAACCCTAAACCTAACCCTAACCTTAACCCTAACCTTGACCCTAAACCTAACCCTAAATTGCTCCCCTAACCCTAAACTCTTGTTTGAAATGTTTGATTACCATGTGACGGTAGGCTACCGAAAGGGCATCAAACTAGTGGGTCACTAGGCAACAGTCGGGCAATTCAAGTGAATAGGCAGCGTGAAAATTAATCTATTATTTTCGTGAAGACTTTACGAAAGGCGGGCAAAAACGTGAATGCACCACGAAAATTAATATATTTTTTTCGTGAATACTTCACGAAATGAGTGAGATACGGTTGGATCAAGACAGGAGAGCGTTTTCCCATAGTGTTTGGTGTGTTAGTAAAACTCCACCTCCAGTGATACACCGCACCAGGCATGCGCGTTATCTGTTCAACTTCTGTTCTGAAGAAAGCTGTTTTTGACAGTTCTCTCCACGCAGCTAGTTCTCTTGCTCATTTAAGCAGAGCGACTGCACACATGTTAAGAAATTACAAGAAAAATGCTTTGTCTGCTCGCGGAGTTGGAGTTTGCGACAAGCAACACGACAAGAATATGCACTCCACGCAACCGGACAGCACGAACAATCAGGGAAATAGTCTGAGCGAATTAGCCAAAAAAAGGGTCAAAGGTGGAAGTAAATAAAGCGAAAGCATATTTGGTATCATTTGAATCGTTGTTTTCTGTAGATTACGAATATTTGGTGCCTACAGTGCAGATTTGTACAGAAAAAAAGTTATGGAGCTTTGAATGGAGCATGGTACAATCATTCTTGGCTCAAAAACGATTGTGAGCACATCTTGATATTAGCTGATATCTCCTAAGTAAATTGAAAGATATTCATCAAACTTGGTGTATTTACCCACTATGTGTCATTGAAAAGTTACAATGACAATTTAGGTCAAGAGGTCAAAGGTCAAGGTCATAAAGGGTTACATATGGAAATTACATGCCATATTGAGTTCATGTATCCGAAGCAGGCTAATGGTTGTTTACACTCAAAGGTTGAAGTAAATAAAGCGAAAGCATATTTGGTATCATGTGAATCACTGTTTTCTGTAGATTAAGAATATATGGTGCCTACAACGCAGATCTGTACAGAAAAAAAAAATACGGCGCTTTGAATGGAGCATGGTACAATCATTTTTGGCTCAAAAACGAATGTTAGCACATCTTAATATTAGCTAATATCTCCTAAGCCAGTAGAAAGATATTCATCAAACTTGGTGTATTTACCCACTGTATGTCCTTGAAGACCTACAATGAATATGGAGGTCTAGAGGTCAAAGGTCAAGGTCACAAGGGGTCTCACAGGGAACGAACATGCAGTATTGGGTTCATGTTTCCAAAGCAGGCTAATGGTTCTTCACACTTAAAATTTGAAGTACTGTAACTAAGTGAAAGCTTATTTGGTATCAATTGTATTGTGGCCCTGGTGAGTCCCTATGTGGAGCACATTGACTTAATGACCCTCTTTTATATAGAAGAATAAAAAAATCGGTTTGCCATTTCTGTAGGCAAATGTGCCAAACTGTTACGTAACTGACAGCCAACTTCCCATTTGTCCCTCCCTTCCCAGAGTATCAACTTTACCCTTCTACTTTTGTGTCATGTATTGATATGCCTATCCATGGTCAGTAAAAATAGAAGTCTACACATGCATTTTTATTTTTAGCGAAATATCTTATCAGTTGGCATATTTTTCATATATGTACATATTTGAACATTGTGACAGTTTTGCCATTGTAATGCCAATGCAGTCTGACATTTGAGCTATCTATTATGATCAAATAAAGTTGCTATGCATGTGCATGTTCATTTAAAAGATGTATGTTAAGTAATGTTTTAAAAAAAATGGAATACCGTAGGAAGCCATAAAGGGTATGTATAAGGATTGACATGTATTGCATTATCTACAGTGCCTTCAAAAAGTCTACACACCCCTCTTCAAATGTCAGGTTTTTGTGATGTAAAAAAATGACAGAAAGACAAATAAATTCACAGCTTTTTCCACCTTCAATCTAAACTATTAACCTGTACGATGCAATTGAGAAACAAGCATAAAGCTTTAAATGGAAACAATAGAAAATACAAAACTTCAATTAACATGGTTGCATAAATATACACACCCTTAAATTAATACTTAGTTGCAGCACCTTTGGCTTGTCTGGGCCATTCCAAAACCTCAATATTATTCTGGTGAAGCCATTCTTTTGTAGATTTAGGCATGTGCTTGGAGAAATTGTCGTTCTGAAAGATTAGTTCCTCTGCATCTTCAACTTTCTACCAGGGGGGGCAAAGATTTTGTGCCAGTACCACGGCCCTTGTGGAAATTTTCATAATTCCCACCTCCCTAATGAAGGCCCCAGTTATAGCTGAAGAAAAACAGCACCAAAGAACAATGCTGCCACCACCATACTTCACGATAGGTATGGTGTTATTGCGGTGATGTTTTGTGCCAATAATACCTTTTGGAATTATGTCCAAAATGTTCAACCTCAGTTTCACCTGACCATAACACATCTTCCCACATGCATTTGGGAGACTACAGAAGTAGTTTTTGAGAGATTTACCTCACCAAGATTGAACTTTTTGGTCATAATTCAAAAGGGTATGTTTGGCGAAAAACATCACTGTAATAACACCATACCTAACATGAAGTATGGTGGTGGCAGCATTGTTCTTTTGTGCTGTTTTTCTTCAGCTGTAACTGGGGCCTTCATTAGGGAGGAGGGAATTATGACAATTTTCACAGGGGCCGTGGTGGTGGCACAAAACCGTCGCCCCCCTGGTAGAAAGGTGAAGATGCTGAGGAGCTAATCTTTCAGAACGACAATTTCTCCAAGCACACGCCTAAGTCTAAAAAAGCATGGCTTCACTAGAATAAGATTGAGGTTTTGGAATAGTCCAGACAAGCCCAAAGGTACTGCAACTAAGTATTCATTTAAGGGTGTGTATATTTATGCAACCATGTTAACTGAGGTTTTTTATTTTCTATTGTTTCCCTTTAAAGCTTCATGCTTGTTTCTCAATTGCATTGTACAGGTTAATAGTTTAGATTGAAGGTGGAAAAAGCTGTGAATTTATTTGTCTTTCTGTCATTTTTTACATCACAAAAACCTGACATTTGAGGAGGGGTGTGTAGACTTTTTGAAGGCACTGTACATTTCATATGCAAAGGGTAACCCCTGTATTGTGATATCTGATATGTATTGTATTGTGAGGTTGTTGACAACACCCAGCCCCTCAAGCCACATTGTAATTTCCTATATAGTACAGTAAGGGATGCACAGGATTGTTCAAACTCAAGCAGCCACACCACGGCCTCTGACAAACTTTCTAAACGTTGTTTTTAGAAGATGGGACTGTTTTAAAAAGCATAACTTCTCCCTCTCTCACTCCCTTTCTATTTCTTGCACACACACACACACACACACACACACACACACACACACACACACACACACACACACACACACACACACACACACAACCCCACCTCAATTTCCTTGCCAAAAAAACGTTTAAAACGCATATAAGCCCACATTCCCTCTGTCTTTCTGTCTTTTTGCCTGGGATAAATTTCAGTATTAAGTTCTACTCAGTAAGCTTAATGTCTTGATTCATTATTTTCCATGTCACTGCCATGGATGATGAAATAGGGCTAGAAGAGGGATCTGGCATACGTGCAGATCTTTGCATTATATGTCAGTGTGGAGGTGATCTGTCATCTTGTTCCACTGGATTGCAAAAGCTGATTGACTATAGCATTGCTATAGGCAACAACACACTTACCACATTTTGTACTGCAAAATTGGAAGACAATGCCAGCGTTAATATACACAGAAAATGCCAGAGGGTAGTGGGCAACACCTTATTGACCATTAAACGCAAAGCAATGCGGACCACTGATAGCAGTGATGCAAAGACAAGGAAAATTACAAGAGCATATAAAGATGTGTTTGACTGGATGAAGCAATGTATGTATTGTGGGAAATACTGCAATGATCAGTTAGACAAAAATGTTTCCCAGGTCATGACTATGGAGTATAAAGATCGTGTACTTTCAGTCTGTGCTGAACGAAATGATGCATTGTCAGAAGAGGTGAGATGCAGGGTTATCAACTGCATTGATCTGGTACAAGCTGAAGCAAAGGTATCAAGTGGATCAAAGACCATAATTGATGGAGGAGCCCTACTGCATAGGCTGAAGTGGATACCTGGGCAGACTTTTCAGGAGTTGTTTCAACATTATGCATCTTATCTGAAGACAAAGTATGGACAATGCCATGTGGCCTTTGATGGCTACGAAAGTGGCCCCTCAACCAAAGATCATGAGCACTTGAGGATATCTGCAAAGATAGCCCCAAACATTACTACAGTATAAGCAGTAATGCAATTGTTCAAGTAACACAAGAGGCATTTTTCAGAAATGAGTCCAATAAATGCAAGTTCATAAATGAGCTGGCCAAGGAATTGAGAGAACATCAGATTGTCGTACAGCAAAGTGATGGCGACGCAGATGTTTTGATAGCTGAAATGGCTTTGAGGTTGGCAAAAGAGGGAGAGTCTGTAGTTGTCGTTGCGGATGACACTGATGTCTTCTGTATACTGCTGCATCATTGGAATTCGACCATGGGTGACATATTCTTCAGATCAGAAAGGAAAGGCCGGCAGAGGAACCAAAGAGAAGATCAAGTATGGAATATGCGTGATGTTTAAATTGCCAACCAGTCCATCAAGGAACACGTGCTCTTCATTAGTGAAGGGCATGGCGATTCTTTCGCGCCAGTTCGTTCTCTTCGTTCAGTTCTGCTGAGGAATTCGTTCGTTCACAGTTCGTTCAGTCGTTCATTTTGATTACGTCACGCCACAATGCAGGAGAGCAAGGGGTGAATGTCGAGCGAACTAGTTCAGTGAACGAGAGGAGGAGGGGGGCATTCATACTTTGCCTGTGTGCTTCTCATGTCCAAACATATCAACTTAACTCATTTTGCCTAGTTATATTATTTATTTAACAGCAGCAAACGTTAAAAAAAAAAAGCCCAATTACAAGCTGTTTTTAACCAAAAAGTATGCCTTCGTCTCTGCCACGTTAAGTTGTTTATTCGTGGTCATGGAGACTGTTGCTATGCGCCCAGGCTGGTCTCTCGTTCGCGGGCTCAATACAGTTCGTTCTCGCTGTGCTGTGTAGATCTAAGGTGCTCCTCGTGTCTAAACATATCACCTGAAACCTATTTTGCAGATTAATTTTATGTATTGACGAGTATCACCCATTAAAAAAAATCATTTACAAGTGGCATTTCCAACTAGAAGTATGCCTTTGTCTCTGCCACGTTAAGTTGTGTATTCGTGGTCATGGAAACCATTGGCTGCAGTTCACTGGCTCCTCGTTCAGGAACGAGAGCTCAGCTCGTTCAGAGCTGTGAACTGTGGACTATGTGAACTGCTGAGCTCTTCTAAATTATGAACTAAATACCCGGTATGTGTAAAAACTCTGGTAATATTAAGATATCACATTAAGAGATAAAGTGGTGCCCCTTTGCGCAGATTAAAATGCTCATTGGACGACCACTTCTGCTACTGTCTGACTGACTAGTGACAGACCGGTGATTCACCAACGAACGAAGTGAACGAGAGGCGGGGAACTAGTTCGCTTCGTTCACTTCAAAGACTCGTTCAAAACGAACGGTTCGTTCGTGAACGACACATTACTACTCATCATTCATGCCTGGGGAGGATGCGACACCACTTCTGCAACATATATGCAAACTTCTGTTACTACAGTAAGCTTGTTTAAAATGAGCTATCATGTTGTTTTTGATGTACTGAAGGTTTGTTATAGGGATTGGGTTTTATTACATCACTTATGAACTGAAACTATTACTTTAAATCTTGTACTAGTGCAGATGTTTGGAGTTTTATAAAAGCATATTATTTTGATTTTCAAAAGACAACTGCATGAACATATGATGTAAAGCAGTGTTTCCCAACCTTTTTTGTCTTGTGTACTCCCAAGCCTTTTCGTTGTGCCATGAGTACCCCCTAAGTCAAGTTCTATACCGCTTTCTCTATCCTAAAGTAACGGAGCTACATGTATTTGATAAAATTACATTATGTTTCCAAGTAACTTACCCCCTGCAGTGTGCTCGCATACCCCTAGTGGTACACGTACCCCTGGTTGGGAAACACTGATGTAAAGGTTGAAACAACTGTTTTTTTTATATAGAAAATAAACTCCATTGTGTTTTAATCAGTGTCTTTGTCTTTTTATGTCAATTCACATGTTAATGTTTAAGCTGTTACTGTAAGATGTGAGCTACATTAAGCGGTAACCTCATGACCTTTGACCTCTACTTTTGACCTTATGACCTTTAATGCCTAATCAGTTTATGTATAGGGTTGATGAGCTGTTGTGGGTTTAATAACAATCTTTCAATACATTTGAGAGGTTAAAAAAACAGGTATGACCTTGCGTGACCTTGACCTTTGACCCCCGAGACATTAACTCCTCCTACTTTCATCAAGAACTTATGGTGAGTAAATATACCAAGTTTGGAAAAGATCCTTTCACTGGTATGGAAGATATCAGCTAATATACCTATTGGTGACATCATACGATTTTAGCCCAAAATGCATTATAATGTGTTACATTCAAAGCTGAATAACTTTTTTTCTGTACAAATCTGTGCTGTAGGCACCTGAAATTCTTATTGTGTATAAAATTACGGAAAGATTGATACCTAATATGCTTTCGCTTTATTTACTTCCACCTTCAAACCTAATTCGCTCAGACTAAAAGGCTAGCACAGCATTGTCTTTGCCAAAGCAGAGCAAAACTCCTCGTATGCAAACATACTCGTTTGAAATGTAGAAGCATTTTTGTAGACCAACATGCGAAACAAACTGTCCTCAAGTAGGCTACTACAGTACAAGCTGCTGCTGCCTATAGGCGAGTGATCACGCTTTCACCGTTCGTAGGCTACATTAGGCCTACGTTGACAAATGATGCAACCAAATCAACAAGCCCTGCAACACTATTCAATCAATTCAGTCAGTCGTCTCCTTGCTGCCGGTTTAAATGCACCACAGAACCAAATGCCATCAATACCGGGAAAGGACGTACCTATTTTCGAAACGAGTAGCCATGGGAACTGTGCATTCAGCCACTGAAGCTCACTCTCCAACAGACTCGCTCCTGTTCTGCAATGCTAGGCAGGACCGTGAGCAGGTGTATTTTTTTAGATAGTTTTCGGGGACACAGCAGACAATACTGAGCATAAATGAGGCTGTCAACAGCATCCCAAGCTCAATAAGCTCAGATATTTCATTAAATAACTTCCAGTTTCCCTATTTTACAAAGACTTGATTCATAATCCCTCACGCTTTGTTTAAACTATAGTAAGCCCAACACAGCTTCTCAGAGAATGTCATCAGCTAGTCGGCTGGTCGTGGGGGTAGCAGCAGCAGACTTTACGAAGCTACACATTTGCTTGCTGTCTCAACATTGCAAGCCCACAAATTTCATTAAATAACAGACAGTTACCCATTATGCAAAGACTTCGGTCATAAAACCTTAAACTTTGCAATAGCAAATATACAAACTGTACCTACCCCAAACGTGAATCCTTAACCAGCCAATTATCCTTCGTCAAATCCGACATGGTTATCCGTTTAATCCACCAATTTTGTGAGGGAAATTTGCGGCAATGGAGTTAATAAAATCCCACAGGTTAGAGATGAGCGGAGTAATATGTTTTTTGTGTCTTTCAACGCAGGCACGGCCACCGACCTGTCATTGGTCAGAGCAGATCATACATATGCCCTGACAGCATCCATACAGTCGCGCTTATGAAATGATATTATGCTAAGTAGGCTACAGTGCTAATTTTGTAGAATGGGATCGGGGCGAGGGGGCCGGCCTTAGCTGAGGCGGCGAGAAATCTGCCCAGGCCAGTGGCCATAGACAGTAACGTTAAACAGCCACACTGGATGTAGGCCTAAACTAGACTTCTCGACAAAAATAAAACCCGATTCCACTCGCAAAGATCGTCACAAACCACAACATTGATGTAATACGATTCCCAGTGTGATTGAGGTTGCAATACATATTTTATCTACAATTTCTGAATGGATCTACTTTTCTCAGAGGAAGAATCTTTAAAGGGGCACTGCCCATCTGCCCTTAATGAACCGGCCGCGCCTGGCCCTACAGCAGCCGTGTTTGGCTTTCTATTTTTATACATCTGTAGAACTCACGCTGCGAGTTGCGAAAGATGCTGCCGTTTCTCTCATGAACAGCAGAGGGCACACTTCCGAAAAAGCAAGCGAAAGCCTGTTAATGGCGCTTTTGACTATGAATGGTCTGCCACATTTGAATGGTTCTCGCGCCAAATGCGCCAAAGTGCGCAAGTTAAGTATGCAGAGCCCTTAAGGCTACGGCCACATGAAATTGCAACGAATATTTTTTTTTAAAACCGAGTTGAACACAGCATGTTTTCTGTGGAAACATTGGGTCCTCATGGCAACGACAGGCTTGCTGAAAACGATGACGAACACTTTCGGAATACACATTTCATGATGTGAAGTTGTTGAGATCAAAGTATTCGATAATGGCTGTGAAGTCCATACTCATATCATGCAAAGGACCTGTCATGCAGGTCATGCGTCTGTGTTCAGTGGAGATGCAGAAACATAGCTTGTAGACTAGACTACAGTTAAGGTTCAGAACTAGGTTATTTGTAGACCTATCCAAATAAACATGATTATATGTCGAGGTTACCCCTCCTGACTTGTTTTATGCTATGATAGCAACAGGTCGGTGCGTTATGCCAGGAGGAGCATGGCAATTACTAAAGGAATTTCTTCTCCCAACATGTGCACTAGCATTTATGCTGCTAACCGAATTATTTTCAAAACTAGCATTGCATAATAGCCTAGGCCAGACGTGGGCGAACTCAGGCCCGGGGGCCACAGGCGGCCCGCTCAGCCAATTCATGCGGCCCTCAGAGCCTTTCCAAGAAAAAAATGCAGATTCATATGGTCACCATACCTGTCAACTTTGAGCTCCCAAAATCCGGGAAAATTCCCATATTTTAAGCCAAAATCCGGGAAATATTCTAAAGGCCAAATTTTGACAGTCAACGGGATGACAGAGAGAGACAGATTGGACGGTGCGTTATACTCTGCTTTTCACAACAGCGCGCGTGCAAAGACAGGCCCTGTCTGAAATCCCTCAGTACACGTTTTACAGCGTGGAGAAACAATGCAATGAAAACAAAACAATGAAATGAGCGCAATCAGTTTCTTCTTGTTGTTTTGTCGCACAAGTTGTCTGTTCGTGCAAAACTTCATGCTGGTACAGGTTGTGATTAGGTTAATCGCATGATTCGCTGTTCCGAGGCTGTTTGCGTTGCATGAACTGACGGTTTCTGAGGAAAAGAGTGGGCACACAAGCGCTACAGAGCTCGAGGTTGACAGCTCGTATTTTTAAGGAACATCAATTATTGGTGGTATCTGGCATAGCCTACCGTCTTCTGGCAGGTAGCTTGATAAGCAAGACCCCCTGTCTCTCTCTTCAAGAGGGGGTGTGGCTCGTCGGACAGGGCTGTGGGTAGCCTATAAATAGCCTATTGGACCGACTGTGTTTTTTGATAATGTGAAAAATCCGGGATAATTCTGGGAAAAAAATCAAATCGGGAAGAAATCAGGAAATGAGTCAAAATTAGGGAGTTTCCCGGGAAATTAGGGATGGTTGACAGGTATGATGGTCACTCATTCCTAAATTGTCTACCTAAAACAAGGGTCTTGGAAGGCTAAGATTACTAAAGTCTACATCTAGATACATTTAGCAGGAATGGCAAAACTGACAATGGTTTAATTATGCTGCCGTACACCATTTCTTATTATTGGCATGGGCAAGTTGCCTACGACATCCGGCCCTTTGGTCAACTTTCGGCCCTTGGGCCAAAATAATTGCCCACCCCTGGCCTAGGCTGTATTTTTGATTATGCTGAAGTCAGTGCTACGTGGAAAATACCAGCTTTGTGCAGTGGCACCTTGTCTAAGTTGTGGAGTGACTAGAGTAGCGAAGCATTGCCATTTAGGCATCTGATTGATTGTGCTATCTACACTAAGTTTTTTTAAAATGTGTGAAGTTCAAACTGAGGCACTGAAGACCAATACCCGGGCAGGTTTTTCCTCCCTCCTCCATGGAGACTCTCCCTCGCACACACGCACACCGCTGCTGTCTCCTCTTTTCGCTCATTTAGCTCTGTCTCAACTAGTCTCTAGGCATTGCTGACAACTGTTCCGGTGCGCTGCTTAAAGATAATATGAAGGTTTGCATTGTGGTTGTCAGGGTTTTTTAGTCAGATAATGTACACGGTCCCATTAAAATATGGACTGGGGATTTTGAACACTAGTGACCTACACAGGCCAGGTTGAAATGAGTAGAATAGTGTCCGTGGTGGAAATGAAAGAGAGCCTCCACAGTCCACAGTTGTCTGATGATGCCATTGTGCATGGAATTAATGTTGTGCGCAAAGTCACAGTGGTCACTTCAGAGGATACCTCACTGGTTTTGGCCATGTGGCTGTGACGCAGATGTAAACAAATCCGTTTTGGAACAAGGGAACAATGGCAACGCGAATGACTGCGTTCCTTGATTTTCCCACACTGGAACCCATTCTCAAAAAAACTTGATTTGGGCTACCCAGAATGCCGATTTCATATGGCTAGGCCAGGCGAACGCATTTGCTTAGTAGAAAAACATTTCCGTGTGGCCAGACAGTAGGCATTCCATACACAGCTTTGGCACCCTTCTGTACACGGGGGGGTGGTTTGTGGAGGTACAAGCACAGAGCTCTGTATGTATGTGGGGCCTTCATGGTGCATGTGATCATCAAAACCGGCCTAACCCCCTTGACAGGCTGCATGAGGAAGAGTTTGTGAAAGTGGCATTGCCGAGAAGAGATGGCAGGATATTGGCACTGTGGCATTGCCGAGAAGAGATAGCAAGTGTTTGTTTTGTTCTGTCGAGTTGTGTCACACACAATACATTCCCACGCAGGGTATTTTTGTTTGTGTGAGTGAGACATTATCACACACACACACACGTGTGTGTGGGAGAGAGAGAGGCAGGGTATATCTGCTGTGCTCAGGCCTGCCCTTTGTGTGTGTGTGTATGTGTTTTTGTGTGTGCGCGCGCATGTGTGTGTGTGTGTACTTGTGCGCGCGCGCGCGTGTGTGTGTGTGTGTGTGTGTGTGCGTGCATGCAAGGGTGCAAGGGTTGGATGATCTGCCAAGTATGGTGTGATCTTGATGGTACTTCAGGACCAGACAGACCAGATAGCAACTACAATTCCATTGTGGCACTCATTTTTTATTATTCCCAGGGTGTGTGTGTGTGTGTGTGCGCACGCGTGCGTGCGTGTGTCCGTGTGTGTGTCTGTGTGGTGTTGCTGGAGGTGGTGTTATGTGTGAAGTCTTCATCTGTGTTTGTGTGTGTGTGTGTGTGTGTGTGTGTGTGGGAAGTAAGAAAGTAACCCTAGGTTGTTCCTGAACACCTACTACCACTCCAAGATTCTGAAGTAGTCTCCCAGACAAAACGGTAGCAAATCAAGGCTTTTGTCACGGGGGTGACTTGGCTTGCGTTGGGTGGGGACTTTGTAAATTAGAATTGGGAAGTTAACATTGGGAAACTAAACGGCTACAGGTGGGAATAGGAAATAGGCGTGGTAGGTAATTGGGGACTTTGGGTTGGGGGAGTGTTTATATGCAGAGACGTGAAGAGAAGAGGGGGTCCTCGGAGGAGAGATGCGGCCGTGCCAGAGGGACAGGCATGGAGGTGGAGAGAACGTTCAACTCTGGTAGCCGGAGAAGAGGACCAGGGGGTCGTTTCTCGACAGTGCCTTTGCTAACGACGTTAGCCATTTTGTTCGTTCTTAAGACCAACGTTGTAACCAAGGTCTTACAGTCCCAGGAAAAAGTTTGCGCACCCTTTGAAATTTCTTACATTTCTGTCAAAATTGATCATAAAACATGGTCTGATCTTCCCGGAAATCTCAAGAAGGAACAATCAGAGTCTGCTTTAATTAATTCCACCCAAACATTTACATATTATCATATTTTTATTGGCCATAAGGCCATAACATTCACAGGAGAGCAAGGCATAAGTAAGTACACCCTTGCATTAAGTAGGTTTTAACCCTCAGTTAGTTGCAATATCCTCAACCAGACTTGTCCTGTAGTTGCACATCAGATTAGCAAAACAATCTGGATGTATCTGGTCTCCCTCTTCTTTAGAAAACTGCCTCTCGTCAGCAAGGTTTGTGGGATGTCTGGAGTGCATAGCTTTCTTGACTTCATGCCATATAATCTCAATTGTTTTTTGTCAGGGCTTTGACTGGGCTATTCCAGAATGTGTATTTCATTATTATGAAGCCATTCTAAAGTCGATTTGCTTCTAAAGTATGGGTTGTTGTCACATTTCAGCACCCATACTCTTGTGTGCTTCAACTGTGTGACAGACTTCCTCACATTTTTTCTGTAAAATATCACAATAAACTTGAGTTCATTGTTCCACTGATGATAGCAAACTGTCAAGGGCCTGAGGCAGCAAGGTAGCCGCATATAATGATGCTCCCGCCACCATACTCAGAAGAGGAGATGTAACCAAGAATAGCTAAAAATGTGATTCATTCTGCCAATCTAAAATGAATGGGGTTTCTGTCCAAAAAAAAAATGTTGCTGCACCTTTGAGGTTTACGAAAAAGCATTTATATGCTTCATAGAATTACTGCAAAATATTTTGTAGACCAACGTTGAAACCAAAGTTGAATTGTTCAGGGGAACACACAATGTCATGTTTAGAGGAGAACTGGAGAACCACACCTTCACCAAAACATCATCTCCACCTTTGAGTATGGTGGCGGGAGCATCATTATATGCGGCTACCTTGGTGCCTCAGGCCCTTCTCAGATTGCTATTATCAGTGGAACAATGAATTAAGAAGTTTATCAAGATATTTTACAGAAAAAAGTGAGGTAGTCTGTCACACAGTTGAAGCACACAAGAGGATGGGTGCTGAAATGTGACAACAACCCATACTTTAGAAGCAAATCGACTTTAGAATGGCTTCATAATAATGAAATACACATTCTGGAATAGCCCAGTCAAAGCCCTGACAAAAAACAATTGAGATTATATGGCATGAAGTCAAGAAAGCTATGCACTCCAGACATCCCACAAACCTTGCTGACGAGAGGCAGTTTTCTAAAGAAGAGGGAGACCAGATACATCCAGATTGTTTTGTTAATCTGATCTGCAACTACAGGACAAGTCTGGTTGAGGATATTGCAACTAACTGAGGGTTAAAACCTATTGCATGCAAGGGTGTACTTACTTATGCCTTGCTGTCCTGTGAATGTTTACATCTTATGGCCAATGAAAATATGAAAACTTGTACATTTTTGGGTTGAATTAGTTAAAGCAGACTCTGGTTGTTCCTTCTTGTGATTTCCGAGAAGATCAGACCATGCTTCATGACCAATTTTGACAGAAAGGTAAGAAATTTCAAAGGGTGTACAAACTTTTTCCTGGGACTGTAGGTCGCTCGTAAGACAGTCTTCTGGCTTGGTCTTGAGTTGGTCTTAAGTTGGTCTTAAGTTGTTCTTAAGTTGGTCTTGCTCCTGACATTTCAGCGTCTTGGGGCAGGTTCAGGCAGAGTTCAAGTGACAGTGATTGATTACTGCCACACAAAATGTCCAATGATTAGACAATTTTAAATATATTTGGTTGTGTATGCCGTCTTCCTGCCAGCAAGTCCTTACGTCCAACGTAGGCCACAAGAAAAATAATTGCCATTAAGAGCATTGTGCCTGAAGATGTGCAGGAAGATTGAAAGGTGCGTCAAACACACGACATCTTTATGAAAGTCGTTAAATACCTGTGAAGACAATCATGCCCCCAAAATCCACCCCAATAACCAAATGTCGCTGTACATATCACTGCACAATAAAATCGTGCCAAATAACTTCGCAATGGCGTCAGCCACACGGTCCACTGTCACTGCGCACGAGGGAGAGGAGGCAGAGAGTTGCGAATATGCCCGAATTGCGCGCGCGCCAGCCTGGATGCGCGCGCGCGCACACACACACACACACACACAGTGAGAGAGAGAGAGAGAGAGATGAGTGGAAGTGGATATACTGGATATACTGTTGTGCAGATAAGGCACCTGCGCTTAATTTAAAATTCAGCCAAAATGGATATGTTACCAGTTACCACCAGCAAGTGAGAATTAGGATAGTATACATGCCATCACGCTTTCACCGGCCATTTCTGTGTAGTTATTTGGAGTGATTATGCTTCAGTGATATGTAGACCGACATTTGGTTATTGGGGATGGATTTCGGTGACATGATTGCGTTGACAAGTATTTAACGACTTTCATGGAGATGTCATGTGTACTGTGTTTGACGGACCCTCCGTGCATCATCCCTTCCTGCACATCTTTACGCGCGACGGTCGTAATGGCAATTGTTTTTCTTGTAGCCTATTTTGCGCGTAAGGGCGTGCAGGCAGGAAGACGACATAAGCAACCAAATATATATTTTAGAATGATCGATTCCTTTCAGTTATCATTTCAAGCAGCATTGAACTGTCCACTCTGTGTGGTTGTTCAAAGGGAAATGACTTAACTTGGTGCCCTCTCGCACTGAAGAGCGCAATGAAGGCATCCCTTGGGGTATCCACAGTTGAAGCCTTTTTAAAAATTACTTCAACTACAGTAAGACCACGCTTTCTCCAGCAACCACCTTCACAGCTGTCCCTCCTTTCTTCCATCGTCGTAAAAAGCCCCAAGCAACCAGTTCGTCACTTCAAGGTAGAGACATGGGTAACAACGTAGGTTACACATATCTGACCCAAAACAGAGACCCAAAGACAGCGCGACATGTGTGTGTGTGTCTGTGTGTGTGTGTGTGTGTCCATATTCTCAACCCTCTGCCTCGCGCATATGACAGCGGGCCGCGTTAAGTAAATGTGCAATGATTCAAATGATCCCAATGTGATGTCGCATGCCTTTCAGAGTAGGCTATCCTCACATTATTTCATTAAGCTGCATTTTTTTCCCAGGGTTGCGATGGGTTGGAGTTCGTTAGCGTAGTCTATAGACAACAATGACATAGTAGAAATGTTCACAATGTGTGCGCAATCCGACCACGTTGTGCGCGCGTGGGTATTTGTTTACCACTGCGACAACATATTGTGAAAATTAGAACTCAAGCGGACTCAGAGGAGAATATTATGGATGTTAGAGATTTAAAAGTCCATGCATACATTTATCCCTTCGGGTCTAGAATCATTGCTATTACCCTCCGGCAAGGCATGACAACCACTCATCCACCAACCACCGGTTTCTGAGAGAAGTTACTGAAGACTTATCGTAAATTGATTTAGCAAAACCGGAATAAAATATAAGACATTGTGACATGTAATGCATTATTTGGTTTCTGCTGTCGAAGAGGGATGGTTTTGAGGGCACGGTTGTGTTGACAAAGATTTGTGGACTTTGATAGCGTTGTAATTATTGTATCTGACAGCCACGTGAATCATGACGCCGTCACTACTTTGATTGCGACCAATGCAGCCGAGCTGAGGCGAGACACTCCAAGCATTTCCGAAGACTTCTACCATGAAGACTCGAGAGGCAAACGAACGTTATTAACATTTATTGAACATTAGACATGATACAGGAATGCATAAAAGTTTGGCGAACAATAACACTTGATGAAATGCATGAATCAGTTTGGCGAAGGTTCCCGTCTTCGCGTTGAACTCCGGGATAGGACAGCATATCCTCCAGCGGAGATGGAGGCGGGCGTAGCCTGCCCCCTAACAGACGGGAACCTCTGGTGACGGTGGACGGAGGGGTGGTGGTGGCTTCAAAATCGGCTTAACTGAAAAGCAGAGAACAGAATGAGTGACAGCTATTTAAACAAACGTGAATGTGATCCATTGGCTGAGAGGTAACGATGCATGAGTGACGCGTAACGGGGGAACCCCCAATCTCGCGTTGTGATTGGTTGGCGATCCTGGGCAATGATGACGCATGTATGATCTGTCAAAAGGAAGATTTGTTGGTTGGCCTAGTAGGCTAAGTTTGACAGCCGAGAAATTCGAGTCTCCCTGGTAGAATTTACGCAAGCTCCCATTTCTACCATGAAGACTCGAGAGGCAAACGAACGTTATTAACATTTATTGAACATTAGACATGATACAGGAATGCATAAAAGTTTGGCGAACAATAACACTTGATGAAATGCATGAATCAGTTTGGCGAAGGTTCCCGTCTTCGCGTTGAACTCCGGGATAGGACAGCATATCCTCCAGCGGAGATGGAGGCGGGCGTAGCCTGCCCCAAAATAGAGATTAGAAGTGAACTCACCTACCGCTTACAAGGAGACACCATCTGAAAGACATGAAAAGTTAGTTAGATGATTGATTGATGATAGACGGAAGATGAAGGATGATAGGTGATGATGATGAGATGATGATGATAATGATAATGATGATAATGATGACAATGACAATGATAACAATGGCAATGATGATAATGATGACAATGATGACAATGATGAAGATGATAATGATAATGGTAATGATGACAATGACGATAATGATGACAATGATGATAATGATGACGATGATAACAATGATGATGATGATAAAGATGATAATGATAACGATGACAATGACGACAATGATTACAATGATAATAATAATAATGATGATGATGAGTGATAAGTGATAGGTGTTGGAAGACAAATGATGATAGATTAAATGAGATTATAAATGATAGGGATGTTCTAAGGCTTAAGCTTATGGGCGGTGGTCTAGCGGAGGCATGAAGCCTGTGATGATGATGGTGATGATAATGTCGGTACCTTAGGCTATGCGAGAAGACATGGCGCGGATGCGCTGAGAGCAGAGACACAGCAGAGCGTTATGATTTGATTGATAGATGCACCTTGGTCAGGAGAGCGCTGAAAACTTAGATTATGACAGTAGGTAGAGAGCCGGAATCGTGACCTAGGAGAGAGAGTAGAACATGGTGATGAATGAGTAAATGAATGGATGGATGAATGAATGTAGGCTATAATATAATATATGGTATGATAGTTGACATCATAGATAAACAACCATGGCAACTAGGCTGGTTCAATGTTACAAAATATAGAGATAACAGGCTTACGGACCACTATAAAATCGATCTGATAGATGAGAGAAGGATAGAATACAGACATGACCGGGTGACCGGAGCGATAGCCCCCCAAGAGATGGAGTGAATGCCGCCGGTGCAGCAAAATACCACCGTCACCAGAATTGAGAATAGAAAACATAAAGTTACAGACCAGATATAGCATGCTTCAACGACGTGATGAGGAGTGAGGCAAATGCAGGAAGCGTATGCGCCAGACGACCAACGGCCCAGCGCCTTGATCGCAGTAGGGGACAGACCCCGCTTAGCGGCCGTGGTGGCCACGCCGATTCTGAACGAGCGTGCTGTATACCTCTTGGGCGAGGAACGAGAAGAACGAAACAGAGTTAACAGAACAGAAACAGTACACTGAGCCAGATGACAAAGCGAGGAATGAGCCGAATGTAAGATGCACTGCGTCGGACCAGCGGCTGAAAGCCTGCACTATGCGGGCGTCTGCCCAGAGTGGTGAGAGAGACAGCTTTAGACAAAGCATGAGTGGCTAACATTAAAAGACGAGCACCTCGGCCAGGATAGCAGAAAGGTCAGATTAAAACAGAGGAGAATCGGCAGACAACTGGTAATCATGACCTAAGAGAGGGAGAGAGCAGAGCTTGTAGCTGAAACGAACAATGAATGAAACACCAAGAAAACATCTCGACCAAGAATAATAACACCATGTCAGTTATGATAAACACCTACGCGGTGTGGCGCGGTGAATGCTTGTGCAAAGCAGGCATGGACACAGGCAGTGGGGCGGATGCCCTGGTTGGTTGAGAGAAACAACTTGCGGTAACTGCATGATTAGACTAGCAATAAAAAAGGGTGGCACCTTAGTCAGGAGAATGCAGAAAGTGCGAGCTTACGACAGAGGAGAGTTGGAGAGCCGGTTATCGAGACCTGAGAGGGACAGAGCAGAAAGCTGAAACATCACTGAATAACGGCACCAGAACAAAAACGGCATATCAAGATAGACATAAACTCCTACTCGCTACCAGTGGGTAGCTGCGATAAGTTTGTCATGCAGGATGGATGAGGATACCGATACAACCAGGTGACTGGCGTTAAAGTTGGGGCGACAGCCCAGTGCGATGCTGAGGCGATGGCCCATTGTGATGCCGAGTTGTGATGTTGAGCCGTGGTGTTGAGGTGCGACAGCCCAGGGCAATGCTGAGGTGAGCCGTTGATGCACGAGCCCTGAGGCGCCGGCCCAGGGTGATGTTGAGTCGCCGGCCCAGGGTGATGTTGAGTCGCCGGCCCAGGGTGATGTAGAGTTGCCGGCCCAGGGTGATGTAGAGTCGCCGGCCCAGGATGATGTAGAGTCGCCGGCCCAGGATGATGTAGAGTCGCCGGCCCAGGATGATGTAGAGTCGCCGGCCCAGGATGATGTAGAGTCGCCGGCCCAGGATGACGTTGGGGCCGATGCCCAGTCCAGTGTCGGGGCCGATGCCCAGTCCGTCGTCGGGGCCAGAGCCCAGTCCGTCGTCGGGGCCAGAGCCCAGTCCATCGTCGGGGCCAGAGCCCAGTCCATCGTCGGGGCCAGAGCCCAGTCCATCGTTGGGGCCAGAGCCCAGTCCATCTTTGGGGCCAGAGCCCAGTCCATCGTTGGGGCCAGAGCCCAGTCCATCGTTGGGGCCAGAGCCCAGTCCGACGTTGGGGCCGATGCCCAGTCCGACGTTGGGGCCGATGCCCAGTGCATGACGTAGCGTATGCCCTACGTGGAGCGGCAGGCGCACGTGTATGTGAAAGTGTACGGGAAAGCAGCAGAGACCACCATCACCAGATATGAGAAAACAAACTAATACGACACATCACAGTCCGAGCGCCCTGACGATTCCAATGAAGCCTAAGGGCACGAGTGGTGTACAGAGTGAGAGGGTTAGCCCATAGATGGCTACCAATGGGATCAGAACCCTGACAGGACTCCATGGGCAAAGTTTCATGTATAATTTAAGTATGATTATTAACTGTCATCATCGATGTACTTCCCACGGATATCACTCATTTATTTACTTAAATTTGGACGGTGTATATGTAGCCCATTGTGATCAGAATAACTCGAAATAGACAAGGCATTGCAACCGGCTACAATGTCCCTCGATGCGACCGGGCGCAGGCCGAAAGCCCCGCGTGATCTTTAAAGGTACACTGTGCAGGAAATGGTCAAAAAAAGAAATGCAACTATGCTGCTCGTTGAAACTGAGCTGCCTATTGCCAAATTTGGTCTTTACATGAACATTTACCATGTAATAAACAATATTTTCTAGTATGGTCCAAGTAAAGTTATTGTTTGGTGCTAAAAATTGCTATTTGGTAAATTCAAATGGTGGACCATGGAGAAGATCCCCCCTTACATGTAAGAAAAGTGCAATTTTTCAGTCATAAGGAATACTTGGAATTTGATGGTGGGGTAAGTATTCATGAAAAAAGGTAATTAGTGAACTGGCAGCATGAAGTCTGGAAATAAACAACTAAAAACCTCACACAGTGTCCCTTTAACTTAATCCAGCCCTGAATGACTTGAAGCGGGAGTGAGGAAGCAAGGTACACTTATCAATACAAACTGCAGGCAGTGCGATGACATGAGGTGATGATTGGCACGCGCGCATAAGCTTAATGTGCGATCCAGAAGTCTAGGCCTACGAACCGAAGTCATAACTCTTAAAAGTCAACGAGACCGCCACATGGGCCAGTCCATGCAAACGAAAACGTAAAATAGGCTCGTGTTGTGGGCATAGGCTACTGAACGGAACATTGAAAATAGGCAGGTGCAAACTGATGAACGCACGACCGGAATCCACGTGAATGAAAAACTGAAGGCGGTGCTACGGCCCGTAGGCTGAGGTCCTTGCAACATCGCTCCGGAACATAGGAAGTACGTTTGTAATCAGGACAATTAAGAACGAGTGCAAGGCTCTGCAATGTCCTCCGTCCGGTGTCGTGACAGGCAGTAGCACGAAACAACACAGAAGGTAATGTGGGTTATGCATGCGGGCGAGGCGCTTCGATATACAAGTAGCCCATTTAGATCTGTATCCCCAGCAAACGTTCCAAAAAAAGCCACACCGACCGGTTCATAAATGCTCTATAATATTGGCAAGCGAATCACCAGTCCATCCGCAGCAGATGAGGCCGACGAGGACCAAGTAAATTGTGACTCGCAGTACCCATCACGCCTCCGAAAAAACAAATGTGCTGAGCAGATAAGCTGGCTAAGTGCGCGAGGCGCAACGAGAGAGCACCGCGGGCCCAGTTACTTCGAGTCCGCCCTTCCCCAGCAAATGTTCCAAAAGTCACTCCAACCAGTTCATGGAATTCTCCCAAATGACCGCAAACGAAACGTAGGCCATCAGTCAACCAGCGGCAGACGATACTGATATCCGAGACAGTGCAACAAGCCGAGTATGAGGCATAAGAGGCGACTTGCCTGGACAACAATTCCCCCGCAAAAATAGTCATTCGCTGAGATAAACGATCCCTGGGTCCGCAGGGCAAGTGAAGGGAAAGCCGCCAGGTTACTCACGAAATACACCAGTTCGGGGAAATCCATCCACAGGCAGGCTAGTTCAAAAGCAAATCCACAGAAATCAGGGAGCGGCGTGCCAAACAAATTGATTGAAGCCTTGCGAGAAAATGATTAGGCTGTTAAAAAGCACCGATTGCGTGCCACGCGTTTGAGCGGTTGGAAATCCCATCCCAGCAACGGCAAGGTGAGGAGTTATCAAGTAACCAGGTAGAAAATAAACAGAATGTTTGATAACGAAAACGCCGGACAGCCACTTCAAAATCGGCTTAACTGAAAAGCAGAGAACAGAATGAGTGACAGCTATTTAAACAAACGTGAATGTGATCCATTGGCTGAGAGGTAACGATGCATGAGTGACGCGTAACGGGGGAACCCCCAATCTCGCGTTGTGATTGGTTGGCGATCCTGGGCAATGATGACGCATGTATGATCTGTCAAAAGGAAGATTTGTTGGTTGGCCTAGTAGGCTAAGTTTGACAGCCGAGAAATTCGAGTCTCCCTGGTAGAATTTACGCAAGCTCCCATTTCCTTAAGAGTGCGTCTTAATATGCGACCTTGCCTCCTCCACTTGCGCTTGTCTCCTCGTCCCGCCTCCTGGCCCCTCCTCCGTGGAGAAAACGATAAAGTTTCCCAGCTGTCAGCCTAGCCACAACAACTTTTGAGGGACTGTTTTTCATTCACCATCCCAATTGCAAATGAGAAAAAGACTTAACAATTGAGCTTTTGCAAGATATTGAAATATAATGCTGTTGTCAGTGATGTCATCATGACGAGAAGCAAGTGGAGGAGGCAAGGTCGCATATTAAGATGCACTCCTCGTGTCTGAGAACGTACGTACGTACGTCCAAAGGTTGGTCGCGACTTCGGTCGGTCTTGCGTTTAAAGACCAACTGAGACCAACTTAAGATCAACTCAAGAGCAACTTAAGACCAACTCAAGAGCAACTTACGACCAACTCAAGACCGACTTAAGACGGTTAGCAACGACAAGAATCGAGAAACGGAGTCCAGGCCGGAAGAAGACACTGGTGATCCTGTGGATCTGCGTGCAGACAGCTCAGAGAGTGGAAGTGCTGTGCCGTGCCGTGTGCGAGTGCTGTGTAACATCACACCCTAATGTGGACTGCCTATGGGCAACAAGCGTACTGTCACCAAGCTCTTCCTGTCTCCCCAGCCTCGACATGGATGGTCACCTGGCCACCGCTCCTCCGCCTCCTTCGGAACTGATGACTGTGGGAGACATTTCTTGAAGCACATACACAGGGTTGCCAGACGGGGCCGTCGCAGCAGAATATTGCGCAGGGGCAAAGCGACTGCGCAATTGCATTCATTCATTGCATACAATTCACAAATAATATTTTAAAAGGCTCCTGAGCTGGTGGGGCCGAGCCAAGTCACGGTGGGGCCGTGGCCCTACTAAAAATAGCCTAAACTCGCCCCTGGACCAGACACAAGATAGCAGGTCACAGGTAGGCCTAGGGGCGTATTGAGTTCATCATAGATTATGAGAGTGCAGGTTGTAAGCTGTACAATGGTACTATACACAAGGCATTCCTATAATATATGAAGCATGGATGGCCTTTTGAATGTGTGCACTTCTTTAAGTAGAAAGCAGAGCATTTAATATGTTCTTCAAGACCTCAACTTGCATGAAAATGAAAATAAAAAATAGGGGGACATTATTTTGATTTTCTCAGTTTAGTTTAGAGAGACTCTGGGTTTGTAATCTGGTCATACTGTATGTGGACTTGTAGGTCTACAACCATCGATATGAAGATTCGATGCAGTGTTCAGCCTTTTGGCGTGTCCTAACGCTGGGCACCACCCTCTTGGCCTGGCATGTTAACCTTTTCCATACAAGATGTTATGTGACCGATTGATGGCAGCAATATACGTGGTAAAAATGGTGGCGATGTGACTTGAGGCATTTGTTGTTATACAAAGAGTGGTCAGCGTGGTATCTAGAGTTAGTTCCATTATCCAAACTCCCATCCTCGACTTGTGCTTGTGGCCTCATGCTTTGCCTGACGCCCAGCCTCCGTGGAGAAAACAATAAAGTTTCCCCACTGTTAGCTTTTGGTAGACTTTTCCCTATTAAATATCTAAAATGAGAAATTACCTTTCAATTGCGCTTTTGCAAAATATTGCAATATATCATCAAGGATTTGAACTTGCAACCCTCTGATCTTTGTCTAGGCAATCCCTCTTAATAATAAACTGCACTGTGTGCCTGTCCTGCTTGTTTGTGTGCATGTGCGTGTGTGCGTGTGTAAACCGTGGGAACTAGGGCCCAAGGCCCTGGTCTGTGTGTGTGTGTGTGTGTGTGTGTGTGTGTGTGTGTGTGTGTGTGTGTGTGTGTGTGTGTGTGTGTGTGTGTGTCTGCGTGTGTCTGTGTGTGTCTGCGTGTGTATTTCAGGCCCTCATTGTATAATCAGGAAGTGATCTGCGATTGTGTCGGAAAAGGCACCCAGAGTCAACAATGCCCTGGCGCAAAGGATCATGGGAGTCCACAATGGCAACAGCATGGCACTGCTGAGGAGCGTGAGATCCTAAGGAGGAAGAGAACTCCAACACACACACACACACACACACACACACACACACACACACACACCACTACAGAGCAAGCTGTCTGTGTGCCGATGTCACACTCCCCTATGACCTCACAGACAACTGAAATACTCCATCACCAGTCCTCTGTGTGTGTGTGTGGGTGTGTGTGTTTGTTTCTTTCTGTGTGTGTAATGCCATGCAATGCAATGCCTAGTCAACAATGTCTGCCTCACACACACACAGAACACATTTGACCCTTAGTACAGTGTATTCTTTCAGGGCAATCATGGGTGAGTGGTTATACTAGTGTTTCTCAGTGGGGGCTCTACAGTTTCCCAGGGGGGCGTTCGGGAGCCCTAAGTGGGCATTGAGAAAGATAGAGCTGAGAGGGGGCGGTGCTTAGTTGCCATTCGGGGTTATAAGTCTTAGTCTGTTTTATTTTTGAATTCCAGGGGAGTCGCATTGGTAGTCTTATGATGAGGTCAAGGGGGTGTTGGGAGGCTTATGTTGAGGTCCAGGGGGTGTTTATTACAAAAAAGTTAGGGCATCAGACTTGTATCCCGAAGTTAACATGCTCGACTCCAATCCCGACCCGTCAAGTTGGTGGGGGTAGTTTTTAACCAGTGCTCTTCTCTATCCTCCTCCATGACCAAGCTACAGTACATCCACTGCAGAGGGTCCAACTGTTCCAGTACTCCCTTTCAGCAGAGAGGCAGAGGAAGACATGCTCTTCCCCCCTCTATTTGGAAATAAGATACAGTACAAATATTATACCCATATTATTTTCAGACTCTCACTGTCTCTCAGTCTGCTCTCCATGGCTTCTGCCTTCCTCACCAACTTACAGTAAAGGTACACTGTGCAGGAAATGGTCAAAAAGGTACTGCAACTATACTGCTCATTGAAACTGGGTTGCCTATTGTCAAATGTTATCTTTTCAT
>NC_085880.1:14814819-14824819 GCF_034702125.1 Engraulis encrasicolus | reverse complement strand
GATCTTGTGTTTGAGTAGCAGTGCTTATGCTTGAGTGTGAGTGTACGTATATAGGGCTGTCCCGACTATTCAACGTAATCGATTACGTCGATTGCGTAAATAAGTCGGCGTGTTCAACATACCGTCGATTGCGTGATTTGCGCAAAAAAAAAATTTTTAAGTGACTTGCGAGAGCCGCGAGGTAGACGTGCTAAACAGAAGCGGAGAAAATGGCAGAGGCTGAACGTCCGAGGGTGTCAGTGTCAGACGAAGATGAAGGTAGCAGTGGCACTAGGCCTACTTATCAGCCCAATAAAAAAGTGATTTGCGCGAGCCGCGAGGTACGTGCTGAAACAGAAGCGGAGAAAAGGGCAGAGGCTGAACGTCCGAGGGTGTCTGTGTCAGACGAAGATGAAGGTAACAGTGGCACCACTAATCAGCGGACGGACAAAGACATAAGTGTGGCGATATTTTAAAGACAAGGCACAAGACTTGGTCGTGTTTCTGTAGGTAGGAGACTGACTTGTATGAAGTGAAGGTTTTTCAGATCGAGACGCGGGGTAAATATTTCATGCTGCTTTGTATACTGTCGCTGTGCTGGCGGCGTGCATAGCAACGACAGGGAGATAAAGCAATGATTCGTAATGTGCTTGTTATAGACGCAATATTCAACACCTTGAGGGTGACAGTGGTCGGGGTGTTTGTAGAAGAGCTTGTATACAAAGTAAAAAAGTAAATGAAGACAAAAGAAGTGTGCATATTCCTGCCAACAGCGGGAGATGTGGAGTGAGAAGAATGCGGGCCTGATTCAGACCAGTCTCGTGTCCCTTCTTCATGGTGCACTCGCACTATTCAATACTGTTTGTGTCGACTGCAGGTCTAAATAAATAGTAATACTATTCTAATAATATAATACTCATAATTATGTCGTACAATTATGGACTGGGTCTATATTAGCAACAGTGGGGATAGGGACCAGCTGGGTTTTGGTGCGTCAACAGGAACACGTGGACAGAGTAGCCAAGTTCTTTCCTCATGCCTACTCATAAAATCTCTGGTAGCCTTTACCCTAACCTATAGTGGCCCATATTTTTTTCCACTTTCCTATTATAACTTAGGCCTCTTTATATATCAGTAAATGTAGGCTAATACTTGATTTGAACTGAAACAAATAGATATTATATTAGGCCTGTATTTATTAGTCTGTGACTAATTTATAAAATGTCCCCTTTTTTTAGAAATCATTGTCCTAATAGGCCCTAGGTGCACTCTGCTTTATTTGTCTATTATTTTTCAGGTCAAAATTAAGTGGCATATCACAGTTTTTCCCTTCCAAATTTTTTTTTAAAAATAATCGCGACTATTCGAAAAAAATAGTTGATAGAATATTCGGGAGAAAAATAATCGTTAGGGACAGCCCTATACGTATATGACCTTGTGGTTGTAGAAGTGTGGTGTGTGTGTGTGTGTGTGTGTGTGTGTGTGTGTGTGTGTGTGTGCGCGTGCGTGCGTGCGTGCGTGTGTGTCCGTGCAGACGCCTGTGTGTATGTTTGACCTTCTGGTTGTAGAAGTGTCTATTGATGGAGTAGTGGTGTGTGTGTGTGTGTGTGTGTGTGTGTGTGTGTGTGTGTGTGTGTGTGTGTGACCTTGTGGTTGTAGAAGTGTCCATTGATGGAGTAGCGATGTGTCCGTAGGCGCTGTAAATCGCTGGAGGAGCGTGTGTGCGTCCGACGCTGAACACGCACCACGCTGGCGTCACTCTGGGTGCGCGGGAGCAGGGGGGCCTCCTCATCTACACACACACGCAAACGCACACGCGCACACACACACACGCAAACGCACACGCGCACACACACACACGCACACACAAATAATTATACAGTCTACAGAGAGTCTTAATGTTGCCAAGAGACTAGCTCTCAGTTTCACCAAGACAGTAAAGATACATCTCACTTTCATTTTATTACAACCCTTGCACTCCTTGTGAAGACATTAGCCGCCCCCATACACACACATACACTCTTTCTCTCTCTCTCTCTCTCTCGCTCTCTCTCTCTCTCTCTCTCTCTCTCTCTCTCTCTCTCTCTAATAATAGTAATAATGATAATAATAATAACTAGACTGCATTCTCACAGAAAATGCAAAAAGTAGGCTAGCTTTTTGTGTGAGATGTTGGCAGTTTTAGGAAAAATAGCAAAAATGTCTACCTTACTTAGCTCAGGACTAAAGCTACTTTTACTAAAGCTACTTTTTAGCATATTTTACGGAATTAGCATTCTAAAGTTTCACAGTTTAAAATGATTACATTTACATCAGACCTCCCTGCTTAAGAGATAATGTAAATGTGTGTGTCATCAGCATAGCAGTGAAAGTGTAGGCCATGCTGAAGGAGGATGCAATCCAGTGGGAGAATGTAGATAATAATAATAAAGAGTAGGGGACCTATAACAGAACCTTGGGGAACACCCTGTAGAAGAGATGCACAAGGGGACCAGAAATCACCAATGGAGACAAACTGCTCCCTAACCCATGAGATAAGACCTAAAACCAGGGATGTGCAGCGCCCAAAATTATGCGATACCCAAAAGAGTTTCCAACTGTGTGAGTGTTGTGGCTGTCAAAAGCCGTTGTTAGGTCCAGCTGCACTTACACACCTCTTTCCTCTCACAGACACACTAAGAGATACACACCCAGGTATGTAGAAGTGAGATCAGTGATGATGTTGTTGTTGAATTCCAGGGTAGTTTGACTCAGCTGCTCATATCTGTGGAGATACATACAGTATACAGCGTCGGCAAAAGACCAGTAAAAAAAACCACACACACACACACACACACACACACACACACACACACACACACACACACACACACACACACACACACACACACACACAATCAGGCGAATCTCAAACCACAAACTGCTTCACATACAGTATATAGCACAACAATTAAATTAAAGTGTATACACATACAAACATGCGCTCTTCTGCTCGTAGCACTAGCCAATTCTCCAATCTTTACAAGTCCAAATACACAAATACATACATACACACACACACACACGCACACACACGCACACCCACACACACCTGTTGGAGGAGGGGTCAAGTTTCTGTATTGTGGTGCGGCTGTAGTGGAATCTCTGGTCGTGGTCATACATCTGCAACCTGATTGGCCGTCTGAGTCCCCAGCTGATGTTCAGCAGACCCTCCATCAGCAGCAGTCCCCCCTCCTGGGGTTGCCATGGAGACAGAACACACAGATTCCATAGTCACCATGGAGATAGAACACTCACATTCCACAGTAACCATGGAGGCAAGCCGCATTCACGCCTGTGGTCACCACAGAACTTAGAACACAGGGTCAAGACACACACACATGTAGAATAGTCAGTCCCACCAGGAAATCGCGGGCATTTTCTCAAAAAATCGCGGGCGGAATTGCCAGATGGTGCACGAGGATTTCCAGAAAATCGCGATAAAAGTTGCGGAGCTTCTTACTGTGTTGTTGCGATTTTGTTGCGGCATGAAGTGAAAGGTGCGATTTTTGTTGCGATTTTTAACGTGTTTCCCCACGCTTGAAAGTAAAGGACACTGCCACATTCCAGTCCTCTGGTGTTTTTATATTATTTCTATTTTTATATTATAATTTTGGTCCTTAAGCAAAGCAGGGAAGCGGCCAGGGCGAGTTTTTAGCCAGAATGTCGTCGTGAAAAGTTCCATCTCTTTCATGCTGCCATTACGACACCCTTCATTACAATGCTGTTTATGGCCGTTTGACTCTGTTTTAAATGTCATCACCGTTTCAAATTGTAAGCATACAAACTTCGTATCATGTCGATATCCATTCCTGATTTAAACAGTGGTAATTAACTATAAGTAGGCGGGCATGTCCACCCAGTTGAAGAGGGTGCGTGACAGGACCTCTTGTGACTGAAATACTGGTTAGTCGTCTGCTACACATAGCCTGCCTGTGTCGGCGTTTAATTTTCAAGCTTGTCAAAAGCAACACAAATAAAAGCAGAGGGAGGGGTCGCTTTCGAAAGAAGGCATAAGCCTAGGATTTTTTTGTTCTCCCGCGCCGTCAGCCGGCTTTAAATTAACGGCTGATGATCATCATTCAATGTAACGAGGATGGAGTTCACAGATTTCCTGTTGTGAAGGGTGCTTGCTGAATAATGCTCAGAAATTATATTAATTTTGGTGCTCTTGTGAATATAAAAGACGACGAGATTGTTATCTATAAAACACCACGTCGCCTGCAGAACGGAGGTCTCAGCTGTCAATCAATACCGTCAATTGTGCAAGGAAGAGAGAAGGAGAGGGAGAGACAGAAAGTAGTTTTCCAACTTACTCCCACAGCTTTCCAACGTGTCTGCTCTGGTTTTATTCATTTTCAGTGTTCCTTGCCCGTTTGACCGCGCCAGGTTAAACGAAAGTGATTTGACGACACGGTCACCACGGTCACCAAGTATCCAGCCATAGCCCAATTTGCGCGAAAGATATTAGGCTACTATATCGGCCAGGCACGCACGCATCATTCACAATGAAGGATGGAAATGACTCCTTTGTTGTGGACAAGGCATTTGCGCATCTCAATTCGGACGGAGGGAAAATGTTGCCTTCTGTATGCGCACAAGTCAAACACCAAAGTGGTCCAGCAGGTGGACCGCTTTAGAAAAAAAAAAAACACATCTTGTTTTAGGAGCCCTATACTTGGCGTAATGTAGATGACTGTCATGAAGTGTTAATTATATATTTATGTAGGCCTAGCACATTTTAAAAATGTAGGCCTATTATGCCAGACTAGTCATACATTTCCCCTCCTGTGACCATGCGAGCAGACGCGCAATGAGAACATGGCGTTTCCTACATTCGTATTTATTAGTTTTTCCCCCTCACCGACAACTTTGTACATGCATAGTAAAGTGCTGGGACTGATTGCTAGGTTACTTTTTTATTGTATTTTTTTATTGTATTATCCTTTTTGGAATGAAGTTTGTCGACGTCAGTGAAGTCAGCGCAACATGGATTGGTTCAAAGTGTTCGAAGTTGCGGGAAATCGTGGTGATTGGTTAAAGTTGCGCTCTCGCGCAGAATTCGTTGAAGTTGCGAAAAACAACGCGATCGCAACATCGCGATTTCCTGGAAGGACTGAATAGTGGGGAACATAGATATAGGTTCTTCAAACAAAGTCCACAGTATTTGTAACACATCTAAAGTCTTCTTAACACTTTTGTTCTGCAACCATAGATCATGTGACTTTCACTCCATTGCATTCAATCGCCATTTCAATCAAAATTCATGACCACGTCTCACAGTCTATGGTCACAACAACCATGATGTACATCAACTAAATTTACATGTCGTACCAACAAAATCTGAACCGACAACCCAACATCACAAAGCAGGCTTGACATTAGACAATCCAACTTGCATATACCTCAGTAGATATAATGACGTTTGCATCTACTGATGGCACGAACCGCACGATGGAATGAATCTTATTTTAAACTTTCTTATTTTAGTTGTCAACCACACAAAATAAGATATATGTAATGACAATGATCATGTATGGATTTCTTTTTTTAAATCTCAAATTTATTTACAATAATATTACAAATTATTATTAACAATAAAACTATTTATAACAAAAATTAGGCCAGTATTGGACATGAATAGAAATGAGGCTAAAACAGGCCATCAGTTATTGTTATGATGAGGGGTGGTGCTGACAGTATCACACAGACATTTCCTAATGGCAACCTGCCGGCTTTGTGTTTTATGACTACGTGCTCCTCTCAGCGTGCACACACACACACACACACACACACACACACACACACACACACACACACATCATACATTGTTCCATGAGTACGTGCTGCACTGCGGCAGCCCTATAGGCCTGTGCGTATGTGTGTGTGTGTGTGTTTGAGAGAGACAGAGAGAGAGAGTCCGCTATGATAACACATTGGCCTCGATTACACGAGACATTGAATTCAACTCAGCTTAATTCTGAATGAAGCTTAATTTCACAATTTGGAAAGTGAAATGTACACTTTTTAATTCTTAAATATTAAAACGGAATTAAAAGCATCATGAAAACGTGGCCGCAGTGTTGCCAATTTAGCGACTTTGTCGCTAGATTTAGCGACTTTTGGCCACCTCTGGCGACAAAAAAAATCATCTAGCGACTTAGCGACTTTTCAGGCTCAATCTGGCCGAATCTAGCGACTATTTCGCTTGTCTTGTGAGAGGCAAATCAGTGTCCCTCCCCACGACACCACACAATGCATTTCCAGTGGCGGGTAGAGACAGACGTGACACCACGGTGTGGCAGCTTTTGTGATATGCACAGGAATTCTCATGTACGTACATCTGCTTGTATGAGACTACGGCAAGCGATATGGGACAAAGATATGGCAGGAACCGAATGTCAACATAAACCGAGATTACACAATCTTCGATATGGTCACCAAATGTTTTGGGACTGTCATTTATGTTATGCCTACACTTTGGAATTAGATCAGAGTCTTGTTGTTACACAGGTATATTTGATTTACCTAAACTGTACCCTGTAGTTAACTTTACTCGGTCTACCCTACAAGCATATGACAAATTTAAATGAGCACTAGCAGGCTGGCCGCACCGACCGCAGTGAATCTCGGGCACATGGCGACAAAAAACTCATCTAGCGACTTTTTGGTGCATGTGGCGACTTTTTAAAACGTGCATTTTCAGTGACAAATGAATCGTTTTTCCACATAATTCTGACTCTGCGTCGCCGTCAGAAGCGTTTCCCACGGTTAAGCGGGGCTGCAGATAAGCTCTGATCTCCAAAAAGTAGCTAGCACCGCCCATTTGTACTGTGGACGAAGGCATGTGCGCACGTTTTCTGTAGATCAGCGCGCCGTGCGTGACATTGTGACGTCATACGTAACGTCATGACGTCATCTAGCGACTTCTAGCGACTTTTCAGCAAGCCCATAGCGACTTTGGCTGATTTTCTTTTGGTAACACTGCGTGGCCGTTGTTCCTTAAATCACACGGACACACACGTGCATGCGTACACACACCTGCGCTACACATGGACGAAAGCCAAAGCAAGGTAATAGGAACACTTTTATGGACATTTTGACCCAAAAGTGTGTGTGTGTGTGTGTGTGTGTGTGTGTGTGTGTGTGTGTGTGTGTGTGTGTGTGTGTGTGTACTGCACCATTCTACCTTCGTGAGGCCATTGCTTCAATGCACACCAATAAAGTGGGGCCCTCCCTCCATGTAGGGCCCAAATCCTGGACCCCACATGTTTTGACCCCTTTTGCTGGGGCAGTTTTGTTGTTACTGGTAAAAGTAGAAGTGTAAAAACATTTCCTCACTGACAGGTTAACGTTAGGGATTGTTTTGGTTTGGGCACAGTTTTACCCTTTTTTTTTTAGCTATTTAAGGTTAATAAGAATGGAACTCAATGGAGAGGCCCCACAAAGTTAGTGTGTGTGTGTGTGTGTGTGTGTGTGTGTGTTGAGGTGGGACCAGAACAGTGTTGACTGGTGGCCATCATTGTTCTAGGAAAATAAACATAGCAGCACAGCTGCAACAATACAATGAGGCAAAGCCCTCCACCCCAGCACACACACACACACGCACACGCACACGCACACGCACACACACACACACACACACACGGAAAAAAGCAACACACACACCTAAGCCTTGCTCATTCCTGCACATAGACATTTCCTGTGAATGCTCAGCCCTGCACACACACATTTCCTGAGGCGAAAGGGGCAAGGTGAGACCCCGCCTATTTTTATAACACACACACACACACACACACACACACACATTCCTCCGTGGCTACCGCCCTCTTCACAGACACCCCTACTGGTATATAAGCCGGACCAGGCCTGACTGGACTAGACATACACTTTTCTCACAGCTGAGAGTTCGACAGACGTACAGAACAGCACACACGTACAAGACATACACAAGCAAGCTGCTGCACAGTGGACTGTGAACTTTTAACTGGACTGGACAAAACAGCACCTGAACACACTGGCTCTGCAGATCCAACCCAGACACTCGCTGGTTCATCATAGGTAAGCTTGGGCCTGCATGTGTGTGTGTGTGTGTGTGTGTGTGTGTGTGTGCGTGTGTGTGTGTGTGTGTGTGTGTGTCTGTCTGTCTGTCTGTCTGTCTGTCTGTCTGTCTGTCTGTCTGTCTGTGTGTTTGGATGTCACATCCTTACACTGATTAGTTCAATCAATCAGTAAATATTTGTACACCACATTATCATAATGGTCATTCAATGTGCTTAAAAAAAAGTTGTTGTGGACTCGGGTTCAATTGCAACCCGAGGATATTTCTCCATTCTTCCACATCTTTCTCTTCCACATCTTTCTCCTGTCACTTGTTCAAACTGATCTGTCCATTGTCCAGGTACAAATAGCCAAAAAAAGTTTGTTAAAGTCTTCTGTATGTCTTTGTGTGCTGCAGGATGAAACAGTGGAGGCGTGTTCTTGTGGCCCCAATCTTGCCCCCCATCTCTGAGTCGCTGGAGGACCAGGGGACCCCAACACCACCCCTCCAGGGGCCCCCAACGCCAGCCCTCCTCCAGGGACCGACGCCAGCCCTCCAGGGGCCTCCAACTCTCCACTCTCTGGACGACTACACCGCCTCCATCAGAGCGCTGGCCCGGCCCCCCTCTGCCCTGCCTGCACCAATCAGGTCGTCCACAGCCGTGGCTGGACCAATCAGAGCGGCCCGTGGCCAGAGACCCCGTCCCTCCCACGCCAAGGCCAGGAGTTTGCGGCCGCGCTATGGACTCGTCGTGGCTCCCGGCAACCAGAGGGACCCTGTGGACTGGCTCTTCGGACAGAGTCAGGGACAGATGCTCACGCACACACACCGCCACTTGGACCCACACACACTGCCTCGGACTCAGGCACAGCAAACGGAGGACACAAACATCTTCTTGCCTTCGATATGGATGCTTTAAGACACCACCCCAACACACACACACACACACACACACACACACACACACACACACACACACACACACACACACACACACACACACACACACACACACACACAATCAAGCACAGAGACATTCAATCAGACTCTTTACTTCAATGGAATTAGAGTATCTGAAGGTCTACCATGGACTCTGAAGCAGGGGCGCTGCCAGAAATTTTGGGCCCCATGAAAGATTTGAATTTTGGGCCCCCTTAAGGGCCCCTGTCAGTGCTGTCAGTGCTTGGGCCCTTAGAATCTGTAACACCTTTCCCCCCTTAGAGGCACCCATGCTCTGAAGCATGGCTCTGCAGCCAGAATGCCTAGTTTGCTTTGGTTACCTTCAGTGGTGTAGTCTACTTTTTATGGTGGGTATACTATATATTTGAGCATTTTTTGAAGAGGGTATACTGTTGTGCTATCCTAAATAATGGATCAATCCATTTTAAGTGGGTATACTGAAATCCCTGAAATTCTGAAGTGGGTATACTCCGTATACCTGCGTTCTACGTAGACTACACCACTGGTTACCGTATTAGTGACTAGGCTAGTGTGGTACAAACAGAGGCATGGAAGTAGGAGTTCAGCTAATCCCATTGGCCTTAATGTTCCATTTTTTTACACAACAGTGGTGGCTCATGGAGCCTTTGACACATACTGTAGATTGCCATTGACATAGTTCCGCTAGTTCCAGGAAGTGGGCGTAGAACAAAGAAAGTGCAGTAAAAGGTAGGATAAATATGATGTATTTCCACTTCATGTTTGCTTGCTATGTAGTGTTTCTGTGTTAGTCTCAACAGAAAGCCACTGCCTAGAACTATTTGAATCTATATGAATATGTCACCACTTCCTGTACCCTGCTTGTCAGAACTCTGGGTACAAAACATTTGTACTAGTCTACAATTCAATGAGCTAATCAGCTCAACTCAGATTGGTTAACAGCTAGCCAATGAGACCCTGGCGATAAGCATCCTTCAGTTCTGTGTGCTGATGTCCGATGGA
>NC_085880.1:14799819-14809819 GCF_034702125.1 Engraulis encrasicolus | reverse complement strand
GAGACAGAGACAGACAGAGACAGACACAGAGCAGGGCTTAACACTAACACCCGCAGGTAGCCAAATGCGGGTGAATTTCGGCGTTGGCTAGCACTGCATTTTGTAGTTTTTTTCTTCGGACCGTCTTTGCTACAAAAGCAATACAATGCGATTTCACGAGCCTACAATACCCATGAAGCACCTGTGTCACGTGTCACCTGTGTCTCACGCAAGCCAGGAATCTGATAGAGCTAGTCTTGCGAAGGAGTGACAGCGAGCTACCGGCACATCAGCGTGCGTTTGGAAATGTCACTGGAAACCTTCATGTGAAAATAAAGTAGCGAAGTTCATCTCAACTGACCTGTTTTGCGATCTGTCATTAGTACAATACTTAGTAGTAGTGGACATTAAAATGACCAAAGCGAGAGGAAACACGTCAGTGTCTTACTCTTGTGAAAGTTTCGAGACTGATTAGCGCAGTGATAAGACAAGGACTCATGCGGCATTAATAATGTTCGGTTTAAATTACTTTCTGATTTGCCTGTATGTCTTCATACCTTAATATTCCTCCATGTTTCTTGTGCTGTTGTTCCCGACTGTCAAACCGGGCTTAAAAACGCGCAGTAGTAGCCTTCCAGACTGCACAAAAGCATATCCCATTGCATGTCCCTTCGCAGGTGCCCGTCTCGCCTTGCGCCCGTTTGTATTTCAAACAACTCACTATTAAACGGAATGAAAGGAAGTCGTAGCCCCTTCTGTAGTTACCGCATCTGTGTGTGCTTTCTAGTGGATACCTTTATAAGCAAATATTCCAGAAGAGGTGGCTATTCCACATCCATGACCGAGGACAGGCGAACTTGGCAATGACTTTGCGCTATCTACTTTGCGCATCAATTTGGACGGCGACCTCCACAGATAGGCCTATATGATATGAAGAAGTCCCTCCAGATTAAAGACGAAAATATTTTGCTCTCCTGTAGCTTACATTTGTGCCCTATCACAACACTGTGCATGGTGTTTCTGCAGGGTAAATATACTATAGGCTATGCCATTTCTCAGATCAGTAAATCTGTTCTTTCCATAGCATGCATGCATGGACCAGTTAATAGGCCTAACAATTCTAATTATTAGGCCCCATAGCATGTTAAATTATACTGTATTATATTATATTATATTATATTATATTATATTATATTATATTATCCTACATTACATTATTAGGGCCTACATTACATTATTAGGGCCTACAGCCTATTATATAATTAATTAAAGCTGCTATGATGGTTAAGAAAATTATGGCTAGTGAAAAGGCCCAATGGCTAGTGAGTCAGGAAAACCACTAGCCAAAATGGCTGGTAAGCGAAAAAGTTAGTGTCAAGCTCTGACACAGAGACACACAGAGAGAGAGAGATGCATTTGAGGGCAGCATCACAATTCTGTGTGCAATGGACAAGTCCAAAATTGGGTTAGGTCATGCACGCTGTGGGAGGGTTCAGACAGTGGTGTTTTTTGTCTTAAGAAGGCCCTCCAATTCAATGGAATGGCTCAGCTGATAACTGTTTGACCGTTGACCAAATTTTGGAACTTTTTTCAACAATGTCTCACTGCTGAGTGAGAAGTAAGTCGTGGCCAGCAAACGGTTAAATATCGAGGGTAAGATACGGAACACTTCATGAAACCTTTCACTTCATGAAAACAAATATTGACGTCTATATCTAGTATTGACTTTTTATTTCCAAAAACTAGCAAAGCTTCTCACCGTTTAGGAGCAAAACAATGCCGTTTAAACTGTAAAGAAACGGAAGAGCCTTGGATATGTACACAAACTTGTTCTACGGGGTTTGCAACAAAGATACTAGGTATTGCTAAACCCCCACACGCACACACTTCGGTTGAAGTTTCCACAGCACACATTTCTGTGTGTGTTTTTATGTTCATCAGCCTATCAGAAGTTAGGAAAAATTAGTAATAATGATAAGGAGATTGCCCATTTGGAGAAGGAGATGCCATGTCAGCTTATAGACAGTGCTGTGTGTGTGTGTGTGTGTGTGTGTGTGTGTGTGTGTGTGTGTGTGTGTGTGTGTGTGTGTGTGTGTGTGTGTGTGTGTGTGTGCGTGTGCGTGCATGCCTGTGTGTGTTTGTGTGTGTGTGAGTGTGTGTGTGGGCATGAGTGTGTGTGTGTGTGTGTGAGGGTGGTAGTTCTTATAAGGGGGCTAGATTAAAAGAAATCGAAAGTAAAAAATCCCATCCCACACACACACATACACGCACACAAACACATACACGCACACACACACACACACAAGGACACCAGGAAGCGCAGGGATAAGTAAAGAGGAGGGCACCAGAGGGGAGGGGACTATGTTAGGAGCACGTGAGATCTGGGAAAACCCAGAGGCCAAAGTATAAAGCCACTCACTGGCTGTCACTTTCTTTCTCAGCGGCACACACACTCACACACTTTCAGTCTCTCTCATGCACTTTACTCTCGGAGGGACGCAAACAGACTCTCACACACACATCTAGGGTCACCCACACGCACAAAGTAACAAAGTAACTAATGTCGCTTATTAATTTATTTCAGGCCAAACTCGCTGTTTACACAGTTAACCAGCCGTGTTAACAACACAAGAGAGAGTACAAGCTCTCTCACTCTCTTACAAAACAAACACAGACACATCCACACACGCACACACAAACACACCAAAGGACTATTGCACGGATTGGACCGGTCTCCCAGAATGCATCTGTCCTACTCATCTATGAGCATTTTGTTGCTGCTCTCTGCTCTCATGCTACTGCCGGACAGAGGTGAGTGTGTGTGTGTGCGTGTGTGCGTGTTACCCTTAAGGAGATTGGATTAGTCAGCTTTTGTCTGACTTGGCAAAGTAGGTCGACTTTCAGACGAACAACATGCCATGGCCATGCATCAGTCTCAGTCTTTCTCTGACTCAGTCTCAGTCTCAGTCTTTCTCTCTCTCTCTCTCTCTCTCTCTCTCTCTCTCTCTCTCTCTCTCTCGTAGTGGTGTGTGTGTGTGTGTATGAGTGTGTTTGTGTGTGTGTGTGTGTGTGTGTGTGTGTGTGTGTGTGTGTGTGTGTGTGTGTGTGTGTATGAGTGTGTTTGTGTGTGTGTGTGTGTGTGCGCAAACACATGTGACAGAGAGCGAGTTTGTATCTGTGTGTTCCAACGCTCTTTTGAATATGTACCCTGAGGTCAATGTGTGTGTGTGTGTGTGAACCTGCGAGTTGAACACTGTAGGCCTACATGTTGAAACTGATCCCAAGGATATGCTAACTTGTGGTCTGTGGTGTGGGCTTTGTGTGTGTGTGTGTGTGTGTGTGTGTGTGTGTGTGTGTGTGTGTGTGTGTGTGTGTGTGTGTGTGTGTGTGTGTGTGTGTGTGTGTGTGTGTGTGTGTGCACGCAACATTAACAATCTTTGTGGGGTGTCAGATGACTCCACACAGTTTCACTCACGGTTAAATCTAGCAGTGTTTTACTGGTAGTTTTGTTGTTACTGGTAAAAGTAAAGGTGTACAGACCTTTCCTCGCCGACAGGTTAAGGTTAGGGATTGTTGGTGTGGGCACAGTTCAGCAGTCTTTAGCTATTGTTAGGGTTAATACATGGGGGTGTTGTGTACAGTGTATGGTGCATACAGGTATGTGCCATCTCAGTGCCCATGTCTCATGGTAGCGCGCGCACGCGTGTGTGGGTGTGTGGGTGCTGTGTATGGTAAATTTATGCCAGCTCAGTGCCAGTGTCTCATGCTAATCTGTGTGTGTGTCTGTGTGTGTGCGTGTGCATGTGCGTGTGTGTGTGTAGGTGTGTATGGTACATATGTGCCAGCTCGGTGCCAGTGTCCAAAGCTGATGCTCCGTACACCGCGACGCCCTGTTGACTTCATTGTGTCGCCACGCAACGCACACTGTCACACTCCAGAGATCATGTAAGTACTGCACACACACACACACACACACAAACGCACACACACACACATGTACATGATTTCCTCCTGCGATTGGTGAATGCATTCCGGGTGAACTTCACAACTAGCACAACCAGCTTCTCTGTGTATTTGTGTGTTTCTGAAACTACCCTGCCTAACTATACCCTCATACCGATTTCATTTGCACAGAGGGTCTGGAACTGCCAAATTTACGCCTTACATTTGGTCATGAAATTAAAAAATACAAGTAGGAGGGGTTAACTCCATTGAAGTTTGAGATGCCCCACTTGTCCCCCTTTGTCTCACCCTTGTTCGCCGATTAGCCAGTAACAAGACTAAAGCCCTCCCAGCCCAGACGTAACTTGGAAAGAAAATTATTTGGACTGGAGCGATTAACATCTTGCCAAGCCAGGCTATAAACTGAAACTGGCAAAAATGAGGAAACGACTGTCTAATATCCGCATACCTAAGTAGGCTTTCAATAATAACCAGTCAAGACCACCCAGCCCAAACGTAACTTGGAAGGAAAATTGTTTGGACTGGAACGCTTAACATTTGGCCAAGCCAAGCTAATCCGAAACTGGCAAAAATGAGGAAACAACTATCTAATACCTGCATACCAAAGTAGACTTTCAACAGCCAGACAAACACTGAGTGTGTTTCCATATCCAGTCAAATTTTGCAGCCTGCAAGTGAACACAATGCCATCACTGAAATACATGGGAGGTTAATAAAATTGTGCATAGCCTCGTAAATGAAAGCCATTGTTCACGTCATTACCTCCGCCAAGGAGGTAATGTTTTTGGTCGCTTTGGTTTGTCTGTCTGTCTGTCTGTCTGTCTGTCTGTCTGTCTGTCTGTTTGTCAGCAGCATAACTCAGAAACAAATCAACCGATTTGGACGAAACTTTGTGGAGTTGTAGATAATGACCCAAGGAACAAGTGATTCAATTCTAGTGGTGATTCGGAACACGAACAAGAACCAGGACTTTTTCAAAGATTCTGTCAGCAGGATAACTCAAAAACTAATAAACTGATTTGGACGACACTTTGTGGAGTTGTAGATAATGACCCAAGGAACAAGTTATTAAATTCTAGTGGTGATCCGGATCACGAACCAGAACCAGGACTTTTTAAAAGATTCTTCACCATTGCTGGCCTATATATCTAGACGCCCCTAGTGACCAGAAATTGAATTGCGGGGACTCCACAAAAAGAAGACAGAAAGACTTAGGGTGTAACATAGTCAAATGTTCCATAAAGCAGTTTCCTTGGCAGAGGTCTGCGCTCTCTGAGTGCTTCTAGTTGTTCATGTCTCTGTTGTGAAAAAATGGGTAATACTTTACTTGACACCAGCGAGATAGATGTGACATGACATTGTCATAACAGTGCTGTAACACAGTGATGGACTTGTCATAAACATGATGTCAATGTCATTAACATTTTATGACTTTTGTCATTTAGTTGCATCCGGCTATGGTGAAGACAGCCCTAACAATCATAAAACATTTACGACACTGACATAATGTTTATGGCTCGTCCATGACTGTGGCATGACACTCTTTTGACACTGTAATGACACTTTCATGTCACACCAAGGACGTCAGCGTCAAGTTACTATTTGAAAACTATTTCAACCAAACAGGCCTTTTTCCTGTTAAGTAACAAACCTTCTATTTAATCAATTTGGAGCAGGTTGTATAATTTGTATGCGGTGGCATATTACACAGCCTTGTTAGGGGCCAAGCAGCGAAGCTGGCGAAGGCCCCTATAGAGTTAGTAGGTTTTCTTCATTATTAGGGGCCAAGCAGCGAAGCTGGCGAAGGCCCCTATAGAGTTAGTAGGTTTTCTTCATTATTATTATTTAGTCACCATTCTTATCCCTCTGCAAGTCTATGGCAGCCCATAGAACCGTACGTAGGAAAATTCTGTAAATCGGCACACACATTCGGGCCTGACTCAGCATTACCCACAGCAATTTATAGGTCCCCAGCCCCAACGCTCTAGCGCCACCAACAGGTCAAAGTTGCAGATACATTTCTGCTTGTAACTTTTGAACCGCTGGGCCAATTTTCATAAACCTGGTATCCCTGGAATCCTTGGGCCAAGACGAATCCAACGCACTCTATGACGTCATTTTCCGCCAGGATAGTTTTCCCGCCATTTTGGATTTTGTGAAATTCAATAAAAATGCTATTTTTCCCGCAATTTTTGACCAATTCACCCGAAACTTGGTATATAGTATGTCTAGACTAAGCTTCACATGGGGTCTGAAGGAATATTAGATATCTTTTATAGTTTTGCCGTGACAGCCAATCAAAATTGTCGTAAAAGTGGTGAAACAGGAAGTGAGGTCATATCTCAGCAACTGTTTGTTGAATTAGGTTGGGATTTTGTACACACATAGTAGTCCATCCCATGACCTACCACAAAAAAAATCAGAACCCCAGCTCAAACTCTGTAGCGCCACCAGCAGGTCAAAATTTTAGTTATATTTTTGCCTGTAGCTTTTAAATCATATGCACGATGTAAAATATATTATTATCACTAGAATCCTTGGGTCAAGCCGAATTCAACGCACTATATGAAGTTATGTCAACCCAGATGGGAAATTCCGCCATTTTGAATTTTGTAAAATTCACTGTAAGTCTATGGTAGCCCATAGAACCATACATAGAAAAATGCTGTAAATTGGCATACATATTTGAGGCAGCATCAACATTACCCACAGCGAGTTATAGGTCCCCAGCCCCAATACTCTAGCGCCACCAGCAGGTGAAAGTCGCAGGTACATTTCTGCTTGTAACTTTTGAACCGCTGAATCAATTTTCATAAACCTGGTATCCCTGGAATCCTTGGGCCAAGACGAATCCAACGCACCCTATGACGTCATTCTGCCTGGATAGTTTTCCCGCCATTTTGAATTTTGTAAAATTCAATAAAAATGCTATTTTTCCCGCAATTTTTGACCATTTCGCCCGAAAATCGGTATATTGTATCTCTGTACTGAGGTTTGTATGTGGTCTCAAGAAATATAAGATATCTTTTATCGTTTAGCCGTGACAGCCAATCAAAATTGTTGTAAAAGTGGCAAAACAGGAAGTGAGGTCATATCTCAGCAACCCTTTGTCGGTTTTGGCTAGGATTTTTCACACACATAGATGTCCATCTTATGACCTACTGAAAAAAAAATCAGACCCCCAGCTCAAACTCTGTAGCGCCACCAACAGGTCAAAATTTTAGCTACATTTTTGCCTGTAGCTTTTAAACCATGTGCACAATGTAAAATATATTATTATCACTAGAATCCTTGGGCCAAGCCGACTCCAACGCACTATATAACGTTATGTAAACACAGAAGGGAAATTCCGCCATTTTGAATTTTGTAAAATTCAATAAAATGCTACTTGTCACACAATTTTTGTCAGAATGACCAGCAAAAAGGTACACATCATCTTCAGACTGATAGGCATTAGGATATCTAAAGAATTTTTGATACCTCTTATCGTTTGGAGGTGATAGCCAATTAAAATTGTCGTAAAAGTGGCAAAACAGGAAGTGAGGTCATATCTCAGCAACCGTTTGTCAGATTCTTTTAGCTATTTTTTGCACACATACTAGTCAATCCCATGACCTCCCACAAAAACAATCCAGATTCCCAGCTCAAACTCTCTAGCGCCACCAACAGGTAACAGGAAGTGAGCTTATATTTGTCAGCCCTTTAAGGGATTCAAAATAAACTTGGTTCATGTGAGCACACTCCCCTCCAAGGAATGCACACCAACATTGGCGAGATTTGGGCCAAAGGGGGGCGCTGCAGTTCCTTCTGTTGCCGTGGCGACTTTGGCAAGTTTACTGCTTGGCCCCGCATTGCTGCTTGCAGCTATATTTATTATTATTATTTAGTCACCATTCTTATCCCTCTGCAAGTCTATGGCAGCCCATAGAACCGTACGTAGGAAAATGCTGTAAATCGGCACACACATTCGGGCCTGGCTCAGCATTACCCACAGCAATTTATAGATCCCCAGCCCCAACGCTCTAGCGCCACCAACAGGTCAAAGTCACAGGTACATTTCTGCTTGTAACTTTTGAACCGCTGGGCCAATTTTTCATAAACTTGGTATCCATGGAATCCTCTTGAGCCAAGACGAATCCAACGCACCCTATGACGTCATTTCCGCCAGGGTAGTTTTCCCGCCATTTTGGATTTTGTGAAATTCAATAAAAATGCTATTATTTCCGCAATTTTTGACCAATTCGCCCGAAACTTGGTATATAGTATCTCTGGACGGAGCTACACATGGGGTCTCAAGGAATATTAGATATCTTTTATAGTTTTGCCGTGACAGCCAATCAAAATTGTCGTAAAAGTGGTGAAACAGGAAGTGAGGTCATATCTCAGCAACTGTTTGCTGAATTAGGTTGGGATTGTGTCCACACATAGTAATCCATCCCATGACCTACCACAAAAAAAAATCAGAACCCCAGCTCAAACTCTGTAGCGCCACCAGCAGGTCAAAATTTTAGCTACATTTTTGACTGTAGCTTTTAAACCATATGCACGATGTAAAATATATTATTATCACTAGAATCCTTGGGCCAAGCCGAATTCAACGCACTATATGAAGTTATGTCAACGCAGAAGGGAAATTCCGCCATTTTGAATTTTGTAAAATTCACTGTAAGTCTATGGTAGCCCATAGAACCATACATAGAAAAATGCTGTAAATTGGCACACATATTTGAGGCAGCATCAACATTACCCACAGCGAGTTATAGGTCCCCAGCCCCAATACTCTAGCGCCACCAGCAGGTGAAAGTCACAGGTACATTTCTGCTTGTAGCTTTTGAACCGCTGGATCAATTTTCATAAACCTGATATCCCTGGAATCCTTGGGCCAAGACGAATCCAACGCACCCTATGACGTCATTTTCTGCCTGGATAGTTTTCCCGCCATTTTGAATTTTGTAAAATTCAATAAAAATGCTATTTTTCCCGCAATCTTGACCATTTCGCCCGAAATTCGGTATATTGTATCTCTGTACTGAGGTTTGTATGGGGTCTCAAGAAATATTAGATATCTTTTATCGTTTAGCCGTGACAGCCAATCAAAATTGTTGTAAAAGTGCCAAAACAGGAAGTGAGGTCATATCTCAGCAACCCTTTGACGGTTTCGGCTAGGATTTTGTACACACATAGATGTCCAAGCCATAACCTACTGAAAAAAAAAAATCAGACCCCCAGCTCAAACTCTGTAGCACCACCAACAGGTCAAAAATTTAGCTACATTTTTGCCTGTAGCTTTTAAACCATGTGCACAATGTAAAATATATTATCATCACTAGAATCCTTGGGCCAAGCCGAATCCAACGCACTATATAACGTTATGTAAACACAGAAGGGAAATTCCGCCATTTTGAATTTTGTAAAATTCAATAAAATGCTACTTGTCACACAATTTTTGTCAGAATGACCAGCAAAAAGGTACACATCATCTTCAGACTGATAGGCATTAGGGTATCAAAAGAATTTTTGATACCTCTTATCGTTTGGAGGTGACAGCCAATCAAAATTGTCGTAAAAGTGGCAAAACAGGAAGTGAGGTCATATCTCAGCAACCGTTTGTCAGATTCTTTTAGCTATTTTTTGCACACATACTAGTCAATCCCATGACCTCCCACAAAAACAATCCAGATTCCCAGCTAAAAACTCTCTAGCGCCACCAACAGGTAACAGGAAGTGAGCTTATATCTCGGCAGCCCTTTAAGGGATTCAAAATAAACTTGGTTCATGTGAGCACACTCCCCTCCAAGGAATGCACACCAACATTGGCGAGATTTGGGCCAAAGGGGGCGCTGCAGTTCCTTCTGTTGCCGTGGCGACTTTGGCAAGTTTACTGCTTGGCCCCGCATTGCTGCTTGCAGCTATATTTGTCTGTGTTTTTCTCCCTGAAAGCAGTAAGTTGTTTGACGTCATTGTGATAAAAGACTAATTGTGTAATAATTGTGTAATTATACTGTTTTTGGACACAGAAGCTATTGCCGACTAAGGTTTCGGTCTTTCGGACGTGAAA
>NC_085880.1:14782319-14792319 GCF_034702125.1 Engraulis encrasicolus | reverse complement strand
CCCACAATGCCCCAGAGACTGTAACCAGAGACCTGAACTGTACCTCCATAACTGAAAAAGCATCAGCTAAGTGTAATGCAATGTAATGTAAAGTAATGTACTGCAATGTGTGAGTGTGTGTGATCGTGTCTGGTCGCCAACACCTCCATCCATGACTAAAGTATCCTTGAGCAACGCACCTAACCTCTCATTGCTGCAGGGACCGTACCGCTGTAATATACCTGGAAGTCGCTTTGGATAAAAGTGTCAGCAAAGTACATGACATGTGACTCCTTACTCTTTCCTCTCCTCCTGTCCAGGGTGGGTCAGTCTAAAGCCAGGAGGAGGTCCTGTCTGAGACCAGCTAAACCACCGAAGCCCAAAAGGTCCTGCACGCAGACGACACAACAACGTCAAAACAACGCCCCAGCAACAGATCTCATACCCCACTACTGCACCGTCCACCATACGAATGCAGACACCACCACAGCCCTCACCAAATAACAACCTAACAATGAATCTATAAAGGTAGAATGTGTAATTGTTTTAGTAGTTTGTTTCCAGTAGTGATGCTGCCCTTCCACAAATGTCATCTTTTTCATGAATATTCATCACCGTCAGTTATGGCACATGAATCAGTGGATCTTCTTCATGTGAATCTGCCATTTTTAATTACTCATTTTTTTCTAGCAAAACCTGTGATCAGATCAAAAAATACTACTTCATTTACTAGGTAAACATCAAAAAAAAAGACTAATCTGTGACTGGACAGCATACATGTTGGAAATTAACTAGGCCTACTGAAATTACAGGCTGTACCTTTATGTATAGGCCTTCAACTATTGGCAATAAGCACCTTCACCGTCAGTCATCTTGTCATGCTGTATGTGTAACACTACCATTAAACTCACCTGTCAATCATACAGTATTTGCAACAAACCTCTACAATTACATCTGGGCTCTGACAGTCAGTCTGTGCTGTTTTCACTACACCTGAGCAGAGTATTAATCCTCTGAGTGGTAATCTTATAGCAAGTGTGTATCCTGTCAGTCCTTATCAAAGAGTGTCTATAATTCTTGCACGTTTAAGTCTAAGTTTAAGACACAGTAGTATTTTCTTAAGCAGAGTGTTTTAGTGTGTATCCAGCTTGCACTTGCAATGAGTGTGTATGTGAGATTTTCATTTCCACTTAATTAGCATTGAAATAAGCACTTATAACGTGGCACAAGTATGTCGTAACTCGCAACTCATGGAAGTCTGAGTCTGAGACTAGCATTGTACCCATGTCTGATGCTCAATACTTTGTGGTAATTATTTTAGTTAACATTTCTAGTTTTAGTTTTTAACATTTCTGTATTGAATACCTTAGTAATAAATACATTGTTAATGAATGTGCTAGTGATACATTTAAAACATTTTATTTAGCATGTAATGGTAATGCTCATCATTCATAGGTCTCCCTGTATGTTGTAGAGTGCACAGATCAGACGTGGGCAAACTCAGGCCCAGGGGCCACATGCGGCCCGTTCGGCCATTTCATGTGGCCCTCTAACCATATGAATCTGCATTTATTTTTCTTGGAAAGGCTCTCTCATTCTTAAATGGGCTGCCTAAAACAAGGGTCTTGAAAACCTAAGATTACTAGTCTACATCTAGATACAATTAGCAGGAATGGCATAACTGACAATGTTGTAATTATGTTGCCGTACACCATTTCTTATTATTAGCACGGCCAAGTTGCCTACGACATACGGCCCTTTGGTCCACTTTCTAAACCCAATGCGGCCCTTGGGCCAAAATAATTGGCCACCCCTGGCACAGATGGACATTGGCACCTGACAAATGCTGGGTAACTCAGCTTTGTCAACAAGTAATAATTTCAGTGTCACTGGACAATTCGTATGATTTTTGAGTGTGCCATATCAGAGTAATTCAAATTCTGGTTGCCGTTTGCCCCTTGTGCATCAATTGTTTGTATTTGTGTTCAAGAAAAAGCTCAGATAGTCAGTTTCTACTTGTCTGATATGTTTCCACTTGGGAAGAAATTTCTAAGAGACTGGTGCTTTCGTGCTTTTATGGCTAGTGACTCAGGAAAAACCACTAGCTGCACTTAGTCTGACTTTACAGTACCACACCCTCAAACTAATTTCAGTAACATGGAGGGAACTTTTTTTGGACTGGAGTGCTAACATCTGGCAAGACCAGGATGAACTGTAGTGACTGCTGCAAAAATGTTGAAGTCAATTCTTGGTAGTGTGGTGAATGATGCACACAGCATGTGTACACCTAGCCTGACTCTCACCAGACCTGTAGTTCTGCACAGCTTTGCAAGCTCTTCTAGCTCTGGGAGAGTGAGCATTGGATTCAGTCTCAGAAGTAATGGCTTTATCTACTACCATTTGTCCATCTTTGCCACCAACAAATTCCTTCAAAACAGTCAGAGAGGAAAGCCATAGCCTACACATGTGGTTGCCAACCAGGGGTACATGTACCACTAGGGGTACGCGAGCACACTACAGGGGGTACGCGGAAAAAGTGTACTGATAACAAATGTATGGAATACATAGTCACATTGGGATAGAGTAGGAGATATAGGGTTAGGGGGTACTCATGGCATGACAAAAAGGCATAGGGGGTATGCAAGACAAAAACGGTTGGGAAACACTGGCCTACACTATCACTGATGTACAACATGGAAATGTAAACGTCATCCCCTGAAAAATAATTTAAAAATAGCCGCGGATGACTGTTAATACATTTATACATGTATTATTGAAAATATACAATGTGATAAAAGTGTAACGTTTCGTTAGGAGTTTATTGGTTATATTTTGGTATCCTGTTATTCTTTCTCTCTCTCTCTCTCCCTTGCTCATTGATTTATGTGACGTCTCAGAGACATCTCTCCCCTCCCAGTCTGTCCCAGACCACTTTGCTGAACTTTGTTTAGGCTATGGAAACTATCCATCACAGACCAGACGCCAGTAAGAGCCCACGGAACCAGGGGGAGACGAGACCATATATGTTCCTCATATTATGTTTTAGCATATTCATGATAGGAAAGATCATGTCATGGACTGGGGGGGCTGGGACTGGTTTAAATAAGTTTGTTTCTGTATACACTTCAGGACTTGCTGGGTGCCTCCCCACGCAGTAACTCCTCCGGCCGTTAAACAATAAAATCTGCTCGCAGATTTTAAATGCTACCTCTGTTTCCTGTGTGTTCTTTCAGGTCAATTTGATAAGGTAATACAGTGAAATTGTTAAAGTGATAATGTGAAATTATTCACATGTGAAATTATTCACAATGACACAAAAAAGCCTCAACACTGATTTCCCTCAGGCCCAAGCTCTACTCCACACTACTAACACTCAGGCCTCTTAACACCCGCACAGCCAGGACTACAAAGTCACACACAGTTTACACTACAGTAAAAGCCTTCTTTACACTATTCATACGCCATTTAAACTCACACACAAACGCTTTTCACACTCAAACTTTTCACACTCACACACAGTCACTTAACTACCGCTAGTATGTCCACAGGCACACACACAGGGCCACCGACAAAGTAATGGGCCCAGTCTCTCTCTGCACCCCCAGCCAGCCTCCATCGTTGGCTTCCTTGCATGCACACACACATCATGTAAATACCTTTAGAGAAGCCGAGCATGCAGCATGACAGCTCTTGAGAAAGTGTGGAGCTACTAGGGGGTCTTTAGTTATTTCGTTTGTATATCAGTGACAAAAGTGGGCCAGAATGAAACTGGGTTACCTCTTCAACACACAGCAGGTCCACATGCATATTAATATGCAACATGAAACATCTCCACAGTAATTTTAGTGTTCATTCAACACTTAGAGAATCGATATAACATCTTCTCTATAGTGCATTTGGTTCAAGAGTACTCTCTAAGTGTTGACTTAACACTGCATAAGTTACTGTGCTGATTATCAATGTGCACCTAGGTTCCAACTGCAAAACAATAAAAATAAAACAAAACATAAATGGAAAAATATGTGTTAGTCAATCGTGCACCAAAAGAAATCTGGATAGAGGAAGTGACGGCTGAGGGAAACACGCATGCATCAGTCAGGTGGGTGCACACATACGAATTAGCTTGCAGGTGCTAGACAACAGTGGCAGAAAATATGAAGATCCATCGGATCCAAATGTTGCATGTTTTACTTTGTATAAAGTTTATATCTTTGCAGATCGACCGTTTCTTAATAGAAGAGACCCACACACTCACTCTAGTGGCAACTTATGGAGGATAAGAGATACAGTGGATCTCCAGGGTGACTACCTACCATGCAATGGGGAGTTCCTGCAGAGATGATTTTGTGCAGTGTGGATCTTGTGCAGTGGGGGTCGCTGCCTAGTGGGACTCCAGGGGATCTCGTGCAGCAGTATTGATCCAATGCAAAGAAGGTGATGATCTCTGTACGGTAATGTGGATCGGTTGCAGTTGGGATCTCATGCAGTGGTGATCTTGTGCAGTAATGATGTCACACAGATCCAAGTACACACCTGTGAGGCAAGCTCTTGCAGTATAACAACCAATCAACTAGACCAGGCGCGGGGGGGAGACAACCGTTTAGTATTCCAAAAGGTCAAAGGTCAAAGTCAAAAGGTCTCCTCTTCCTCTACCTTCTCTAGTGGTCCTAATCCTCTGCAGTGATATTCTGATCCAGAAGCAAACCAAGAGAAACTCAATCCACTTGCTTTCAGTTAGCAATTCCGGTGCAGGAGCGTGGCAACAACTCAGCGCTCCAGGTGATTTCCTCCTCCTGTACTCTACACTCCTCTTTTCATCATTCCTCTCCTCTTTCTTCCTCTGTTCAGCTCTCTCCTTCTTCGCTCTTGCCTCTGATCTTCAACTCTTCTGCAGAGACCCACTCATTCATGAGCAAACTAATTGCTCGTGCACAGGTGAGGAGAATGCTCAGAGACACCTCTGCTATTCAGCGATCCAGATTTCCACGGCAGAACCGTAGAATGTGCATTGACTCTTGATCTGCTTCACTGCTATCCAGTCTTCCACGAGTGAACTGGAGAACGTAACTCCTCTATGCTTCAATGACCTAGTCATGCACAGTTGAACTGAAGAATGTACAGTGACTCCTCTCTGCTGCACTGTGCAGTATTTCTTGGGTAACTCTTGCCTTTCTTGGCTTCAGTGTTCCAGTGTTCCACAGATGAACATCTCTCTGCTCCAGTGATCTCTACTCCTCTCCTCTCCTCTCCGCTTCAGTCATCCAGTCACCTACTGCCGAACTGGAGAACGTGACTCCTGCTTTCCTGTTGTGCAGCACCAGCCTGGGAATGTGTGTTAGGAAGAGGGAGGAGGAGGGAGACGTGTCGTGTGTGTGTGTGTGTGTGTGTGTGTGTGTGTGTGTGTGTGTGTGTGTGTGTGTGTGTGTGTGTGTGTGTGTGTGTGTGTGTGAGAGAGAGGGAGACAGAGTAGCAGAGCAGAAGCAGAGGAAATGTGTCCGACAGACCTGACCTGCCAGAACAGTGTGTGTGTGTGTGTGTGTGTGTGTGTGTGTGTGTGTGTGTGTGTGTGTGTACCCGGACTGGAGCGGCAGGCAGCAGGGCAGCGTACTTCCCCCGCGGGATACAGATCTGACACACACACACACACACTTCCTGATAAGCACCTCAGACAGCCTGGAAAAATACCACAATCATCGTGTACAGTACTGTATGTGTACGTGTGTGTGTGTGCATGCGTTTGAGGACTGATGATGGAATTATCACATGCTTGTCTGTCACTTGCCACTGTGTGTGTGTGTGTGTATGTCTGTGTGTGCGAGTGCATATGTGTGTGTGTGTGTATGTGCGCGCGTGTGATTGTTTCCAGCTGATTATTGGCACAACGAAGAGATCTTTACACCCCAGTTCACCAATACAGAAGGTCTTAGTGCGCACACACACACACACACACACACGCTAATGGGCCAGTAGCACAAAGACTGTCCTGAGCCCTTGAGGCTTTTAGAGGCAGCCTGTCTGGGTCAGTACACACACACACACACACAAACACACACACACACACACACACACACACACACACACGCACATTCATATGATACAATTTCATGCACGAGTTAAATGTGCATGTTCTAATCTAATTATCGATATTCAAGATTCTTAGAATTTTTCAGTCATAGGATTAGAGATGCACCGGATCCTGATTTTTAGGATCCTGCCGGATACCGGATCCACTGCTTAAGATCCTGCCAGATCCGGAACCGGATCCTACGAAAGGGTTGAAACACATAGCCAACTCGCACACGTGGGCCCTTTTTATTACGTTGGCTCAAACTATTTTTTAGACTCATTGGCTTATTGCCACACTGCCTGCCCAATCACTGCATGGAGTGAAAGCCCTTTGGAAGCGGCCGTTGCAGGCAGTGTGGCAATAAGCCAATGAGTCTAAAAAATAGTTTGAGCCAACGTAATTGGAGATGCACCGGATCCTGATTTTTAGGATCCTGCCGGATACCAGATCCACTGCTTAGGGTAGATGGGTAGAATGATGGAGGACTGACTGTGTTATCCTTTTCTCCTTTATGTTTATAGGTATGATGTTTTCTGTAGGCCTAGTACTTGAATGGGTTTAGGAATGCACCAACTCAAGTAGCCTATACGTAGTTGTGTAAACGGGAGCGAGGGGGACTTGGCTGAAATCTGGTATGTGGGGCGGGGGCCTCGTCATCGTAAAGTTTGGGGACCCCTGGTCTAAGCTATAATATATGATGTATGATATACTATATCAGTGGTTTTCAAAGTGGGGGACGGGGACCCCTGGGGGGGCGCGAGGGGATGCCAGGGGGGCCGTGGCAGGTTGGCAGGGAAAATATAGCAAAATAAAATGAGTAATTTAATACACTGAAGCCAACAAAAATAAGAAAACAATCTTCTTTACAATGTAGGCTATTATGCTTTCCGTAGTGTCACGGCCCATGTAAGTGGGGCCTTGGCTGGAATATATCAGTATCTGGGGGGCCTTGTCATGGTAAAGTTTGGGAACCCCTGCCTGTATGCCCTACTAGGCCTAGGCTAATATAGTAATGTGATGTAATACAGGCTAAATATTAATCACTATGCAGTATCATAAATAAACACTTCTGTTTTTTTATCCAAAGCTTTTGAAAATAGATTGAAATTTGAGGGAGTACGGTCATCTGAAAAGTACCGTACATAAAATAGACAATGATTTAGCTAGCTGACTGAACTAAAATGGTCGCTATGTGCAGACGTTCGGCTTCCATTGACGGCAACGCGGACTCGCGTACGCCGCATATCTATGGTCATTTCATTGGTCACTTGCCTACTCACCATGCGCATGTGTGTAGTCTGCAACAGGTTTGCTTACCCAGCTGAGGAGTAGGTCTAGCTGCACGAGCACACATGCTAGCAACAGCACATTAGTTCAGTAGCACTGTAAACATTGGAGTGTTTTTCCTCTGCGCACACAGGTAGCCGAAAATGTCGGCTGCTGTTCCAAGTTTAAGAAGAATACGTTTGGTTTATCCTGGCTTCAGGAAGTTCACAACTTCGGCGAATCAGTCAAAAGGTAGCCCGTTTGTTTGCATCCAACTTTAGTCTGTCTGCCTGCCTTGGTCTGTTACCTGTCCAGGGTAGCGCATTGAACGTGAAATACACAGATCCAACAAATTCCATGCACGCGATGCTACAGTTCACCGTATGACCTCCCAAAACAAGTAGACAGAATCCATAAACTAACATCGGCCTTTCGGCTATCAGGAACCGAATGCACACTTTCCCTCTTGAATGTACAACTATGCTTTATGTAACACAACACCAAACAACCACTAAATAAATCAAGTATCTGAACTGAAAGACTGAATGACTAAATGGCGGATTTGTACCGCATTCGAATGCCACTTGATGGCGTATTTTACTCACCTTGACCTTTGGCACCATGTATTGTCTTGAACTTGTCCACTACTTAACCTAGGCCTACATTAAAAAAAAAGCCTACGTTAGGCCTACTGCTACTACTGGCAGAGGGAATAAAGACAGGCCTTTCTTTAGGTTTTCTGATATAATAAATATTCTGTTCCGTTTTTTCCCCCAATCTGTAAAATTTAGCCCACACTCTGAGACTAACAGATAGCCAAAGGCCATTGTAATTACATGCATAGGCCTACTGTGTAGGTCATGGGCCATGAAGACTTTTCCCAACATTTTGTATGATTGCCGATTATGTCCTCTTTAAGTCCCGTTGGGCAGTAGGCCTATATGTAATAGAATATAATGTTATAATGTAACTGTACATCCTACTACAGTAAGAGCAACCCCCTAAAACAATACAGAATTTCCCCTAGAGAATACACGGCAGACTAACACCATATGTGGGTGGGAGACGTGACGCCTTGTTTTTTCGTAACATTGGTTAAAAACCTACAAAACTGTTATTTTCCTTTAAAAAACAAATGTCAATGAAAGAAGATGTGGTACATTATGTTTCATATTAGTCTTAGATGAGAAGAAACATTTTTGTTTAGATTTATGTAAAGGTTTATATGTCAAATTTCCTGCGGTGTGACTGTAACATTAATGAAACAATATATAATAATATATATAAATTAACCAACAACATTTTGAATAATGTATGAAGCATTTGGCATGATTGCATAAATCTTAACTTTAGATTAAGATATGTGAATGTGGAAAAAACTCAAGACAGTAATATTAACTACAAGTTCAATTTCGTAACACAAGTTGCGTCCTGTGGGGTGACATGTATGTCAATGTTTGTGAATGGGCAGCTGCAAGGCCAACTACAAGGGTCTTAAAGACTGGCTCCTAACCAGTCAGTACCTCAGTTATTGGATAGTGCTGTGGAAGTTTAAGGTGACTCTTAACCTCTTAATATGTCTTCATATTGCAATCTTTCTGTCACTCTATGCTTAGGTTCATTTTATGGTGTCCTGTGGTGTGACTGCTCTTATAGGAGGAAAAAAAGTTTTTTTTATTAATGAAAACACATATTAAGATTAAACACAATATCATTATCAAGTTAGCATGAGCTCAGATGTCAGTCATGTATACAAAAGGATTAAAATGGCCATAATGCAGTGAATTCCCTGTGGTGTGACTCCATTTTCCTGCGGTGTGACATGCCTATGCTATGTGTTGATGCAGGACACATTTTCCCAAAAATGGCAAAAATAAGGTGAAATTCCACAGACCACTGAGTGCTTTATTTTTTTCTATTTTTTTCCAATTTTTATCCATCATTTTTTTCAGGAATTTGAAAAACTTTTTTTTTTTGCGTTACGCCCTTAAACGTCAACCACCCATATCTATTAGCACTCCAGCACAGTTTGCCTAGGACAACCTGGGGGATGCCTGGTATTTGCAAATTACTGCCTCCACCTGTGTTATCTATTCTACAGCACATTCACTCACTCACACACACACACACACACACACACACACACACACACACACACACACACACACACACACACACACACACACACACACACACACACACGACGAGTTTTCATCAGAAATTAACACAGAATGAACTTCATACTGTACATGTACACACATTTTGTAATATCTAGGGTAAATTAATCTGAGTACAGCAGTGCGGTAGTACAGTAGATATTTATTTAACTCAGTAGCTTGTAATGCTGGCTTATTATTGTTTTCATGCACTAGATTAGTATTTGTTACATTACATTACATTATATTTGGTAGATGTGGCCCTGCCGTGGCCAACCGGTAGGGCACTCGCCTGCCTTGCGGCTGACCGGGGTTCGAATCCCGGCCCGGGTCCTTTGCCGACCCCTCCCCGTCTCTCTCCCAATTCACTTCCTGTCCACCTCTCACACTGTCCTATCAAATAAAGTCGAAAAAGACCAGTAATAAAACCTTAAAAAATAAAGGCGTGTTTATGTGAAGCGACTTACAAACGAGGGCATAATAAAAAATAATGGTGTAGGCTTGGTTTGGTTTTGGTGAGGACAAATTGTCC
>NC_085880.1:14602319-14777319 GCF_034702125.1 Engraulis encrasicolus | reverse complement strand
CAGATTTAGATTACCACTACATAACAAGCAAAGATGACTTAACTGACCTTAACTGCACTTTCTGTGTTCGACGCAGGCTATGGTCAGACGGGTCCTCATTCTCTCAGGCCGGGATATGACTCCATCGCCTCTGCTGTGTCCGGCATGATGCACATCACAGGCCCTGAGGTCAGCACACACACACACACACGCGCACATCAAGCACACCTTCACATACACAGACATACTGTATTTAGGCTGTGCTTAAGCACCTACCCCTTTGTCTTACGGAGAACATTTTCGAAAGTTTTTGTCACAATGTGTCCATGTGACAAAGTTTTGTCACAAGCTGTGGTCCATGTTGACAAAAGCATATGACAACAAAGACCCAATATAATATACCGGTAGTATAGCATAGGCAGCCGGACATTCCACAAGTCCCCCACCTCCTATCCCGGCACCTGCCCTGAAAAATGCACGCCACTGCACATACAGTACCACTTGTGTTAGGACGCCGAGCTGGTGCATTCAGACGGGACCATGACAGAGTATTGGTTTGTGTGTGTTTGTGTCACCTGCTGTGTGCATTTGTCATGTGTGTGTGTGTGTGTGTGTGTGCATTAGGGTGGAGAGCCGGTGCGTCCGGGCGTAGCCATGACAGACCTGGCGACGGGACTGTTTGCTCACGGGGCCATCATGGCTGCTCTGCTGCACAGGGGCCACAACGGCCGGGGCCAACACATAGACGCCAACCTGCTCTCATCACAGGTAGACAACACACGCACACACACACACACACACACACACACACACACACACACACACACACACACACACACACACACACACACACGGGCCAACACATAGACGCCAACCCTCTCTCAGTACAGGTAGACAACACACACAAACACATACACACACACACACACACACTGAGGGACCAGCTCATCAACGCCAACCTACTCTCATCACAGGTAGACACACACACACACACACACACACACACACACACACACACACACACACACACACACACACACACACACACACACACACACACACACACACACGGGCAAACACATAGACACCAACCTACTCTCATCACATGTAGTGGACACACACACACACACACACACACACACACACACACACACACACACACACACACACACACACACACACACACACACACTGCTGCTGGTGTACTTGACAAACCTTTTTAATATTTATTTTTCTTCAAAATGCTACTATTACCATGTCTAGAACGCTATAAAGGACTTTTTTAGGAAATGCACAAAAGCACAACAATACCTCTTAATGTATGTCCTCTACAAGTCTTCTGTTGTCCAGTCTTGCACTTTAAATGTCTGTATGAGCACTGTCTATGTCCATACTGTCTTAAGTCCATGTATAAGTACTGTCTATGTCTATACTGTCTATGTCCTTACCTAGATTAGTCTATGTCTGTATGGGAAAGCAAGAAATGTAATTTCAAATTCTTTGTATGACCAGTGCATGTAAAGAAATTGACAATAAAACCTACTTGACTTGACTTGACACACACACACCCTTACAGTATAGGATGTGTCACATGGTGCTGTCCCATGTGTGTTGTAGGTGGCCTGCCTCACACACATCGCCTCAAACTACCTCAATGCTCAGAAGGAGGCCAAACGCTGGGGAACAGCACATGAGAGCATCGTGCCCTACCAGGTGTGTGAGCGTGTGTGTTTGCGTGTGAATATGCCAGTGTGTGTGTGTGTGTGTGTGTGTGTGTGTGTTTTGTTCAATGCTCTTCTGGTGTGTGTGTGTTCTGCTCTCTACTGGTGTGTGTGTGCCTGCGTGTGTGTGCCTGCGTGTGTGTGCCTGCGTGTGTGTGCCTGCGTGTGTGTGTGTGTGCGTGCATGTGGTCTGTGGCATCGTGCCTTGCCGTGTGTGTGCTCGCCGTGCGTGTGTGTGTGTGTATGTGTATGTGTGTGCGTGTCTGTTTGTACTGGAAAATAGCTTAGATGTCCAGTTGGACATTTTCTCCTTTTCTATGGGGTAACTAGATGTACTGTACATGCAAACATGCTTACTCAGTGTGGTCTTCCGAGCAGGGCTTCAAAACCAGAGATGGCTTTCTTGTTGTCGCTGCTGGAAACGATCAACAGTTCTTCAACGTTTGTAAGGTGTGTGTATTGACTCGAAGTGTAGAAGTTGTGTGTGTATAGTCTGTGTGTGTGTATGTGTATGTGATGTTTCAAATGTTAGCAAACTTGATGGAAGCATTTAGAATAATATATTGAAATACACAATAATTATGATTAGATTTTATAATTTCATGTTATTTGTCACTGACTAATGTGACGTGTGTGTGTGTGTGTGTGTGTGTGTGTGTGTGTGTGTGTGTGTGTGTGTGTGTGTGTGTGCGTAAACTATGTGTTCATCAAGTATGTTGGAGTAGTAACTGCTCTGTTGTTTAACCCTTCAGTGTGTGTGTGTGTGTGTGTGTGTGTGTGCACGTGTGTGTGTGCGTAAACTATGTGTTCATCAAGTATGTTGGAGTAGTAACTGCTCTGTCGTTTAACCCTTCAGGTACTGGGTCTTGATGCACTGATTGACGAGCCAAAATACCAGACCAACACTCTCAGAGTACAGCACAGACAGGAGCTGCTGAAGACCCTCTCACAGAGGTACACACACACACACACACACACACACACACACACACACACACACACACACACACACACACACACACACACACACACACACACACACACACACACACACACGGTAACACTCAGACAACGCTCCAACACTTGATACTAACACACATATATGGGTGGGAGACGTGACGCCTTGTTTTTTCGTAACATTGGTTAAAACCCTACAAAACTGTTATTTTCCTTTAAAAAACAAATGTCAATGAAAGAAGATGTGGTACATTATTTTTCATATTAGTCTTAGATGAGAAGAAACATTTTTGTTAAGATTTATGTAAAGGTTTATATGTCAAATTTCCTGCGGTGTGACTGTAACATTAATGAAACAATATATAATAATATATATATAAATTAACCGACAACATTTTGAATAATGTATGAAGCATTTGGCATGATTGCATAAATCTTAACTTTAGATTAAGATATGTGAATGTGGAAAAGACAGTAATATTAACTACAAGTTAAATTTCGTAACACAAATTGCGTCCTGTGGGGTGACATGTATGTCAATGTTTGTGAATGGGCAGCTGCAAGGCCAACTACAAGGGTCTTAAAGACTGGCTCCTAACCAGTCAGTACCTCAGTTATTGGAGAGTGCTGTGGAAGTTTAAGGTGCCTCTTAACCTCTTAATATGTCTTCATATTGCAATCTTTCTGTCACGCAATGCTTAGGTTCATTTTATGGTGTCCTGTGGTGTGACTGCTCTTATAGGAGGAAAAAAACGTTTTTTTTATTAATGAAAACACATATTAAGATTAAACACAATATCATTATCAAGTTAGCATGAGCTCAGATGTCAGTCATGTATACAAAAGGATTAAAATGGCCATAATGCAGTGAATTCCCTGTGGTGCGACTCCATTTTCCTGCGGTGTGACATGCCTATGCTATGTGTTGATGCAGGACACATTTTCCCAAAAATGGCAAAAATAAGGTGAAATTCCACAGACCACTAAGTGCTTTATTTTTTTCAATTTTTTTTCCAATTTTTATCCATCATTTTTTTCAGGAATTTGAAAAACTTTTTTTTTGTTTTGCGTTACGCCCTTAAACGTCAACCACCCATATATGCACAGAGGAGCACTCCAACACTCTTACACAGGCCTGGACTGGGAGAACAAAACGGCCCGGGCATTTTTTGGCTCAGACCGGCCCCACATACCGGTAATTAGCGGAGCACCGCCATTGAATTGACGTAACTAATGTCTTCTGACGGGAAAAAACCCTCTTTCAGGTAGGCCTACAAAAAATTCCCACCATACGTGCAGTGACTTCTCGTTCAATTGTTTATTTAAAATGAATCTATGATTGGTCATGTAAGCTGGCAGAAAACATGGAAGTTGAGAGAAGAGAGCCCCTAGCAGCTGGGGATGAACTGGCCTGATCTGCACTCTTCAGTCCAATCAGCTCCTCCTTGGACACACACAAAGAGAGGGGGGCACATACCTATTCTAATGTTAGGCACATAGACCTTCACTATTGGGTTTGGAGTGTCTTGCTTCAGAAGTAGTTAACTTCTGCCTCAACAGTCTGGCTTGACTAGACAAGAACAGAGGGATAAATTATGAACCACAAATAATACAATACTTAAACTTAATATCCACATTTATATTTATTGGTGGTCCATTCCACCGGATGACCAAAATGTTGAATTAAAGTTTGTTGGTGGAATGGACAGAGTGCAGGATTTCTTTACACTTGAATCACAACCTCACCAGCCCAACCAGAGGTGTGCAAAAGCGTCTTCTTGAAATATTTATTGGTAGTAACAATAATTTGCTTAGCGGCTACTCACTGGCTACTCTACAGAATCACCAACAGTACCATTCCACCACAAAGACAGCAATTAGCACATGCCACTGAATAATTTGGCCTTAAAAATTAGCAGAATTTACAGGAGGAATAAAATGAAGTCTCAGGAATTAACCATAAAGTTTAACATTAATCTCCATGTAGCCTATCAAAGCAAATCTATATATTTAGGCCTATCACATGGACTATAGAGCATAGGCATATACTTACAAATCTCCATTGGTACACATTCAACTTGGAAAAGGAAAACCAAATGAATGAAATACACTCGCCTCCAAAAGAGTTGTCGCCTATCCATCTGTTTGGAATAACGGCTAATAACCTGACTTTCAATTAATCACTTGGCTTCAGAAGTCACTCATATGAAAGCTACAACCCTCCCGAATGAAAATGTATGTACAAAAATAAATTTCATGCACCAACGAAAGATTGACCCTTTATTGAACACAGACAGGGCAGATTTTCACAAGACAAAAGTTTTGTCGCCTATCGAACATAATGTGAAAATGAGCAGATAAGTCACTTCAAAACACTTCAAATACGCAGATTGGGTGTCATACTTAATCACTGAATCACTCTCACCTCTCCAGAAAATCAACTTTGGCCTTAGGTGTATGTTTAGGGTCATTGTAATCATGGAAAGCAACACAATGAAAATCAATAGAGTTCAATGAGAGATGGTGACATATTCGCTATTAGTAGAGCAATACATGTTTAACTTCATGATTTTATCAATGATAAAAGCCCTCAAACACCTGCAGCATGCATGCAGCTCCTCATAAGAGCTGTATCTGTACCATGTTTCACTTTATGCACCATTTCTCTTTTTTCATATTCTTCATCTCCAACACCATATAGTTTTGATGCTATCAGTTCTAAAATGGTTGATCTTGGGATCTTGACTTCAGAGTATGAGTCCCATTAGCCTTCATTTTTGTCAGAATTACCGCAGAGATACACCAGCGGCGACGCGATTCAAGCGACAGAGTGTAGCAGCAAGCGATACGAGAGATTGAGGAGACTAGAGTATGTCCGTACAGGCAGAAGGCAAAGCATTCAAGCATTCCCATTGGCTGTGGTCACTGACCTCTATACAGTCATTGGCTGTCGCAGCTTGTCGCCGAACCGCGTCATAGAAAGTTGAAAAGATTTCAACTTCAAATTGTCGCGCTGGTCGCGCAAATCGCTCTAGTCTCCAGAATCGCTTTTGTCTCTCGACTCAATACAAAGTCAATTACTTCCGTCGCGCGACTCGCTCAGATCGCCGCTGGTGTATTTCTGCGGTTAGGCCTGACATACTCTTGGCTGGCTTTTTTGAGTCAGGACAGTGGGAGAGACTTCTTTGGTGTTAAAGGTGAAGAATTTGGAAAAAATACATGGTGCCTAAAGTCAAACATGGGAGGGATACAGCTCTTATGTGGAGCTGCATGCATGCTGCTGGTGTGTGAGGGCTTTTATCATTGATTACATCATGAAGTTAAAAATGTATTGCTCTACGAATAGCAAATATGTCACCATCTCTCATTGAACTCCATTGATTTTCATTGTGTTCCTTTCCATGATTACAATGACTCTAAGCATACACCTAAGGCCAAAGTTGATTTTCTGGAGAGGTGTGAGTGAATCAGTGATTAAGTATGACACCTGATCTGCGTATTTGAAGTGTTTTGAAGTGATTTATCTGCTCATTTTCACATTATGTTCGATAGGCGACAAAACTTTTGTCTTGTCAAAATCTGCCCTGTCTGTGTTCATTAAAGGGTCAATCTTTCTTTGGTGCATGAAATTTATTTTTGTACATTCATTTTCATTCGAGAGGGTTGTAGCTTTCATATGAGTGCCTTCTGAAGCCAAGTGATTGATTGAAAGTCAGTTTATTAGCTGTTATTCCAAACAGATGGGTAGGCGACAACTCTTTTGGAGGCGAGTGTACAGTGCATTTTCTCTGAGACTTTGTCTTCCTCAGGATATAAAAGCACACCTCTGCTTCTATGTGTCATTGTTGTCGTAATGTACATAGCAACTGAATATCATGCATACCATTGGAAAGAAGAGAATGTAAGCTTTCTAATGGTACCCCACATGTCCCAGTCCACAGCCATGCAGAGGTGGAAGAAGTACTGAAGTTGTGTACTTAAGTAAAAGTAGAAGTACCCTGCGAAAAAATTACTCAAGTGAAAGTAAAAGTTGTTTACCAAAAACGTACTTAAGTAAAAGTCCTAAGTACTAACTTTTAAATGTACTTTTCAGTACAAAAGTACAAGTAGGCCTACACGCGCACTGGCTGTCTTTCTCCATGTCTACCTACTTGATACAATAGGAAAAATTGTCTGCAACGGTTTTCGGTTCCATTTGAACATGACTATGGAGTCCTGTTAATGTTTTTAAAAGTATATTTTCTATCTGGGTGTCAATTTGGAAGAGGGGCTTGGTCCCACCTCCCTGCCCGCAGCTGAGGCTACTGAAATATCCACGAAACACAACAGGAAAACCTAGGATAAATGTAACTAGTAACAAAGTCTTCTCCTAGAAATGTAAGGAGTAGAAAGTACAAGTAATTGTCAAAAAATGTACTTGAGTAAAAGTAAAAGTCTGCATTTTTATTTTTACTCAAGTAAGTACAAATTCCAGAAAAAACTACTTAAGTACAGTAACGAAGTAAAAATACTTAGTTACGTTCCACCTCTGCAACCATGATGTCTATGCAAACATGCATCAAAGAGTGTGTGGGGGGAAAACTATGTTTTGTTGAACCGCTATTTGCGATTTCATGGGCGCTACGAGTTTTTTGCGGGGCTGGAGTCTATTATATCTGAGGGGGCACCTGGGCTGGCATATCATATTTCTGGCAAATGCCAACCCCCCCTGCCACCCCTTAGAACCGCCCTGGCCGACGGCCGTCAAAATGACATCGTGGGCCGCCGGTCTCTTGATAAAAAAAAAAAAAAAAAATTTAAAGAGGGGCGTCGGCCCACCGGGAAAATGCCCGGTATGCCATACTGCCAGTCCAGCCCTGCTTTTACAATACACACATACAAACAGGACCACCTCAACTGTGTGTGTGTGTGTGTGTGTGTGTGCGTGCGTGCGTGCGTGCGTGCGTGTGTGTGTATGTGTGTGCGTGCTTGTGTGTGTATTTGCTGCAGGTTGAGTGAGGAGAGCACAGGTGAGTGGCTGGAGAGGTTTGAGGGCTCAGGTGTTCCTGTGGGGCCCATCAACAGCATTCAGCAGGTCTTCTCAGACCCACAGGTAAGTTCAAGTTCAAGTCAAGCACACACATTAGGGTGCATCAGACGCAACAAAATCCTATTCTCTTTTTGCAGTATTGTTCCTTTGTGCGGATATAACTGCCTAGTACAGGTAGCCTAGGAATATTGGAAAAGCCTCTTAGAAATGGATAGAGCTGAATACAAGGAAGGGCTTAATTACAGAACTGATTTGGTTTTGTGCATTATCTCAAAGCCAATATGAATATCTCATTATTAAGTTTATTGGGTTGCTTTTACCATAGCGCAAACATCCTAAATGCACCACTAGAGGCTGCTACTGAGGTGCTGTTTCCACATAGCTGGATATTTTTATATGTGGATATTTTTTTCTCCTGGTTGCATTGGTTTTGCATTGGTTTTGGCCTCCCGTTTCCACTAGCAGATATTTAAAATCCAGGAGAAAAAAAAAGCAGGAGAAAAAAATATCCTGTTTAGGGGGCTGAAACGCATTTGTTACAATGGAGGATTTATTTTTATCCACATGTTGCGTTTACACCTGAACAGGAGAAAAAAATACCCTGCTAAAAAAATATCCTGCTACGTGGAAACAGCACCTGAGTCTGTTGGCACTGCCCTGTTTATATCCCAAAGCTGCAAAGCATAGCACAGGGACACTGTGCAGGAAATGGTCAAAAAAGGTACTGCAACTATGCTGCTCATTGAAACTGGGCTGCCTATTGCCAAATTTGATCTTTACATGAAAGTTTACTAAGTAATAAGCAAATATTTTCTAGTATGGTCCAAGTAGAGTCGTGTTTTGCAGCTAAAAATGGCTATTTTTGGAAATTCAATATGGCGGACCATGGAGAAGATCCGTTTTTTCCAGTCATAATGAATACTTAGAATTTGATGGTGGTGGTAAGTATTCATGAAGAAGGTAACATTAGTGAATGGGCAGCATGAATTCTGGAAATAAACAACTAAAAATCTCACACAGTGTCCCTTTAAGACTGTATTGGTATCAGCTATGTTTATCGAGTGTGTTATATGAGTGGATTAGTGCCAGTGTGTGTGTATATTAGTGAGAGTGTTATGTCTGTTTTTGTGTCCATGTCTGTCAGGTCCGTCACAATGGCCTGGTGCAGGAGATGGACCATCCCACTGCAGGCCCCATCGCTGTTCCGGGTAGGTCGCATGACTTGGGGGAAGGTTTAGAAGATGGTTAGATGAAGGTCACTAATAAGTGCTTGCTGTACTGTATGTTTTTACTTTATGTCTGTGATTACTGTAGTCAGTGTGTATATTGTACAGTATATCCCTGCTATGTCCAGTCCAGTTTGGTCTTACTATATTAAGCATACCGGTACACATCTTGGCATATATATACAAATAAATTGATTTCTCTGATCCAGTTTAGTCATGCCGTTACATTTAGCATGCGTAAACTGGAGGAAATCCAAGGCTTTCTCCTTTCCAAAAATTAAATAAGCCTTTGTTCTGACGGCTTGGTTATATTAAACATCTAATAGGGTAGATTAGTTTGACAAAGCCGTCACAATAAAGGTTTATAACTTTGTATAAAGGAGAATGCTTTAGATTTCCTATTGATCATGCATCTTCAGTTTTTCCCCATCCAAGGAGCACTTTAAACTCTCTAGAAACTCCAAGAAGTGCCCCTATCAAACATTTTGTTTCTACATGTACATTTGCCATATTTAACATGTGCATGCCTTTTCTTTCCCAGGTCCAGCGGTGCGCTTCAGCGGCTTTGAGTTTGATCGGCCGTCCCCTCCCCCGACCGTGGGCCAGCACACCGTCGAGGTCCTCAGGAACACGCTGGGCTACAGTGACCAGGAAATACAACAGCTCCTTCAGGACAAGACCGTGGAACAGCAGCAGCTCTGATGGATATCCCACCCAGACATACATACTGTATATGCGATGGGCAACCTGGATTCAGAAGCTACAAACCTGTGCCACATATTCCAAATGACCGGGTGATAAACGTCCCCAATTGGACAGGTAAAACCACGTCTTTTGGAATATGTGGCATGGGATTGTAGCTCCAGAATCCAGGTAGTTCATCAGCATCAGTTCATCATGCAACCGCTCCTTCAGAACAAGACCATTCAACAGCAGCTCGAACACACACCTGACTCAGCCTTGAACATGTGCTGCTAATTTTCAGACTTTTAGACTACTGTGTGTTCAAACTAAGATGCCCGGGTCTTCACACAACACACATAACCATGGCTTCACATTACCCTGACTGAAGTAGCTTCATTGGCTCCCAGTGAAGGTTTGTATCACATACATAATCCTGCTCCCTCCTCCTTGCTCCCCTAGTAACCTCTCAGACATCAACTCGTCACATTTTAATCAAGGAAATCTAAGGCATTCAAGATTGCAGATTCTACACATATATTTATTACGTGACAAACCTGAAAACAAGCATTTCTTTGCCCTGACACAAGTTTGAGATTCGATGAGTACCAAGGAGGACACCCTGAAGCGCTCCAAATTCCTGTTTGTTTTCTGACCACTTTGCAGGCGTGATAATTATCTAGCTGCTGGTCTGAAGTACAGTACAGTAGCATCTATGAAACTAAATATCTAGCAGCTGTGAAGCTCGGCAACCTCCACTCACCCAGCTCGGGCGGGAATGTTTAAACCTGCTAACAATGACAACTCTGGGGGGTGCTGTGGTTCAATGGGCTAAGGCGCTGTCCCATAAAACTGGGAACCCACGTTCGATTCCGACCCAAGGTCATTTCCCGATCCTTCCCCATATCTCTCTCCCTCTTATGTCCTGTTCCCCCTTCTTTGACTATCCTTATCACATTAAGGGCTAACAAAATCCTAAAAACATAGTTCAAAGTGACTCTTGATTACATTTAAGTAATGATAATACATTTTATACAGTATTTTCTTGGCTCTCAAAGAGAGTCAAGATTTTCTTTTTGTATTTATTTTTGTTAATTTTTGTCTGGGGCACTGAGAATAACACTCCTCATTTGTCATGATGCAACTGCACCAAACCATGATTTGCATTGCACTAATGTTTACAAATTAATTTAAAATATAACTGAATATTATATTTGAATGTGATTATCACATGAATGGATTTCCTCTGTGTTAATTGCATTATGGTATTAAACACTCCATCACTAATATAATGCTTCTCTCCCTTCTTGCATATCAAACCTGTCACGATGTTTAAAACATAAATGCTTTATTTATTTTGTTCATTTGTAAATGAAATTTGGTCAAAGTCCAGAAAGTTACAAAAACACACATATAATAAATAATATATAATAGTACATTGGCTCATTGCAAGCAAAATAAATGGGTTGTAAACATACTTCACTTAAAGGCACATAGTTGGTAAAATCATTCAGTAAAAAAACTATATTCAATAAATAAAATCAATAGTACAGTTCCAAACAAATGTTAAAGTGTCCTAAGTCATAGAATGCATCTCAAAACAACTCAATAAAAATCTGTAAACAATTCCAACCAAAAGTTAAAGTTTCCTAGTTCAGTGCATAGTAGTAGCAAAACGCGTCACTAAACAACACACTCAACATTTTTCAACATTAAGTCATAGTCTGCACTGGCATAAAAGATTTGGAAAAATAGGCACGGCATCAGCTAATAATAAAATTAGTTCACAGCAGTCTGGTATGTTAGATGTCTGTCCACTTTATCATCCTGTTCCACCTGTGTGTGCACACTTTTTTTCATGAGGAGTCGGACACAGAAGGCGTGTGCGTGTCTTTTTGTGTCAGCGGTGATGTTTCATCTCATCACATGTCCACAGTAGTCCTGGCGACCTCCTCGTCCGTCTCCACCTGTGCCCGCATGTGTCGCGCCCACTCCTGGTACTCTGGATTGGGCAGGGCTTGGTTGAGCACCGCGTCGTAGTGCCCATTGGAGAGCCAGCTCAGCCACACCACAGGCCTGCAGTCTTCCTCCTTGCCCAGGTGGTGCACCATGGTGGAGACGGTGGGCGACGCCACGCTGCCCCCGGTGGTCAGGAGTATGTTGACGCCCAGCATGGCGCTCATGGCCAGGATCTCGGGGTAGCCGCCCCAGGCCCCCTCCGTCGCCGCGCCGATCAGGAAGTCGCCGGCGTCGCCCTCCAGCAAGGGCGCAAACTGCTCCAGGTGCTCCGAGATGTAGTCGACCGTGTGCTGGCGCAGCGCGGCGTGGTGCAACTGGTCGCCGAAGGCGGCGCGGCTCACGGCGCGGTACAGGCAGTTGCCGTCGGGGATGACGGAGAAACGGAACTTGTGGCGCTGGCGCAGGTACGTGTCCTGGTTGGCTACCTCCCACAGGTAGCACAGCACCTTATCACGGGCGTCGGGTGGGCACAGAGGTTTGGGGCCGTCGCTGTTGTTGTCCTCCTCGTACTGGATGGTCTCGATGGGGCCACACTGCTGAGATCGGGTGGTCTGGGGCTCTCCGTTTTCATACAAGCTGGTTTTGGGGCATACGTCCTCTGACAGAGCAGTTTGGTGTCTGTTTTCACACAGCACAGTTTGGGATTCTCTCTCAGCAGACAAGGCCATTTGGGGTGGTCTGTGTTCACACGGAGCAGCTTGGTGGTGTCTGTCCTGCTGCGACCAGTCAGTCTGAGGGTGCCTCTCCTGTTGGATGGCTGCTTGGGGGCGCCTGTTTTGCGAGATGGCTGTTTGGGGGTGCCTGTCCTCGGGGTCTAGGCATAAGTGGGTGAAGGGTCCTCTGAGTTCCTCGTCAGACTGGATCTCCACTCGTATGGGGATGAACTTCCCTCTGTCCTCACTGACACTCCGTAACATCACTCGCATGTCTCCCATATCTCCCCTTCTTTCACCATCATCATCATCATCATCATCATCACCAAAGACATCACGCACCGACCAAGATGGCAACTTACTCCGCAGTGAGTCGTCTCCATGGAGATAGCACTGCGCTGTGTCACCATAGCGATGATTGGAATGGATAGATGTTGGCAGCTCACCTCCCCGCAGAGTGCGGACTGTCCTTAGGGGGCGCTCGCGCGCCTCTGCTGCTGCTGCAGACTGGAATGGAAAGGAGGCCATGGTGTGGTGGAAGGAGAAGGCAGGCATGGTGCTGGCGAATGTGTGTGTCTTGTGGTCCGGTGTGATTGTCTGTGTTGATCTGGTCAGTTTGTTTGTTCGTTTTCTGTAATCCAGTGTGTTTGTGTTCTCCGAGGCTGAATATCTATCTGTCTTTTTGGTCCTGATAGTCTCGTCAAATCAAACAACACTTGAAAGAGTCCAGTCCAGCTGAGATGCGTTGTTTCCCCCTCTGTGGTGTTTTATTTGTAGTGTGTGACCTCTATACTGTTCCTCTTTGCTGTCGTCCACTGTGTGTCCGTCCGAGCGAGGTCTTGTCCACTTGAATCCGAGGGCTGGTCTGTTGTGACTGTGTGTTGTGGCGGGTGTCCCTTTATAAACCTAGTAGTTCTGGGTGTCACTGTGATAGCCTTCACTGGAGACGGAGGATGACGACAGGAGTAGGAAATGGGCTAAAAATACTGTGTGACGCTGTGTACCCGTGTGCAGGGAACAGGTGAGGGGGGGGGGATTGGTTGTCTCGGGCCGAGGGAGACGGGGGCCAGGCCCTTATTACATTGAATATATTGGGTGGGGGTCCCTTTCAGATTACTTTGTCCTAGGCCTGGTCAAAGCGGTCAGCGGCCCTGTGTGTGTGGATGGCTGCCATTGCGTAAGAACCCAAGTGGCGCTGTCTGGCATCACTGGGTAACTTGACCTCCTGTGCTATGTGTGTGTGGCATCCAGGGTCCACTCGGAAATATGTAGCCTAGTCATATCTGTGAAATGCGTCTGTGTGTGTAGTTGTCTATTTTAAGATATGAGAACATCCATGACAGGTGACATTATCCCATTATGCCCTGTCTGCATGCAGCCGATGTTCCAACTGACTCTCTCTCTCTCTCTCTCTCTCTCTCTCTCTCTCTCTCTCTCTCACTCACTCACTCACTCACTCACTCACTCACTCACTCACTCACTCACTCACTCACTCACACACACACACACCATACCTTCACAACTACATATGGAACAAAAAGCCAGTTTACACACATACACACAAATACATTTGGTCTATCAGAAAAGTTCCACACCCCTCACATTTCTCTAATTTTCTAATTTAATTACTGTATATCTTTTCCTGGGACAAAACAAAAGCAATTAAACCTTGATCTAATGAAAATCAGTCAGTGTATAACTGTTTCCATTCAGTGTTCACTCAAATCAATTCAAAATATAGCCCTTAATGTCTGAAACCTGGCATCTATTGGCCTTAATCAGTATCAGGTTTCAAATGTCATTCAAGTGTGCATTTGATAATCCTTGACCTGTGCTTTGTTTTGTTTAGGTTCATAATAGAGAACGCTTGCTCACAAAGATAGGTACTTCCAAACATATTGCATTTTGCAGACGCTTTTGACCAAGCGACTTACAAGGAGGACATTTAAGCAAGTACAGGGTGTGGGGTCAGTGCAGAGTACAGCCGCATGTAAGTAATGTAGAACAGATAGAGAGCAGAAAAAATGGTCGTTTATTTTCAAATGTCAATTATCAGTATTTTTTTTCAACTAAATGACCTAGATGTTTACATAGTGTATATATTTAAGTTTCCAAACAAACAAATTGCCAAGCTTAATCTTAAATCATTTGATAAATACTCTAATGAAAGCGAACATTTGCTTAATTATTTTGTCAACAGTGTTATGGACAAATACTATGTCATTTCAAACATATATAAAAATGCGACAGAGTTGAAACAATATACGTTTGAAAGTGCTTATGTCCCTTAGCAATAATGTTGTCATTAATCTGTGCAACTGATATAGAAAATGTGATTGTTGAGCTTCATAAGTAGGATTTTATGATTCACTGTGATACAGACTGACACATTTTTCATTATAAATCCCTGTAACGTCTGATTTGAATTTAGTCACCCTCCTTACACAAGACTTCCTTCTCCAGAGATAATCCCTAGTGTCTGTTCATAGGATTTTTCCAACACATAAGGGATCAATAGCTCAAAAACACTTTCAAAACAGTCAACCGTGTTACTCAACTGTGTTACAGTCAACAGTGCAGGGGAACAAGTCTGCACTTTTTTTAGGAGAAAAAACAGCAGACAAACCCATCTCCTTAGAACACAAATTATTTTGTTTGTTTGTCAATATGGAGATAAATTGGCAAAAACATACTCCTCCTCAACTGTCATCAGTGTTGCCAGATTGGGCTGGTTCCCGCCCAATTGGGCTGCTTAGGATGGCCGTGTGCGGGTAAAAATGGCATCTATCAGAAAAACCTGCTCACTTTTTGACATAGAAATCAATAGAATTGGGGGGGATTTTGTGCTTCTAGGCGGATTTGGAACATTTTTTTGGGCTGGAAATCATCAGCCTCATCTGGCAACCCTGACTGTCATCGCTAATTGTAACACCATTGACGGTAACATGGTTGACATTTCAGCCATTTTTATGGTGTTGTGCTAACTGAGGACCTCAGAAGTTCCACCACAACACCTTAATCAATTCATGTATCTGTATGCTTTATCTGTGTTTTTCTACATGTGATTTCTAATTCAGATTCTTATGAATATGTTGATAACACAGTTGACAAGCAATTTTCCCGCTATGAGAACATGAAAAAGAATGGATTAAATTATGGAAGGATGGAGCTCAAAACTTACCAAAAACTCTTCCACTATCCTGCCAAAGAGGTTATGACATCAGGTGATGTTATTCGTATGGCCTAAGACCAAACCATTACTGATTTATGGAGGGGGTTTCAGACCGTGACACGGTTAACACAGTTTTCGTGGACACACACAAAATGGCAAATTTCATGTATAATGGAAAGGACAGTGGTCTCTCTGACAGTTTTGTCATATTGTGATGATTACAGTGAATCAACATTTGCAATCGTCCTGGGCAAAACAAGTTTCTTTACATGCTAATATGAAGACTGAATCTGACATTTGGAAAACAGGACGGCATGAAAACGCCAAATCACGGTAGAATTAAACCTCTACTCTCCTGTTTCCACCAGAACGGTCCATTGAGAGCTCCAAAGGGTCAATACAGACGGCCGGTACCCAAATATCCCTTTCAGACAGCTTTCTCTTTCTCTTGCCCAATACAGACTTCTTTATGGATATCTGAATTGACAATTATGGGTAGTAGGACAAGTGTAGTTGCAGATATCTTGAGGACCCTCTCGAAAACAAGATTTAATCTTGAGAGGCTATCCTTTAATAAAGAAATTTGAAGAAAAAAAAGAGATATCTGAAATAATAATTTTGACTACGCAAAACTGAATTGCAGATATCTGCCTGGCTATTAAATATTAAAATTATTTGGAGACTATCTGATTTGAATAACTTTATTTGTCAAAGTTACCCCCACATAAGTTTAAATTTGGTTGGATTTGAATTGGCGCGAGCTGGTAAAGGACGGTAGATGCAGAAATTACACATTCATAGTGTTAAAGAACTGAAAAAGATTGTGGGCAAGAGCGGGCTCTACATCATACCTTGAGCCACTATTGTGCAGGTATGTTTAATTCAATACACGTGGTTTTGTTGTAGCACAGTCATATAAATGTGGCGTCTGTCATGACTATACCATTATTTTGTTCCCTGTGTACTCTCAGGCAACATACATCACCACCCCCTGCTGTAGTCCACAACTATTTGCCACCAACAGAAGATGATCAGGTCAATATTTACATGAATGTATGTGATTATGCAACAACAGGAGACCATGCCAGTGGCTGAGAGTGGTTACAAATCAGGTAGCCAATTTTGATATAACAGGTATTTATTAATTTTGTGTATCATTGGATGTTTGTGAGAAATGCCATTTTTTAATGTATGACTACAGGCCCTTAGAGAGTGGAGACAAGTATGTGCCCAGTGAGATGAGGAATATCATGCAAGTTTGTTGATGGATCAGGAGAAGGTAATGATTCCTTTTATCCCCCTTCGTGCAACTGACATTCTCCTACAGAATGCATACATATCTTAATTTAATTGTATACTTGTAATAGGAGTTGAAGTCACAAGCTTATGAGGCCTGTGAGGAAATACGTCCAAAGGTTTGTGTGGAAAGTTAGTTTGAACTGACTGTGTGTTTGTGCTTATGTGTAACTTCTATTGAGTGAAATCACATTTCAGGTTTTTGAGGCAAGACAGCGAGTGTCTGCATGAGGAACTCTCCGATGGCACATTGATCAATTAAATATCCTGATGGAAACATCCTTATGAGGGAATTCATCTCGTCAGAGCCAGTTCATTATCAGGTAATGTGTGTTAATCATGAAAGAATACCACTGATTCTTGAGAAAGTGGCTAAAACAGGTTGTAATCTTGAAAGAAAAAAACGAAGTGAATTACAAAATAATATGGTATATCCTTGTAGACAAAGATCTTGACTTTTCAGAAATGCACAAGGCCAATCTCCCCATTTTGAATTCTTTTCAGAAATCAGGTTTTTCTCCGATCATACCTTGTTTTTTGTCAACACCGTCAGACACAATTAAAAGCAATAAAAAGTGTATTGATTTGGTTGTGTATCTGGAGTTTTTTTAGTGATTGTGTGTGTTTTTTGGTTCATACATACGCCTTTAAATGTTGAAAATTCACTTTCATTCTATTTTAATACTGCTTCATGTGTTCTTCATGTGCTGTCAGACAATGTTTACTTAATGCCTAAATAGATCAAACAATTTTTTGTAATTTCACAAATATTCGTGTAGGCTTAAATTTGCTCACTGCATGAAAAGAGGAATTTGTGGATGAGTTTTGCACCTTAAATTGCCTCATACCTCAAGCCACAGCATTTGCGGCTCCCCCATGCCCCCCTCCCATCCCCTTCTTAGAAGAGCCTTTAATATGTAAATGCCAGTGATCAGGTCGGGAGCTGCCCCAGTCAATTTCAAGTGGGGTGGGGTGGGATGAGGTCAGGTGGGTGGGAGGGAGTGGGGGGTCGGCAGGCCTGTTTCTAGGATTTTGGGGTCCCTAGGCAACGGGATTGTTGGGGGCCCTAGGGCATTTTTTGGCCTTTTACTAAAATCTGTGTGTCTGTGTGTGTATGTTTTTTCACGTTGCCCAGTGGTGTTTTTCAGAATCACTAACCATTAAACCAGGGGTAGGGAACCTATGTCTCGAGGGCCCTTGAGGCCGTTTTATCCGGCCCCTGATATCATTATAATGTTTTGCAACTTCACATGAAATAGGCCTATGACATATTTTGCAGGCCTAAAGGAATCTTAGAAATTACATTTCCAGGGATTAAAGTTTTCCGTCGCTATGACGGATTTCCGTCAACTGGATTTTCGTTTGGACGGATTTCCGTCTTTATAATTCATGTCAATTAATTTACAATTTTTACTTTCCAACTGAACTCAAATCGAGAGCACTCCTGGTCATGAGAAGGGAAGGAGAGGTGTGTTTGGTGTAGGGCCTACGGATTTAGTTATACACGCGCCATCACCGGTGGTGTCATACAACAGATTCACTCAGTAGTTTTGAGCCATCCCCTTTTCTTCCGTGTTCCAAAAAAAAAAAAAAAAAAGTACACGAGCGGTCAGCAATTCGGTTGCGGCGCAGCGCGAGAGATTAAAAAAACAAATAGCCAACATTGTTGCTGATGGCAGAAAAGAAAATAAGTGTAATACTATGTTTAAAGTGCCATGAAATGACAATCATTAAATGAGTTGGACTGATATTCCAATATGGGCTAATAATGCATATGCATGGAATGCATAGCTTGAAGAAGGTAGGACACGGTTTCCATTATCATTGCACCTGCCGTGGCGGATAGTTAGAAAAAAATGAATAGTTTACTTCGACTGCGCATGATGTCCTTTTCATGAAGGGGTTGCCTTTTAAGCATTGTGACTTTTACTAACATTATTCATAGCTCTAATGGGACGGCTATCATTGGCAGCTAGCTAGGATATGCCATGCGTAATACCATGCCTTTCATCCTCAAAGTTTAGCGCGTTTGACTGGCTACGTGTAGAACTAGCTCTAGTTGTCTTTCTGACAACGGATAATGTACAGTCTCATTTGTAATCATAGCATATTAACTTTGTTGTTGCCGATATATATTTAAGAAATAAGTTAAAAATGGGTTGCATTTTACAGGGGTCACGGAGGATATCCCTGGCAGAGCCAATATTTTATGCCACGTCTTGCTCTGGGAAACAGTGTTCTGATGGGTGGACTCATGGTCAATAAATGCCGTTTCGGTGTTTCTTTCACTTTCAAGGCTTGTTCTAGGCTACTGTGTGATGCTATTTTTGCTAACTGGAGTAGTGTGCAGCAACAGTTGTGTGTGTGCTTGTTTTTGAGTGGCTAAACGTCTGTGCCCATTATCGGACTATACGCTTCGTATGAGTTCAGTTATTTGCGCAATGCGCACTCAGGACTGATGGGTGGGTGGATTGTCTTGATTCGAGTGGAAAGTTGCGCGACAAGCTTGGGAAAGTGTGTTACTTTTGTTAAACGATAGACGTATGTTTGTGACTGTGTCGTGTCCGCTTGTAGGAGAGAACACGAGTGCGTGTAGGAATCGGGGACGTTTTTTAAATCAATGGTAAGCGTGTGCCCGGCACCGCACATCGAGAAGCAAAAAAGTACCGGTAGCCATAGGTTTTCAAAACGGTAGAACACAAGACTACAGGATGAATAGTGAAAAACATACAAAATAACCAACAACTACTTTTCTCCCTCTGATTGCCATGACCAGTGCATTATTTTTTTAAATGTCAGAAATACTGCAAGCAATGCGCACCAGTGCTTTCACCAGAACAGTGTTTGCCCATTCTGATGGGAAAGAAAAATATAGCCTACTACTAAAAAAAACCCATAATGGGATCACTGTATCAACGCATTGCAATTCCAACTCAATAATTCTATGATATCAGCTAGACCATTTTGAAGCAACACTCATTGTGAATCCATTCTGCATAATGTTGTGAACAATTCATAAATAATGGGTAGATATAAGAGGAAATAACCAAAACATGAACCAAATTGCAGTTCAATGTTTGCAGTCTGATATAGTATCCATTATCCCTCCATTCTCGGCCATTTCTAGTCAATCTGGTGGCCTAGGCCTGCCCCTTTCCCTCTTTCCTTTTTCTTGTATTTAGAAATTGGCATCTGTAAACATAGCATTGTAGGCCTACATCTGATTGAGCTCATCTGATCTAGTACCTACAGGTACATTCATACTGAGTGTGTATATAGGCCTACTGAGTGTATAATGAATATTCATTGTTAATGTGAAGTGTAAAGTTTTATGTTGGTTGAAGTTCTGATTTTGTGGCACTTTTTGGTATTAACTGGCGCCCTCAAGACATAGGCCTATTCCGCTCTAGGCGACTGCCCTGTCTGCCTATGCCTAGTGTTGGCTCTGGCACCGTTCCTTGCATAAAACCAGTGTATGTTTCGTTATGAGGGCAGAGCCAAGCTACATTGGTTTTCGTTGGGTTACGGAGTGATACTCGATCGGGTGCCTAACCGGTAAAAAAAGTTCAGTCAGATGACTTTTTTTTGCTTTAATCCCTGCATTTCCAATGCAATTAAGTTATATTCAGGGGACCTAGAAAAGGTGGGGACTGTTTTAAAGGTGTCTACCTTTAAAGATGTCTATATGTCTATATAGGCCTAAAGGTGTCTATATAGGCCTAAATTTTATGGGGAAATCCTGATTTGTGTTCATAGTACGGCCCCCGGAGGATTTTATGACCATGGTAGGAATTTGAAGTGGCCCCTCGAATGAAAAAGGTTCCCCACCCCTGCATTAAACCTTTCTACTAGCCACAGCTTTGCTGTCAGTACATGTTATTATGATACTATAAGCTCAGAAATTAAGTTGATCAAACAATTCGATCTGTGCTATGAACATTTAAATGAACCTACAGAATAGGCTATCAAAATAGAATCATCTGAATGATCTTTCTTGGACATACATTTTGAAGTGACCCTTCGAATTAAAAAGGTTCCTCAGCTGCTTTTGAGGAAAAACATCAATGTGCTTGGCCACTCTGGTTTTTAAATGGTATTCTGAACTAAAGCAAGGATTGTTCAAGTTAGTTGAAAATAGACCGTCTCTGGTTAAATTAGTTCTACACCAAGCCTTTAGGTGGCAGTAAAACTAATTGGCACAATGCGAATTCCACATACAAGCCACAAGAAGCCATCAGTCGCGGTCAACAACACCCTCCTGATTGAACAGAACCACGCGCTGTCTGTGTGGTTTACAAGTTTCTTGGCGATATGGGGGAAAAGTTCCTCACATACCAACGGAAAATGGGCTTCACATACATGTAAGTACATTTTACTCAACTGTGGTTTAAAGTTTCAGTACTCAAGAGCGATTGAATAGCTCCTCTGAACACAGATCCGCCATTGCTAAGTTATGGCCAAAGAGACTTGAGACAAGAGGGCTTACTCACGTCATAACAGCGTAGTAGGAAATGATGGCGAGGGGAGTACGGAAATCAAAGAAAATGGAATCTTGTACAAGAACGACAACTAGCTGGTGTGGCCAGGAGTGGCACTGCAGCTATGTTATCGCAGCCAAGTAAATAATGAATGGGTGCCAATGGGGCTGTACGCTTCTCATAGAACTATCTGCCCGTGTGATTTTTTCCCTGGAAACAATGAAGTCGCGTTCGATAGATATGAGTAAGTGAAAGCATTTGCCGACACGTTTGCATCTTGTCAAGTGTTAGATTCGTGAAAATGACCCTTATTTCAACTATAGCAATGACATAACACGTGACAATCGACTTTACGGCACTACGCCATTTGTTTTGTAGTTTTAAGTCTGTCTTCAGATGTCGATTTGTTTAAAGTTATGTTAGGATTGTTGCGGACACCTGTTATTTATTGCATTTAAGGTGGTGGAAAAGCGGCATGTGTACATGTGACCGTAGATGTCTCTGCTAGGAGGATCAGTCAGAGTACGTCTCTCGTCAGCTCTGGTCGTGAATAGTCGCAGAGATTCCTCAGCCAGCAGGTATTAGCCGAATGCTAGCGTGTTGCAGGACAAAACTAACACGTCTTTGGGAGAACAAAGCCATGTCAGGAACCTTTAACTTCACTTCTAATACAACTTCAATGATAAGGTACAGAATGTGCACACATCTTTACAAACCAGAGAACAGAATCGTCACAAATCCCTGCTGAGCCATTTAGCCCAATAGGCTCCCATTCATCTTTTACTTGGCTGCGTGCGCCAACGGGGCTATAATGGGAGCCAATGACAGATGCCTATCTCATAGCTTAGAACATTTCTGACGGAAATGTTATTCACTGTGGAACAGGTCATAGGACAGCGTGAATGTCTGTCAGCTGTCCTTAATTACCCCCAGCAATTACTGCTGACCAATAGCTGCCGTTACTTGGCCACAAATTATCCATCATGGTGTCGCCCCCACTGACCATGTGCAAGGGAGTACGAAAATGGCATCCATCGCACCCACTGACCAATGACCATGCACAAGGGAGTTAATTTTCCATCCACTCGTGTCCTCAGGCAACGCCCCCGTACTACACCGTGGCCAATGCATTCCCCGCCAAGAGACTGTTCTTTCTCTTGAGTTTCTTTGGTTATGGCACAGCCGCTTTACATAGCTGGTAGCTCAAGTCCCCTCAATGTGACTACACTAGTTGCTGCTGTACGCTAGTAAATTCTGATGACTTGCGAGCATCGTAATGACAAAATGCTGTGGTGAAACAGTGAATATGTTAAGTATACTTGTTGATGGTAAATTGTTTGACATTGCTCGTTCTCAGTTGCCTTTCCCCTGCCTAAAGATAGACAAAGGCTACCGTTAGCATGCTATTGCATTAGCTCATCAACTAGATGCTGGGCACTGCTCATTTTTCACGTCTGCCCGGCATTTCGCTGATGAACTAACGCTTAGACGCCTTGCCAATGTATTTTACAGCGGCAAAAATGCATCTAGGCGACGTTGGCAAGACTGGTGTGCCGTCTGGGTATGTTGGTTTTCAGTGCTGGGCAGTAGCGAAGCGACTAGTTTAATTACATTCTCTAGTAGCTTGGTCGTAGCGTCACTACTATGTATCGAGTAGCTAACATCCCTGTAGTTAAGCTATTTTTCCTCAAGTAGCGACGTAGTCTACAAAAGCTACAATTTGTCCCCCATCGATTTTACTCAATGATTTTTGTTTTACTTTCTCTATCCTGAAACCTAGGCAGTCACACAGGGGTTCCAAGACCCACCTGCGTAAAATGAAGTCAAAGGTGGGATATATTTAGTTCCATGCTACTTTGAAACACCTTGCCCTTTCACCAAACCGACCGATTCTTCCTTGTTGCGTTCTATATTATGAAAGCTAACCGTGAGTAGTTCTGGCGGCAGCTCTCAGTAACGCAAGCCCAATGTATCAGCGCGAGCTCAATGTCGACCAGAGTGGTCAAGTTGAGCACGCCACCCCGAAATCAAAGTGAAATACCCTGCCATTTGCAACAGTAGGCAACCTGTCCTTAAAAAGTATGGGTCCTCAAAACAGCACTTGTTGCACAAATAAGTGTAGATGGCCTCTTCAAGAAATTGAAATTATGTATGGTCACTTTTTCTTATTGTTTCACGTGGAGGTCTACTGACCTTGTCTAAATAATGTAGGCTAGTTTATGTCCATGTATTATATTAGGACCCAAGGTTAATGGGTTATTCTATTTACCAATGTTTTCACAGGCTGCTGTCTCATAATATGGGAAGACGAGTCACCTGAAGGCCTAACTCGCCATAGAAGACTGAAAGAATGTAAGATTAACTTCTTTGTGACCAATATGACTTGCTCATTGATACATTTGCTATGTCAATATGAGGTGCATGGCAAAGTATTTAATTTATTTGTCTCGCTTCTAGGAGCTGTAGAAACAACAGGGTGTTCTTTTTCAGGGTATTCTTTTTTATAGAACTGGACAGGTCATTTATTCGTTCCCCTTGTTTTTTGAAGTGTCCTGCAGGATGCTGTGTCCTGCAATCCTGTGTGCTGTGCTACAGACGCGTGTGGAGGTCAACCCAAAATGGGCACAGTCTCACCACAGAAGAGTGAAAGAGGGTAAGCTTAACCTACAGCCTACGTCAGGGTCGGGGAACGTTTCTCATTCGAAGGGCCGCTTCAAATTCATCCGAGGGGCCGTAAAAGTCCTCCAAGGGCCGTACTATGAACACAAACCAGGATTTTCCCTTTCACTTTAGGCCTATATTGAAGGCAGCCACATTTAAACAAACACCACCTTCTTCAGGTTCCCTGAATATAACTTAATTGTATTGCAAATGTATTTTCTAAGATTCCTTTACAAAATATGTCATATTTCATGTGAAGCTGAATAGCATTAAAATTATATCGGGGGGCCAGATAAAACTGCCTCAAGGGTCGCAAACGGCCCTAGAGACATAGGTTCCCCACCCCTGGCCTACATTGTCAATATGACTTGTGCTACTTTATAGATAAGTAATCAATGCTGTGCATTGCTATGTTTTTATTTATTTTCTTACATCCTACAGATCCTGGTAGGGAGACGGTAGTGTCCTGCAGAATGGTGATGGGACAATCTTACAAGAGACCACAGAAAACTGATATAGTGTAAGATTATCCCTGTTGGGCTCAATAGGTCTTGCTTATTGACATATTTGCTATGTCAATATGAGGTGCATGGCGAAGTATTTATTTATTTGTCTCGCTTCTAGGAACTATAGAAACAACAGAGTGCCTGCTGCAGTATGACGAGGACACCCTGAGCAGAGAGCTCCAATAGACCAAGGTCTAGTGTCTTGGCAGGGTGAAATGGCACTGATATGGGTATGTACTGATGTCAGTTAAAATGAATGAATGAATGAATTCTCATATCTGAATAATGTGAACACTGGATTTACCACACACACACACACCCTAGGCCTAGATCAGGGGTGTCAAGCTCATTTTGGTCCGGGGGCCGCATACAACCCATGTGGACCTCAAGCGGGCTGCATTAGTAACATCATCGCCAAAAAAAAAAAAAAAAAAAAACGTAAAGCAGAGGATTAGTGTTCAGTACTATCACGTTTTAAGTGTGTTGAATATGTAGAAAGCATTGCAATACTGATAATCCTATGCAAAATTTCCTTGACTTCATTCATTCATTGGCAACCGTCAATTAATTAAATATGTGACAGTTCATTTTGGAAGGAGTTCTGGGGGTTTACCCCCAGAAAAAAATGTATTTCTTATATGTAATTTCCTGCATTTTCACGCATTCTAACATCCCGTTTCCAGTTTGAGCTTAATAGGAACCAATACAAATCCTATTACATTTATTATTTAATTACAACCAATACCAATACAATACGAATAAGAAGTATTAACACATTGAGTACCGACGACGTAATAATGCGTTTTTCACGCCCATGCGTTGTATACCAAAACGTAAAAATACGTTTTTGCATTTAAATATCATATTTTGAATCTACACCCTTCAATGGACAATATATGTGATTTTGGTAGCTCTGTGATGGACATAAATGACAACATTTGCAGTCCAAAGTTGTTTGATTGTTATGATGTTTGAGTGTTATGATTTGGATATTTTAATTTAACTTACCAAGATGTCTGGATGCCAACCCATGTCGCCTATCGCGCTGCCTGCATTGATTTCCCTAGTACGGTCACTGTAGCATGTGTTGTCTCTGACTTCACGCAATAGGTAAACACCATTGTATATCGTGCCTGGAGTATCTTGAACTTTCTGGACTTGCTAGACCTTTACCAGATCCTTGGATCCAAATGGCACCCGATATGTGATTGGAGTAATGCGCTCCGATTTGGACGTTTGATCGCCAAAAAGATAAGTTTCTGTGTCTTCCTGTATGTGAGAAGCCAGAAGCTAGCATGGCTACATATCATGATTCCCTGATTGTCGCTCCCAACGCAGGACGCTCCCATGTCGGCTCGCCCACACTAGCCAGACTATCGATCCCACCGCTATATAACGGAGCTAGTTATCTTTTTGATGTTAGTTTTTTGTTTCTAACCCTAACCTAACCCTAACCTTAAATTGCTTGTATGTGGCAGTGTATGATAATACGTGAAATATAATCGGGTGGGACTACACGTCCGGGAGTGATAGAAACACCTGGGACTACACGTCCGGGAGCGATCCCAGTTGGGAGTGTCCATCTGCCACCGCATATGATTCGGATCGGATGGGCTAGGCTACATCTAAGCATCATATCATTTGGATTTGTTGTCAATGTTGGGCTATTATTTCGGGAGTCATCGGGAGCTATTTTAGCAAATGTCTCACCCTCTGCATGTGTGCAAAGAGTTTGTGTTCAGTCCATGTGAAAAACGGGGATTTCAAAGGGCATCGATTGCTGGTGTCGTAGTGTGACAGAGCAGGAGGTGTGCTGCCGTATTCGTGAATCGTGCTATGTTGTTGTTTCCCTAGTAGCCTACGATCGGTAGCGTGTATTGTGTCTGACTTCACGCAATAGGTAAACACAGAGACCATTGTATATCGTGCCAGGAGTATCTTGAACTTTCTGGGCTTGCTACCTAGACCTTTACCAGATCCTTGGATCAAAATGGCACCCGAATTGTAATTGGAGTAATGCGCTCCGATTTGGAAGTTTGATCGCCAACCAGATAAGTTTATTTGATTATTCACCCCCATGTTGAACTGTCTTCCTGTATGTGAAAAGCCAGAAGCTAGCATAGATGGCTACATATGGATCGGATGGGCTACATCTAAGTATCATATCATTGGCATTTGTTGTCAATGTTGGGCTATTATTTCGGGAGTCATCGGGAACTATTTTAGCAAATGTCCGACCTTCTGCATGTGTGCAAAGAGCTTGTGTTCAGTCTGTGTGAAAAACGTGGATTTCGAAGGGCATTGATTGCCGGTGTCGTAGTGGTTTAGAGCAGGAGGTGTGTCTTGACGAGCAGGAAGATGTGTGTCAGAGCTAACCTTGCACCAAATTGTGATTAAAACCAACTCATCCCCTTTCAAACTCGTCACATTCTGAAGAAGCGCACCCTTCACAAAAACCTCAATATCTCCGATTGTAGCCCGCTTCGGTTTAGCGTGGGTTTACTCGGCAATAAAAGCTCGTAGAGACACACAGTTTTCACCTACTAAGAGGGCAGCGTCTCCACTTTCGAACGAGTCATAACATATTTCAGTGGCCCTATCACATAATAAGCTGTGAGTCTACAAAAAAACGTCAAAAAAGGGCTTAGAACGCTGGTATTCTACGACATAATTCCGTGAGCACCGCCGGTATTCAATGTGTTAACATTTTATCTCTATATATGAGGTCTATAATATATGAGCTTTATGAAATGCCTGTTACAGTACAAATTCACTATTTATAATAGAAGTGTGATGTGCACTTTACTACATATATACAGTGTAACAGAGGGACCATTGGGTTAATGTCATGCAGGTTTCGATTTTGCCCCGAGGGCCGTAATTGCGCATTTCGGTTATTTCATTAAAAAAAAAAAATTATTATTTTTTTTTATTTTTTTTTACATCCGGGCCGGATGGTATGTTTGACACCCCTGGCCTAGATGATTTGGACCCAAGGTTACTTTTACCACAGCTCTGGCACATCAATTTTCATTTGTTTAATAACTGGTCAGGTAATTTATTCATTCCCCTTGTTTTTTTGTTTTTTTTTGTAGTGTCCTGCAATCCTGTGTGCTGTGCTACAGACGCGTGTGGAGGTCAACCCAAAATGGGCACAGTCTCACCACAGAAGAGTGAAAGAGGGTAAGCTTAACCTATAGCCTACGTCAGTGGTGGGGAACCTTTCTCATTCGAAGGGCCAATTCAAATTCATCCGAGGGGCCGTAAAAGTCCTCCAAGGGCCGTACTATGAACACAAACCAGGATTTTCCCCTTCACTTTAGACCTATATTGAAGGCAGCCACATTTAAACAAACACCACCTTCTTCAGCTTCCCTGAATATAACTTAATTGTATTGCAAATGTATTTTCTAAGGTTCCTTTACAAAATATGTCATATTTTATGTGAAGCTGAATAACATTAAAATTATATCGGGGACCAGATAAAACGGCCTCAAGGGTCGCAAACAGCCCTCAAGACATAGGTTCCCCACCCCTGGCCTACATTGGCAATATGACTTGTGCTACTTTATAGATAAGTTCTCAATGCTGTGTATTGCTATGTTTTGATTTATTTTCTTACATCCTACATATCCTGGCAGGGAGACATAGTGCATGAGACCATAGAAGACTGAAATAGTGTAAGATTATCCCTGTTGGGCTCAATATGACTTGCTTATTGATATATTTGCTATGTCAATATGAGGTGCATGGTGAAGTATTAATTTATTTGTTGTTTCTACAGCTCCCAGAAGTGAGACTGAGTGCCTGTTGCAGTATGACGAGGACACAGTGACCAGAGACCTTCAGTAGACCCTGCTGGCATGATTGGCGGCTGAAGAACATGAAATCAACAGCAATGTTTATAATGTTGTACATACCTGTATAGTCTGTATTAAAAGGCAGTACCTGTAGTATTTTTCCTCTTACTTTCATATTTACCACATATTTACTATGAATTGACAACTTTTACTAAAATCCATTTTTGTATGTGCCCTGACTAAAACTATCCTTAAACCTAACCTGTCAGAGATGTAACAACAACCTGCTCTTAGCAATGTGGCAGCAGTCTACTTGGATGCAGCGGGGAACATAGAACCCTTTTTTGAAAAAGCATTGTATGTTTCTGAGTTTTATGAATTGTGCCCTTCCCAAACATCATGCATAGGCTAAGCGTATCTATGACACACTGATTTGGACTCACTATCGCGTGTGTCCAATACGCATTTTCAAGTTAAGTCGTGCTCCACAACGCCCTGTGACAGGTTAGGTTTAGGGATGGTTTTGGTTTAGGCACAATTTAGGTAGAAATTCGCCTAATCTCGCTGTTCTTGGCAAAAGTAAAGCAGCAGAAACATTACTTCACTGACAGGTTAGGTTTAGGGGTGGTTTTGGTTAGGGCACAGCAAAGCATATTTGCGTTTAGTAACAGAAATGCGCTGTGACAAAACAAAATCGCAGACACGGCGGGAAAACTGCGCAAACCTCGTCACGTGTCAAAAGTGCATGAAAGCGCTTTACCGTTGCGTTGAGGAGCACGCTTTAAATTCAAAATGCGTTGCACCATGCACTAGCGTGCGATACGTACGCTAAAGCATGATGACAGCCTGCCCAAACTTAACCTGTCGGTAATGAAATGTTTCCTAGTTGTACATTTGTGACCTGAGTGCTGTGTACATCACTGCATATAGAGTATATTGTTTGCAGGGTATGTGTGTAGTTGCATGGTTCTTGTCAAAGTGTGTGTACATTGTTTGGTGTGATATTAAAAGCGTTTAAAAAAAAATCATTTTCATTTCATTCATTTTCATTTTATCAATAAATTCACATCATGCATGCTAAAGCCCCATCACAGTGCAGCCTATAATGATGTGAATATACAAAGTAAAATCAACCTAGGTATATTAGTAATAATAATTTTTGCATAATTATACGGACCTACTGTATACGGTCTGCATAAATTAATCCAACATGACCAATAGAAGGTCGTAGCTGCTGAGTCACGTGTCTTTTTCGTCCAATAAGAGCAAGGCTAGTCCGCGTTCCGGGCTGGCTGTCATTGCCTTTCATGTGGTAATCGTTGGGCCATTAACACCCTGCTGTGAGACCTGTCCGCGGCTCGCGATTCGCTTCCGGGCGAGTTAAGTGTCATCAAAATTGTTAGTTTTGATTCTCTCAAGCGCTCAAAATCAGACGAAAGTTAGGCAAGTCCGTGGACGATTAGGGACGAGTTCATTGTCACAAATCCCCCTTTTCGTGCTGTGGTATTACTTTGATAATTCAACAACTCCAAAGGAAAATTTTGTCAAGGACATCTAGCATAAACACTTTATTTTTGTGTGTGCACAGTATGTTTGTGCATGTGTTTTTTCTTCATTTGTTAGATACTCTAGGAAGTAGGCCTAGATTATTGAAGATGTGGCATAAACAGGTTGTAAGTTGTTCAAATCCAAAATATAGAGGTGTAGTATCATAGATGAAGGTCTTGGCTGTGCAGTGAATGTATTGGCCAAGCTCCCCATGTTTTACATTTTTCATAAAATGGGCTCTTTCTTTGTTTTGTCACCAGCGTCAGACAGAATTAGAAGTTAAAAAATATGTTTACTGTATTTAAGTGAATTACTTTTGCAATTCAACATAATTGTAGATACTTATTGGAAGCATATTCTTAAAACTTGTCAAAAACATGTAAAACACATGCTTTTTTGTGAACTACATCAGATGTCACCACCGTCACGTTTTGTGACAAAAAACCCTCCAAATGCACCTCAGTGGAGGCTGAAGTATAAGTTTGGCTCACAATTATTACTAACATGTCTGGTAATGTTTCATTAACCAACACAATTTAGTAAAATATGAAACAAGATGATGAGCGGAACAAAATCTGACGGTGGTGACATCTCACGGTGTGAAACAAAAAAACACTCTTTTACATATTATGCATTTTTTGCTCACATTAGCCACTTCGTTTTCGCTCCGTTTCTTAGGGTCTTCATGCCGCTTCTGAAAAAGTATATATAATTAACATTAATGTAACATAATACTATTAAAACCCCCGACCATGTTGACAGTTTATGGTTGGGACAGTACCAGTGTCCAAACAAATTAACAAATTGAGGAGAAATTAGTAAACTTACAGGAGCTTCAGTGACGGTGAAGTATTCAGTAGAGCTAAAGGTTTGAAAAGGGGTCCTAAGTAAGTACAATGACCTTGTGCATACCTGATTTTATTGTCTTTTTAAAAAAATCTGACGGTGGTGACTAATATGCTGGACACACTTTGAGCAATCAGAAAATAGTAGTAAATATTGCTTTACATGCACTATGTGCATATCTGCAGAACCACTTCAATATGGACTTTCACATCATGGTGATATTATTCAATAATATCAGTGATTTTTACATTTTAAGTCAATTGAAATGATGATGTCTGTCCTTGGGACAGCTTTTTTTACCGGGTGTGAGCAGGTTTATAGCCATGAAAAGTAATATAAATTACACTTAAATATTTCAAACGACTGTACATTTGTGTAACAGACCCCTGGGTCTTTACCTGGACTCATTTTGTTCATGAAAATGGAGTTTATTTTCAACAGAATTGGCAGTTTATTGCTGAGACATGTTTTAGCCGCTTTCTCAAGAATCAGTGATACTTTTAGATGTTTGGCTTTGTGGGACAAGATGAAACCATTTCATCAAAATCCATTGAGAGCCGTTCCACATTTCAACTACAAAAAGAGGCCCTGGGCAGCTGCACCACTGTTTAATTAATCGACTCCTGCGTAGGAGAGCTGAGAGAAATATGCACTGACCAGTCCGTCGAGCATCTGGTCAAAATTGGGCAGGATCTGGCAAAGAGATGCAAGTCTGACATTAACTCTGCAGTGCTGAGCACGCAGAAATGAAAGCAGTTCCAAGATGAACTGGCAGAGGATGACATGATACAGGACCCCTAAATGTGCTTTAAAGTCGAGTTCTTCTTTCACATATTTGGACATTGTTCATTTTGAGGATTCTCACCAAATTGCCAAGCTGTTTTCAGTGCTGAACCCTCAACATTTTTGCACATCTGAGGCATCAGACCACATCCTCACCCTTTTACGAGGGGGATGTGTCTTCATCGGAAGCTGTTCTGGATGAGTTTTTTTTTGCATTTCGCGCCATATGCAAAGACATAGACATCACAACTTTACCTCCCTTTCATGGTCTGCCACGACATGGTGGAAGGCATTCCCCAACATTGGATTTTTTTATACCAAATTTACAAACCCTCCCTGTCAGTAGAGCAAATGCAGAACATTGCTTCAATTACCTGAAACTCATTAAAAAATATCTCCATAACTGCATAACGGAGGCCAGGCTGCCACACCTCACCTTACTGTCAATAAAGATATTTGTCAAAGACAAAGTGGCTGTTTTAAATGCACTACATTTTTTTTGTTAAGGGTTACAATGCTTAGTTGGCCAGGATCTTTCTAAAAATCAGACTACATTTTCATAGTTTGATGTTAACCATCATGTTTTTTTGAGCCATCCTATACATGGGTTCTAATTTTTTGTTTTCTCCTGACTGCGCGAAACTAGCTGCCCACAAGTCGTGTGGCATGGAGCCTTCGTAAGCCAGTCCCACTAGGAAATCGCGGGCATTTTCTCAAAAAATCACTGAATTGCCAGATGGTGCATGAGGATTTCCAGAAAATCGCGATAAAAGTTGCGGAGCTTCTTACTGTGTTGTTGCGATTTTGTTGCGGCATGAAGTGAAAGGTGCGATTTTTGTTGCGATTTTTAATATGTATGTATATTATTTTCAGTGGTCATTTTGGTATTTTTGAGGTAGGCTTAACTAGGTAGTAACCTCATAAGCTGCGTTGCGGGCTTTCAAACAATAAAATAATGGCAGGCCTATTTATTTGGGTCGAGAATCGAGAAAAAAAAAGAAAAAGACGTGCGTTTGCTGACTGAAGGACTCTTACCGTCATCCTTTGAAAACATGTAAATTCCGCCGACGTATCATAAAGAGTTCAATAGGCCTACTTATTTACTGTGGCCTTCCATCTACAGCACGAGGGGGGCGCAATCGCTAGAAAATGCGGTCGAGCGTACTGTACACCTCTGAACATCCAGCAGCACGTTCACTGGAAGAGGGAGTCTGTGCGTCCGTGACGTGAAATATTTCTCATTCCCTTCCCCCCTTCCATTCTCGAGGCACGCCAAAATAAACCCCACTGAAGAACAGTTGTTTGATAGTTGGGCTGCATTAGTTAGCAATTGACATTGTTGACAGACAGTATTCCGATTCAGATGGCTACAGGGGTGTTTTTTCTTCCTTTTTTTTTTTTCTTCGGAAAAGTTTGTTTTCCAAATCCGAAGCAACTCCATATGAAACGACCCCCAAATAGTTGCAGATTATAGTGTAGTGAGCCAGATAAAATCGCCTCAGCTAAGAGTACCATGTTTACTTCGCTTGTTAGCTTATTATTATTAGCGTTAGAGATATTGAAATAACCTGCCATTGTTGACACTGACATTGGCTAACAGCTGGGTAGCTTACCTCGCAAAAGGTTCCGCTGGCAAAATCGCAAATTGAGACGCAAATTGATGTGACATTATTCCCAAATAGTTGCAGATGACAGTCCATGTTTACAAAACCATCAACAATTGCAGATTTACAGTGTCAATGATTTATTGATAAATGTCCCAATGCCCACTCCTGAAATGCACGAGATGCGTGGCTTCGAGTTAATTTAATGAAACCCTGCAGTAGTTTTCATTTGTCACTTGACACAGCAAGATTTTTTTATGTGTGGTCTGCATTTTATATGAATGTCAATGTAGATTTTGAGACTGGCTCGATTGACAGGACTATTCTAAATTCGAAAGAATAACGAGCACATCCCTAATACAAACGCTGTTCGGTGAACACACGCCTCTGGTCAGGCTATAATAGTGAATGATACATATTTTCCTCCTCACGGCATGTTCACGTACTAAGTTTTGAATCGGCCCAAGACAATTTAAGTGATGAGTGATTCATTTTACACTAACGCTTCTTTGATAACTTGGACAGCTAGATGTGAAGCGAAGAGAGGCGAAATCCAACCGTCATCAGGTCGTCGCGGCGAATCAAATGGAATGGAACAGTTATGTTGTTGATTTGATTGGGCCGCGGCAGGCGAATTCGCTCCTCATTTGCATAACATTAAACTTTCTTTAAAGATCGCCTCTCAACGTTATTTCATTAATACTGCCGTGTTCCCCAATGTTATTGAATGTGTTACGCGTTGGTCCTGTTTTAAAAAACGCACTGGTTGCTTTGTTTCAAGACGTTTTTGCAAGCTGGCAAGGTGGCTTGTGGAGAAACGAGAGAGTGTTCCGTGTTTCTCGTGGAAATGCGTCTCTGATTGGCTCACTCCTCCTGCTCTCGAAGAAACGCGTCTCTGATTGGCTCAGTCCTCTAGTTCTTGGAGGGAATGTAATGGCAAACAGAGTCGCCACTTCCCCGGGTGGTACTGCACTATAGGGGCGCCAGCGGAGGCGTGCAGGCTCCATTCAGGGCTGTGCTCTTTCGACAGCGACCCCTAGGCTTGCTGCAGGCATGGAGCAACCAGAGTGAGTTGGCTTTATATATGAGGCTTTGTGCTGTGTGTGTACCTGAGAGTAGCAACCAGCTGATAGCTAAGCTAAGCTATGTTTCGGGCCACCAGACGTTGCTTGTTTTGAAAACAAGCAGAAAAAAAATACTCGACATGTTTTTAGATAAATGGGTCGATATAAACCTTTGTGGGCAACGCCTTCTTTCGACGTGACGAAACACAGAAAGGCTTTCGTGATTCGCTCGTTTCTCTGCATTATTAATGTAAATTGGGAAACACCGGGAAACACAGCCAGGAGAGTTGACGCACCGCTATGAGAGCCTTGCAAGTGAGTTTAACTTGGGGTGACCGTCCGATCTTCGAAAGGAGTGAGTAAAACTGAGTTTTATCGGAAGTTGGCCTTTAATAATTTCGCTTCGCTTCGCTTCGCTCGCCATCGCCTCTCTCATAGGAATGAATGGCAAAGTTTGCAAATTCGTGTGTATGTGTCCCTACCGTCAGACTGCCAAACATTTTTTTTTCTGTGCTCCCAATGTCACACCCATAGTCTAGCTCAGTGCTCCAATGATGTAGGCTACAATAGAGACGTCAGTGAAATCAGGGCAACACGTTACGGACATGGATTGGTTCAAAGTTGCGGGAAATCGCGGTGATTGGTTTAAGTTGTGCTGATGTGCAGAATTCGCTGGAATTCATTGAAGTTGCGACATCGCGAATTCCTGGAGGGACTGGTAAACCTCCCTCCTGAAGCCTCGTACAGTATCGTAGCGCGTTGCCCCAATTTGGCACTTGCACGACTTTTTGGGAGTCGGGCCGATTTCTTGCTCAATCGCAGGTCAATCGTGAGTCTCGCATCGTGCAGTGTACATGGGGTAACGACAAGCGATTTCACCTCACGATCGTGCAATCACAGGGTGGCAAGAAAATCAAAACTGTTTGAAATCCTGGTCGTGGCTCGTGCATAAATCGCACAGTTAAAGCAGTGCTACGACCCAGTTTGACACTTCACATGCACAAATGAATAGGGCCGTGCGATTCGCTGTTGAGCGCGACCTCATCTCCACCTCAGGTGCGCATGTTCCCTCCTCTGCAGTCCGGGGAAACATGCCAGTCGCGTCGCACAGTGGAAGCATTTGGCTCGCATCCGACTGTCGGCTCGTGTAGTGAGTCGTGAGATGTGAACTTTTAAATAGTGAAATTCCATCGTCCAGTGTGAGCAGGAGCTTAATACTCACAAGTGAAAATATCGCACAGTGTATGCCCGGCTTTAGAAAGAAAGATATGTTAAAACCATATGCAAAGGAGTGTGCTCAAAATTCGGTCTCCTAAGGGGGCGTTGTCCCTTCTTCTTCTCTTTTCGTGGTGTTTTCACAAGACGTGCGCTACCACCATCTACAGCACTAAGGGGACTCTGTTTATTCTCAACCTCAATACTCCGAAGGTCTCCAAAAGGTTCACCCGACGTCAAGTAGATACTGGAAAAGATTCCGCCTGATTTATCTCTCTCATAAACAATTCTCTGATGTCGTGTTACAGGGTGGCCATTCCGACACACCGCCAATCCGACTAGGCTAACGTGATTGCGACGCCTCCTCTGATGTCCCCACCTTGTCTGCCTTGTGCCACAGTGGGTTTACATACAGTGTCCAATCTCACCCTCCCACCCGTGCCTGCAGTTCACCTAGGGAGCGCTGTCGAGACAGCAGAGCCCATAAGGCTGGCGCTAATAACTGACAATTGTGCTCGCTGTCGTTTGAAACTTGACAATAAGTTCTGAGAAACCAATGTGGATTTAAATGAAATGTACAATAACCTGGGAGTTATGTCCTTCTGATTTCTTACACCTTTGGCATTTATGAGTCAGGCTCCGCTAGCATCTTCCTAACAAAATTGCTTTACGGCCGCCGTGATCACAGCAATGCAGCCGGCCGACCAATCCAAACGCAGTGTGTGAAGGCACTCGTGACATCATATTGACAATAAAGACGTATTTTACAAAGATCCAGCGAGTTTAAACATTCAAACTAAGTGCTGTTTGAAAGGATAATTTATCCTGCCTTTGGGAAAAATAAAATGAAACGATGATACCAATTATCTCCCAAAGCAATGACAGCATCTGTGGTTGAGCTCCATGGGACCCCATTCATTCTAACAGCCTCTGCGGTCCTTGGCGCTCCTCTGCACTGTCTGGATGGCGCCACCAGAGACGGTCTTATACGAGACGAATCACTCATGAAACCTTCCATAGGAATGAACGAGAGCATTTGGCTACGCGAACATGGCGTTTGCCGGCGTCACTCCCACCTGTCCGGTAACGAGAGCCAATTGCTTGCTGAGCTGCGCTGTCACTTATCCAATCGTCTCGACGCAAGTGCAAACGTAAACCTTTACGACTGCTCGTACCTAATCGGTTTGTTTGCTGGCGTGGAAACTTCATTGTGAATTGGGCAGAGAGCGCAACTCGACCATTAATCACCTTTCTGCGGCCATCCAAAATGCAGGTGCGAGACAAAGGGACAGATATAATCACGGAAACAAAAGCGGCCGTGTGCATACATGTGCACACCCGTTGTGGTTTTTCTTATGGTTGAAAACAAATAAGTAAATAAAAGCAAAACGGGAGCAAGTCAGACATTCAACTTTGATCAGTTTAGCTTTTTTTCTTATATTTTTCACCGTTGGTCATAGCTATTATCAGTTTAGGCAACAACATGATGTCACAGTTTAAAACACCAATTTTGAGGCAGGCTGGCCTACATCATTAATTTATTCAATAGCCTATTTTTTTTTATTACTGATGAGCAGGGACGACCATTGTGCTTACTGCTTTAGCTATCAGAAAATAAATCCAGTGTCTTTTCTGTACGATGACCGGAGAATGCATGGATGCCCGTTTGACAGCCGGCCGGAAGAGGTGAAGTCCACGCAACTTGCTCCCACCTGCCGCAAAACAGAACGTCGTCGTGGAATGTGGCGCATGCGCAGATCAAAAATAGCATAAAGAAAAACGCTGTTTTAAAGTGTTACTTTCATGTTTCGGTCATTCTAAGACTGCCATTAAACCCAGTTTTTCATTGTGATTCCAACCATATGAGTTGTGCATCGCTGTGTTATCCCACTGTCACACAACATTATTCCCCCCATTCATTGTCATATACCCCATCACTGACTAATCTCAAATAGTCAGTTTGAGGCGTAGCCAAGATGGCCGCAGAGTGATGATGGGACTTATGGGAACAGACTTTGGCGCCACTTAGTGGACAGTACCACCTGGAAAAAGTTATGAGATTCCTCTCTCGTATTACCCATTGATCCTCTCTGCTTGTGCTATTGTTTTTGGTCAGTGGCTTGACCTCATCTGTCTAATCAAGTCTGCCACGCCCCAATTAGTATTGAAAAATAAAATAGACTAATGGCTCCCAAAGGAAACTAAGCCCCGCCCCCACTCAGCTGTATCCTTCTCAACGCACCACTAGAGCTCCCCAACGCCCCCTGGGGGGCTGTAACGCCCCTGTTGAGAAACACTATATTAGGTTATATAAGGGGGTGTTCACTCACGGAACTAGCTACTAGCCACAACTGGCTAACCCTAATCCTACCTAAGTGCAAAATGAATGGGTGTCAATGGAGTTTTCTACTATTCAAATTTTTGTGATTTTTTAAAAATATTTTTTGGCCTTGAAATATTAATATTCAGTTCGAATCGAGACATAATAAGACCTCGTTTGAGTAGCGTTTCAATTATTTTGTGCCACTAGATTATTATATACTGGGTCACAAAGCTCAATTTATGAGTGGTCAAACCCATAAACATTAGCGGGATGCTAGCGAGTACAGGTCGAAATCTTCTTCCCTGCTGTAAAACTAGACACCTGACAGATTTGACAATACAGCCTATCATTAAACACCATCAATAATGCTTACCAGGAATATTTTGTTGATGACATTTGTAACTGGAAACTGGAGTAGCAATGTATTTAGCATATGGGCTCCTTTTTGCATTCCATACATTTTTCCACACGAAAGACTTACCAACGCTCGCCAACTAGTGGACACTCAATAGGAACTGCAGTATGCTAACTGGCTACAATGGGAACCAATCAGTGTGAACTTTCTCCCTATATTCTAATTTCTCTGGTTATAAGTAACCCCTCTTTAGCGTGTTTTGTTTAACAAACACTCGTACATCATCCTTCATGTCTTTTTGACATTGTTCCAAGCAAAGAGGCTTGAGACAAGAGGGCTTACTCACGTCATAACAGCGTAGTACAAAATTATGGCGAGGGGAGTACGGAAATGTTCTTCTTCTTCTAGGTCAGTATTGGAAGCATCAGGGCATGCAATGACACTTCCGCAAGGAACAGGTCATAGGACAGCGAGAATGTTTGTCAGCTGTCCTTAATTACCCCAGCAATTACTGCTGACCAACAGCTGCCGTTAATTTGGCCACAAATGATCCATCATGGTGTCGCCCCCACTGACCATGCGCAAGGGAGTACGGAAATTGTATCCATCGCACCCAATGACCATGTGCAAGGGAGTTCATTTTCCATCCACTCGTGTCCTCAGGCAACGCCCCCGTACTACACCGTGGCCAATGCATTTCCCCCCCGAGAGATTGTTCTTCAGTTGAGTTTCTTTGGTTGTAAGTGTTTACAAGTGTGAACTAACCCACGTCAATGGCGGTATGTAACCTTCGTTCAAGGTACAAATTGGCAATGGTAGCTACTGTTTGGAGATTAAAGCTAATCTGCAGCCCTACCTGCTTAACCGTGGGAAACGCTTCCGATGGCGGCGCAGAGTTACAATTATGTTGAAAAACAATTATTTTGTCATTGAAAATGCACATTTTCAAAAGTCGCCAGATGCACCACATAAAACCCAGATAAAGTCGATGGATGAGGTTTTTAGTTGCTAAATTGGCAAAACTGCATGGCGGAGAGAAAGGCACGTCCTCTTAGGGCCGATATTTGAATAAATTCTTAAAAATATGGGAGCAGGAATACGCACATACAGACATCCGGGTATTTTGCTCGTAAATGTGCGTTACACCTCTTTATGGGGGAAAACAATCTGAATGTCTCATTAACTTGCTACATCGGCTAGCCAAATTAAACACAGTCCATGCTTTAGCCGCGGCTATTTGGCTATATATTATTATAACAGCCGGCAACACAAAAATGGTTCCTGCTATAAAAAATGTAGGAATGGCGGGGTGTAAGCTAGCTGTGGGAGCAGTGGGGACACCCGGCCATTTCGACATACCGCCATTCCAACAGTTTTTGATTGTCATTCCGAGTCATTTGAACATTGTTGCAAGTACGTAAAGGCACGTGAACAACGTTCTAACTCATTGACATTTGCACCAATGTTGCTACATGAGCGGAAGTGGAGAGAGTGACAGCTCAATTATAGGGTTAGGGTATAATTTAGTGTCTTATTTTGTCACGGTCCAAATGCCCTTACAGGTAGGGTCTGAAAACAGTTCCTGCAAGCTGGGTTTTTTTTTTTTTGCAATAAAAAGTCAATGTCGGAATGGCGGTATGTAAGCAGAACAGCTGACCCCAATTTTTACAGTGATGAATCTTGGAGCGGTGTTTTCTGTGGCAAGACTCCTGTGATATCTTGATGTCTCGTGGGGGATCATTTTCCTGGTAGCAGTGTTGCCAATTCAACAGGGGTTTTTCCGGCTAGGTTTAGTGACTTTTGGCCATCCCTGGCGACTTAAGCTGGGCTTACACTGTGCGACTTTTGCCCCGATTTTGCCCCAATTTGGCACTCGCACGACTTTTTGAGAGTCGGGCCGATTTCTTGCTCAATCGCAGGTCAATCGTGAGTCTCTCATCGTGCAGTGTACATGGGGTAAGGACAAGCGATTTCGCCTCAAGGTCGTGCAATCGCAGGGTCGCAAGAAAATCAAAACGGTTTGAAATTCTGGTCATGGCTCGTGCGTAAATCGCACAGTTAAAGCAGTGCTACGACCCGATTTGACACTTCACATGTGCAAATAAATAGGGCCGTGCGATTCGCTGTTGAGCGCGACCTCATCTCCACCTCAGGTGCGCATGTTACCTCCTCTGCAGACCGGGGAAACATGCCTGTCGCGTCGTACGGTGGAAGCATTTCGCTCGCATCCGACTGTCGGCTCGTATAGTGTGAGGACGTGAGTCGTGAGTTGTGAACTTTTAAACAGTGAAATTCCATCGTGCAGTGTGAGCAGAAGCTTAAGACCCACGAGTGAAAATATCGCACAGTGTATGCCCGGCTTTAATGTCTTTTAGGTTAATCTGGCGACTTTGAAAAACGTGCCTTTTTAGTGACTAAACCATTGGTTTCTAAAATAATTGTAACTCTGTGCTGCCCTCAAAATAATTTTCCACGGATGAGGTCGGCTGTAGATTAGCTCTGATCTCCAAAAAGCTAGCACTGCCCATTAGAAGTATGAATGTGGGCACGCTTCCCAGAGAGAAGCGTGCCTTGCGTGATGCTTTGATGTCATCTAGCGACTTTTCAGCGAGCCAATAGCAACTTTTGACAAGTTTTGTTTTGCAACACTGCCTGGCAGTCAGGAGTAGTTGTACTTTTCATTTATAGNCAAGGTCATTTTTCCAAAAAGTTGACACCTGAAGGCAAATCATGTTAATTTTCGGCATACAACTGATTTAGGGGTATTCAAGGGTGCTGAATCCAAATCTGCCGTATGCCGGACGCAAAAATGTACCGAAATGCCTCAAACGGGCAAAATCCAATATGGCCGCCGCCACCGTGTTAAAATCCTGCAATCACTTTTCTTTTGGACTAAATAAGGTATGAATTTGAAAATAGCACTTATTTTTATGTTTTCAGACATGGGGAAAGCCCTTATGTCATCAGATGTAAGCTCAGCTTGGAAGAAAATGCTTATGCCATTGGCTGGCAGCCATTTTAAAAGCAGAGAGCCTCATATTGTCAGCGATTTTTAAAATTTTGACTAATCTTTCAAGATTCACAGAAAAAAATGCTCTTTGTCTCTGTGAACACAAATACTACAGAAAACTACACTGAACTGTCTACTTTCACCTGAAAAAAGAAGTTTGTGTCTACCTTTTTCCATTCTTTAGTTATGGGCAGTAGAACATGGGATGACACCACAAAAAAAAACAATACTGCACTTCTCTCTGCCCATATCTTTAAGGACATATTGTCTTTGATAGTGTTCATGTTTGATGTGCAACATTTTCAGGGGGGTTGAAGGGTGCTTAATGCCAATATGATGTATAAATAAATGTATATTCCCATAGTACATCAAAATGAAGGAATCCAATATGGTCACCGTCACCAGTCTACAGTGTACGTTTCTTTGATTACACAAGGTAAACTCTTAAGTACATTATGTAGCATTAGGTTTTCATACAGGGATAATTAATTTCCATACTCAGATTTAAGATAGATATCAAAGGAAATTATTTCAATGTAGTCTGAATGCATGATTGCAACAGGAACATAGGGTGACACCACAAAAAAACAATATTTTTTGACCCCAAAATACTGCACTTGTCTCATCTCCCACATTTTTGCTTTAAGGACAAAGTGTCTTTGATAGTGTTCATGTTTGATATGCAGCATTTTCAGGGGTTTTGAAGGGTGCTTAATTCAAATATTCAAATATACTGTGTATTACAGTAGGCTCAAAACCTCTCTAATAGGCCTACCTCAAAATGAATTAATCGAATATGGACGCCATCACCAGACATGGTGGACTCTTAATTACATTGTAGCTATAGGTTGTCATACATGGAGAATTCATCTCCATACTCAGATTTAAGATTAGAATCAAAGGACATGATTTCATAGGTTGAATTCATGTTTACAAGTGACAGTTGACTTTCATGTCAATACGCTGTTCTTTTGAATGAAAATGTTTTCTCTACTTCCACTTTTATTTTAATGCTTATTATAACATGATGCAATATGTCCACCTCAATCCACCTCTTCCATTATGAGACATATTTACACACATAAGTCTGAATGTGCCTAAATATAATATGCACATCTACATTTTGTGCAGGAATTCATTGTTTGCCGATTTTATTGCGGTGCTTACATTATATCTTTCGATGGTGGAAAGGTGAAACGTGGATCAAAACAGTTTATGTTATTGTGAGGAATTTACTTGATATATGCTAACTCCTTCCCAACAATTAGGCCTATCAACCTCCTCCTCTCCAGTGATTTGGTAGGACACACAATATCATGCACTGCATGGCACTTTTGCTGCAAATGCAACAAAAGCAAAGTATGGCGTTTTGCAATGATCAGTCCTATCTAATTCAGATGTCACATGGTTACATAAAATGCCCCACATTATCAAATCTCTATATTGAGTCAGGCACACATACCCCTTCCTATCCTCCTGCCAGTCACCGAAGTGGGATGGGTGGTATTGAACAGGGCTTTAGTCCCACTGCTCCTGTATCTGCCACTTATACATGGGTTCTCATTGTTTATTAACACAATGTTATGAAGAGGGGCAAGACACTGGCAGCCAACCACGTGAGCTTTTTTTTTTTTTGACAGACAGCGGTTTCCAACAATCAGAGGCTGAGTTGTGCGCGGCTAGGTTCGCAGTCAGGTTATAAACAAAATTTAGAACCCATGTATTCTCAAGGCACACAAAGACATCACAACTTGTGCTTGCCTCATCCAACACTGCATCTGCAAGAAGTGGCATGGCGTACATGGAGTCAAGCAGTTGCTGCAATTCAGCAACTCCAGGAGGGGTGATTAGGAATAGGTTAACTTAGTATACCAAGTAAACAATTTTGGTTAGAGTAGAGGAGGGTGACTGTATGTGCATATATAGGATTTGGTATATATATAAACTGGTATCAGAAGTAGTGTGGAGTCAAGTCTCTTGGCGGAAATACGTAGGATGGTGCGCAAGGCTAATAGAAATGGGCACCCTCGTCTTTCTCACAGCACATGAACACAATATTCAAAAATGGACATTCCAAGTCAGCAAGGACATTCTGATTTTTGATACCTCCTCCTCGTATAACTTAACCCATTGTGTCCTGGAAACACAAATAGGTTTTTCAGGATCTTGAGATTTTAGCTGTTTTATTAACTATGTGGGTATGTTAGAGCTGAATGAACACATTACAATGCAAGGGGAGGGTATTGGTTTTTAAATGTAACTCATTTTATGTTTGTATGTGCTTCGGAGGCTGAGACATTGCAGATTTAATAGGAAGAGGGCACCCTTTCCCAAAAAGGGCTTAGGACAAAATGGGTTAATTAGCAGTCCATTTTTGAATATTGTGTTCATGTGAGAAAGACAGGGAAGTGCCCATTTCTGTGCCTCGGCACCTTAAAACTACCACTTGCTCTTCTGCCTGCCATTGGCTCTCTCTCTCTCCAGCTGAGCATCGTTATTGATACACTGCAGATGTACATTCCAGTATATTTTAACTAGGCCAATTTAAAGTCTATACTTGCACAATTCTACCAACAGAAGATAACAGACTGACTCTCTTTTCCTCCTGCTCCCCTGTTCAGCAGGGCTGGATCCCCACATGGCTGCATGCTGAGCCCCCCATCTAAAGTCTATCTGTCCATGACTGCAGCATGACCAGCAAAAGGGACTGAAGGTGGCAGCCTGGTGTACAGAGACCGAGACAAATTTCTCTAACTCTGAATAAGGGCAGTCATGGGTGAGCGGTTAGGGCGTCAGACTTGCATCCCAGAGGTTGCCGGTTCCACTCCCGACCCGCCAGGTTGGTGGGGGGAGTAATCAACCAGACAGTGCTCTCTCCCCCATCCTCCTTCATGACTGAGGTACCCTGAGCATGGTACCGTCCCACCGCACTGCTTCCCATGGGGCGCCACTGAGGGCTGCCCCCTTGCACGGGTGAGGCATAAATGCAATTTCGTAGTGTGCAGTGTTCACTTGTGTGCTGTGGAGTGCTGTGTCACAATGACAATGGGAGTTGGAGTTTCCCAATGGGCTTTCACTTTTCACTTTCACTTTCAATGAAAAGAAAACCAAAGAGATTATTGCTGCATTCAGGAGGCACACCTATAGCGAGAATAGACCTAGCCCTCTCTGAACTTCCCACTGTCACAGAGCTAAAACATTGTCTTGGACATTATCCTGGTTCTGAGTTCTTGGGTCTGTACAGATGTATCATTGGCACTACAGATGTATCATCAAAGTAAGGACCAAAGACTAAAACCACATTTCACACACATGGACTGTCTGACTGTTCATTACAATCTCTTGTTCCCCTGATCTCCTTCCATCCTCCGGTTGTTGTGCAATAATTGATACAGTGCAATGTGTTGAGCTGAATTCTTGCCGTACTACAGAACAAAGACCAGCCTTGTAATTAATGGTTATAATTGTCACAGAGTGGCCATCTCAGCTGAAATATGTACATTAAGCAAGACAATCTATGCAATAACTTTGGATGACTGATGTGCAATACCAGCCTGAGTATGTCCTTTATGTATATATTCACACACACACACACACACACACACACACACACACACACACAATGCCACTCCCTTATCTGTACACTCTATTCTATTCTATTCTATTCTATTCTATATATTATTCACATCAGTCTGCCTCTTGATCCCCTTTATAGGCCTAGATATACACTGATCTGAGCACAGCAATTAAACCGGCAAACATGAAGTAATTCCCATTGTACAAAGGATAATATTAGAAAATATTCGATTTAGGGACTTTCAGACTCTTGTGTGCATTTATTTTTTATGGGTGAAGAGGTGTGGAAACATTGTGAGGTGGTTTGAGGTGGAAACATTTTTCATGGTATAATGCATTAAAAGTGTAATTGAAATAGGGAGAGATTTAAATACAAATGGTCAATTTATGGAAAAGGTAATCTGCTGTTGCAAACATGAATTCAGTCTACACTGAAATAATTTCCTTTGATATCTATCTTAAATCTGAGTATGGAAATTAATTATCCTTGTATGAAAACCTGATGCTACATAATGTACTTAAGAGTTTACCTTGTGTAATCAAAGAAATGTACACTGTAGACTGGTGACGGCGGCCATATTGGATTCCTTCATTTTGATGTACTATGGAAATTAAAGCCATTAAGCACCCTTCAAACCCCCTGAAAATGTTGTATATCAAACATGAACACTATCAAAGACAATATGTCCTTAAAGCAAAAATATGGGCAGTGAGAAGTGCAGTATTTTGGGGTCAAAAATCAGTGTTTTTTTGTGGTGTCATCCCATGTTCTACTGCCCATAACTAAAGAATGGAAAAAGGTAGACACAAACTTCTTTTTTCAGGTGAAAGTAGACAGTTCAGTGTAGTTTTCTGTAGTATTTGTGTTCACAGAGACAAAGAGCATTTTTTTCTGTGGATCTTGAAAGATTAGTAAAAATGTTAAAAATCGTTGACAATATGAGGCTCTCTGCTTTTAAAATGGCTGCCAGCCAATGACATAAGCATTTTCCTCCAATCTGAGCTTAAATCTGATGACATAATGGCTTTCCCCATGTCTGAAAACATAAAAATAAGTGCTATTTTCAAATTCATACCTTATTTAGTCCAAAAGAAAAGTGATTGCAGGATTTTAAAACTGTGGCGGCGGCCATATTGGATTTTGCCCGTTTTGAGGCATTTCGGTACATTTTTGCGTCCGGCATACGGCAGATTTGGATTCAGCACCCTTGAATACCCCTAAATCAGTTGTATGCCGAAAATTAACATGATTTGCCTTCAGGACCTTAAATAAGCACCTTTTCAGAAATCCTGCCTAGACTATTATTAAAGACATCTACCAAGCAAGTGGCATTTTCATGATTGGCCACCACCATGGAAATTCCTCTTGGTCCTCCAGCTGTAAACAAATCCACCACTTCCATTGTTGTCAAGTTTGCAACTTTGTTGCTACATTTAACAAGTTTTTGCCATCCCTGGCGACTAAAAACGAGCCTTTTCATTGACAAAATCATTGTGTTTCAACATAATTGTAAAGCTGCACCGCCGTCAGAGGCATTTTTCACGGTGAAGCACTGCTGCAGATTAGCTCTGATCTCCTAAAAGTAGCTAGCACTACCCATTTGAATTATGAATGTATGTATGTGGGCTAGCCTAGTAAACCAGCCCCACCCGCTGGACGGCATTTTTTTGTTTTTGTTTTAATAACACATCCAATCTCGCATTAAGGCTGGCAATAAGGTCACGTGTGGGCACGTTTTCTACAGATCAGCACAGCGTGCATGATGCTGTGACGTCACACGTAACATGAAGATGACGTCATCTACCGTCTTTTCAGCGAGCCAATAGCAACTTTGGCTGTTTTTTTGGCAACACTGCTGCTCTTCTTGCTATTGTTGTTGGTTGGCACCAAGCCTATCAGTGTTCTCTCGGGAGGACTCGCTTATGATGTACAGTACAAAAAGCTGCTTGTATGCTGCTCTAACACGTGCCAATTAGCTACCAGAGGTGGATATATAAAATCACCCCAGCATCTTCACACAGGGGAGAAGCCATACCACTGCAGATCATCAAAGTGATGGTTTAAATATAGTACAGATAATGCCGTTACATAGTATAGGCTACTGTATACAAATATGTTGTCTAGGTAGGGAGGACTCGCTTGTGATGTACAAAACAGCTTTTTGTATGCTGCTCAAACACTGGCCAATTAGCTACCAAAGGTGGATATATAAACTCACCCCAGCATCTTCATTTTTTTTACCCCAGCATTTTCACACAGGGGAGAAGCCATACCACTGCAGATCATCAAAGTGATGGTTTAAATATAGTACAGACAATGCTGTTACATATAGGCTACTGTATACAAATATGTTCTGTCCCTGTGGGTCTCCAAATTGACCACACAGATGAAAGGCCTTATGACAGCTGATTCTTCAGGGGGAAGTAGTCTAGCTTCTTTGTCTTCTTCTTTTTCTTGCTTTCCCCCAAATATTGCTCAGCTAATCCAAACTGAATAATATGTTGATTTAAAATATGACGGGCATATATAAATCTGATCTGCACTTGCTGGCCACTATATCTGAACAACCCCATTAGCTTTACACAGGTGAGAAGTCCTACCACTGCAGATCATTAAAAGGGGGGTTGAAATTCTGAACACTCAGTTAGTCGCTCTCGCAAGACATTCAAAGTAACCCCAGCGGCTTCACACAGGGGAGAGGCCCTACCACTACAGATCCCTCAACCAGTGTTGCCCAAAATTAAATCACAGAAAGTCGTTATTGGCTCTCATCGGCCAGAAGTCGCCAGAGCACGACTCGCTGATCTCCATAAAATATGTCGACTTTCATAAAGCAAAGGGGCAGTGCTAGCTTCTTTTTAGAGCTCATCCAATCTGCAGCACTGCTTAACCTGAGACAAGCTTCTAGTCAGTGGCAGCGAAGATTTACTGCTGTGCTGTCATTGTAAGTTGCCAGATGCACACAAAAAATTGCTGAAGTCGCTAGATGAGCTTTTAAGTTGCTGGAGCCTGCCAAAGGTCGCTAAATCAACATAATTTAAATAGGGTGGTGATAATGGCGTTACACATGTACCATATGAGGACCCCATCAACTTCACACAGGTGAGAGGCCCTACAACTGCAGGTCATTAGTGTTCGGGAGATTGGTTTAAATATGGTAGTAAGAAGATGAACAATCCCTCTGCATTTGTTGGCCACGGGGAAAAAAAAGACTTGTCCACCATTGCCAGAAATGACCCCACCAGCTCCACACAGGTGAGAAGCCCTATCAATGCAAATCATTAAATGTTAATAAAGATAAACAGACACACACGTGATTTGCTACCCTTTCATGATGTGTGTAATGAACTCACAGGTGAGAGTTCCTATCACAGTCAAAAAGTCGCAGAAATTGCTAGATGAGGTTTTTAGTTGCCAGAGACTGCTGAATGTCAGTAAATCGACATCATATTGTGGTGGTAATGGTGTTCAACAAATTAAATTAAGACCCTAACAACTTCACACAGGTGAGAGGCCGTACAACTGCAGGTCATTAGTGTAATGGTTTTTATTAGCTGCTTAGGGTCATTTCAGAAATGCCCACAATTGCCAAAAAATGACCCCACTAGCTTCACACAGGTGAGAAGCCCAATCACTGCAAATCAAAAAATGGTTTTAAAAAAAGATGAACAGACTATTAATTTGCTACCCTTTCGTGTTGGTTATTACCCCACAGGTGAGAGAGTTCCTATCACAGTCTACTGTTTGTTTTGTGCTATGTGGCTGTTTGTCCTAAGGGTACAGTAATGTGGGGGTCAACCGCCATTCCGACATACCGCTATTCCGACAGTATTTGATGGTCATTCTGAGTCATTTGAACATTGTTGCAGGTTCTTAAAGGCTCGTGAACAACGTTCTAACTCAATGGACATTTGTAACCATTTTTGCTACATGAGCGGAAGTGAAGAGAGTGACAGCTAGTGATGGGATTTTCGGCTCTTCTTTGAGAACACACAAAACAATGCATTTGGAAGTTTGTACACAGTCCAGGAGTTTATTATTATCAACACAATCCTTATAGCTTCTCTTCTGCTAAAGCTGCGTTGACGTCATTTCCGTGATCTGGGACGAGCCGTAAAAGTCCACATTGAAACTCATAATATGTCCAAGGAAAAGTGAATACAGCATCAATATTGCTAACTAAAATAGATATGGGCGTCCTTCGAAGTTGAGCCACTCATCATCGCGTTCGAAGCTAACATACTCTTCTGTCTTCTCTGGTTTCTCCTGTCATCTTGTGTAGTCTCTTCCGGCAATATATGCCATGCTGTGGGCAGGATATCGCAAAATCACCCGATGTTGCAGGGGAAGTTTATATTTTTTTGAAAATGTTAAGAATTATTATTATCTTGTAATTGTTGAAAAATGGTACTGCACACAAAATATAACTTCATTCTTGCAGATTGGCGTTATTAGAATGCATGCTTTCTGCTAGATTTTGGGGATACTCAATGAGGACTTGTGTGTTCGTGCTCGTCCCAGATCACGGAGGGTACGTTGGTCGAAAGTTGTGGTTAAGCTGCACTCTTAAGCCATAAAAGGTCATTGAAAAATATTGAAAAAGAAGGTGAATTCTTGTAATAACTTCATTTGGGCAACACATGGTGAAACGATGACAAAACATTTTATTGAAAAGCAACCATATTTCAATTGCTGTCCCTCTGTAACGAAAATACCCTGTCCCACTTTACCGGTGGTGAAGTGACTGGCAAAGTGGGACAATGGAAAATGCAGCACTAATTGTTTGTTATTATTATTTTTTTAATGAACAAAAATGGAATCTTAACTACCTGATACTTAACAGTCACCTTTCATATGAAGAAAATTATTTAGGCCTTATGTTTATATTTAAGACATTGGGCCCTTTAATATTATTTTTGTTTGTTACTGTATGTCATTTGCATACAGCAAGACATCACAACCACACTTAATATTTAAAATCTTACATCCTAGAGAAAAAAATGACCAAAAGGTGTAAGGTGCTTAAGTTTGGCAACAAAACTGAGCTGTCCCACTTAACTGTTGTTCCACTTAACCGTTTTTCATCCTAAACAAGTCATGATATTCAGAGGGTCAAAGAATGAGGTAAATGTCAGCCATACTTAAAAATAAAATACTGCTTTAAGTCAATTGTGTTAAAATGGTGTAATCTCTCATGTTTAGAAATGACACATCATTCATTGGGCTATGATGAGTCAGGACATGTAATATCCCCTTATAACTGTAAGGGGTATGGGGGGTGCTGTGGAGCAGTGCACTAATGCATCTTTACTATGTAGCCCAGTGGTTCCCAACCTTTTTCCCCAGGGACCCATATTTTTACCATTGTGAGCTTTGGTGACCCAGCACCCGCATGACATTGAGTCGCGTGATAGGCTCTGTTTCCTGCGAAAACTCATTTTAGTTATCATTTTGTTCCTCAATTCGTCTTTGTTCAAAAACAGAATAAATGTTTAATGTAGCACTTAAATTTTGTTGCTTCTATGCAATTGTCATTCATTAAACATGGGCTACATATGGTATTAAAATGAAACCCCTTAAAATCAAGAGGGCTTCGCGACCCCCCGTGGATCTTTGGTGACCCATAGGTTGGGTCGCGACCCATAGGTTGGGAACCACTGATGTAGCCTACTGTACGGCCTACAGTTGTCTTTCTTAACTGGTGGGTCTGGACCAAAAAGTGGGTCACACAGGGATCCTGGGTGGGTCGCGGAGCTGTGGTACTGAAAAATGTATTAATTTTATTGCCAGTCTCAAAATAGAATCAAGATGCCGTAATGATCTGGATGCAGTTTAGATGAAGGCAAAGGCGCTAAAGGTGGAATGATGGATATACTATATGTACTAGGCTCTATCTGGCATCATGGCGGTATCATTGGAGCCTTGTCGGAGGTGGTCTCTGAGTCCACATAGACATACTCCTCCATCTCAGTCTCCTGTGCCCCTTCCTCTGTCAAGGGGCCCCCAAAACAGCCACCACGGCCTGATGAACCGAACCCCCTCCTACTGCCACTGCTTCTGGTCCTTGGGGAGGGGGAGGGCTGAGCCTGCAAATAGACCATGAATATCATAATATCATATAATGTAGGATAGTCTAATACAGGCTAATATATCATATATTACTATGGGTAAACAGGTAAAGTTGTTGAATAACATGCTCATTCTGAATGAATATGAATGGTAACAGGCGAGGCCTCATGGTAACAGGCGAGGCCTACCTGCAGGTCTGCACAGACGGTAGGCGGGGGCGCCTGGAGGCGGCTGTTGCTTGGCAGAAATCCACGGGGGGAGAGGGACAGGGTGGGTCGCGAGCCCATGATGACGTGGAAGAAGGAGAAGGTCTGCTCGGTGCTGCCCTCCTCTGTCAGGGCGGTGTCGGTGCGGGAGGGGTCGCAGTACGTGTGTGTGGCCTCGCTGGAGGGGCCACCGTCAGGCTCCGCCTTCTTACGCTTGCTCAACAGGAAGTTCAGGAGGCCGGTGGCCAGCAGCATGCAGCCTGCACACACACTCATGCACACACACACACACACACACAGTGATCAACAGCATTCAGCCTACATACACACACAGTAATCAGCGGTACTATTCAGCCTACACACACACATACACTGTATAATGTTGCCTATATTGGACTGTACACACAGTGAAAAGTGGAATGCCTCCTGGCACACATACACACACACACCTCATGGGCTGTATACTGTATACACAGTTATTAGTGGAATGACGCAGTAGATGCACTCATACACTGAATAGACAAACACACATAGCGATGCAACAGCCTAGTAAAGAATGACACACGTTGTACACTAGAGCTGTGTATTGATTCAAGTTTCAGACTCGTTTTTTTTTCGACTCGCTCAAATTCGATCTGATTTCCTATTCAATCTGATTTCAATTCGATATGGGAGTTAATGTTATTAAAAACATAGGCAATTTGAGCTGTTTCCTTCATTTCATGACTGTAGAAAAGCAATATTATATCGATATTACTGTAAACAGGAAATCTTACAAGTATTGGTAGTTACTGATGGCTGGAAGGCTGATGAAAAGGTCAACCGTGGGGGAAAATATTAATAATAATAATAATAATAAATATATAATAATTATTTTAAAAATCGATCTTTGGACGTACGAATTGATAATCGGAAATTAATTTGTGAATCCATTTAAAATCGGAAAATCTCTTTTTTCAACACAGCTCTATTGTACACATAAGTGAAATGCCACCTAGCAGAAGCACACACACACACACACACACCTGGTATAAGAGCGTGCCAGAGCATGAGGGGGTGGAGGAAGCAGAGTAATGACATCATGGTGTAGTACATGAACTTCTGGAAGCTGCTGACATGAGCCATCCTCTTCCATAGCACCATAGCCTTGCAGTCTGGAGGACAACTACGCACAGACACACACACACACAGACATGAGCCATCCTCTTCCATAGCACCAGAGCCTTGCAGTCTGGAGGACAACTACGCACACACACAGACATGAGCCATCCTCTTCCATAACACCAGAGCCTTGCAGTTAGGAGGACAACTACGCACAGAGAGAGAGATGAGCAATCCTTTTCCATAACACTTATACTTGTTACAATCAGGAGGACAACCACACACACACACAGACATGAGCCATCCTCTTCCATAGAAACAGAGCCTTGCAGTTAGGAGGACAACTACACACACACACACACACAGATGAGCAATCCTTTGCCATAGCACCAGAACCTTACAGGCAGGAGGACAACCACACACACACACACACGTCATCCTCTTCCCTAACACTAGAGCCTTGCAGCTAGGAGGACAACAACAAGAGACATGAGCTATTGCTTTCCACAACACCAGAACCTTGCAGTCAGGTGGAAACAACTACTCAACACACATACTACTGAGCCATCATCTCCCACACAACATGTCATCATGCATAGGCGTATCTATGTCATGCTGATTTGAACCCACTATTGCGTGTCTCCAATACACATTTCCAAGTTAAAGCGTGCTCCACAACTGCGCAAACCTCGTCACGTGTCAAAAGTGCATGAAAGCGCTTCACCGTTGCGTTGAGGAGCACGCTTTACCTTCAAAATGCGTCGCACCAACACGCTGAATGCACTAGCGTGCGATACATACGCTAAAGCATGATGACAGCCTGCTCCCACAATACCACAAGCATACAGTCCGGCAGACAACCAGAGAAAGGGATTAGTATAGTGGAGAGGAGAGGAAAGGGAAGAGAGGATGGAGAGATAATAGGAGAGGCCAGAGAAGGGAAGAATGGAGAGGAGAGGAGGGAGAGAGGGGTATAGGGGAAAGAGTGGAGGAAAAAGTGAGCGATGAACAGGGTTTGGGGAGGTGTAAAAAAGAAATAATAATAATAATAATAATTGTATTTGTATAGCACTGTGTCATACAAGGCATGTAACTCAAAGTGCTTAACAAATGGGAAAAAAAACATTGTTAGAGATAGATTTAAAAGGAGAGGTATAGAGGAGAGGCAGAAAAAGCAGGAAGGCAGAGGAAGAAGAGATAGACAGAGAATGTAGAGTCATAAGGTCAACGTAGGTTAGGACCAGGATTCTTAGATGTGTAAGGTCCATAGTGGCTGGGCCTATCATAAGTCATAGATAGTCACACAGAGATTGGGCGCTCAGGTGCGGCCCCTGGCATCGTTTGTAAGGGGGGGGAAAAAAGCTCAGTGAGGTCTGAGAAAAAAGACCCCCTGTAGTCAGGAAGAAACCTCAGGCAGAGACCAGCGGCCACCTAGGGGAGCCCCCTGCCAGGGCTGGATTGCGAGTAGTAAGGGCGCTGCGGCAGCTGGGACACTATGACGCCTTGGCAGCTAGGAGTTGGCAAGGATGAAGAGGTGGGTCTTCAGCTGCTTCTTAAAGGAGTCGACGGAGGTGGCTGATCGGATCTCGATGGGGAGGGCGTTCCATCTCTTGGGCGCATAGCAGGCAAACGCGGCGTCGCCGATCTTCTTCTGCGGGGGGGTGGGGGTCCTTAGCAGCTTGGCATCAGTGGACCTGAGAGCTCGAGCAGGGGCATAAAAAGAGAGTATGTCTGAGATATAGCTAGGGGCAAGTCCATTTAATGCTTTAAATACTGTGAGCAGAATCTTAAAGTCGATTCTGTATGAGACAGGTAACCAGTGCAGGTCTGCCAAGACAGGAGAGATGTGCTCTCTCATTCTGGTTCTTGTTAGGATTCTTGCCGCAGAATTTTGAATGAGTTGCAATTTGTCAATTAATTTTTTTGGGAGACCAGAGAAGAGAGCATTGCAGTAGTCTATCCTACTGGTGACAAAGGCATGAATAAGTTTCTCAGCGTCTTGTCGGGGGGCCAAGCCGCGCACTTTGTTGACATTTCTAAGATGGAAAAAAGCAGATTGATAGATAGAACTTTTTCTAGTACCTTGCTTATAAAGGGGAGGTTTGATATAGGTCTGTAGTTGTTTAAAGAATTCTGATCTAAATTTGTCTTTTTTAGGAGTGGCTTTACCATGGCTGTTTTGAATGAGCTTGGAAAAATGCCTGTAAGCATAGAGGTGTTAACAATTTGCAGTAAAGGTGCTGCTAAGCAACCAAGTATGTTTTTTAGCAGATATGTGGGGATCGCGTCAAGGCTGCAGGTAGACTGCTTACTTTCCCTGACTATTTTACAGAGGTCGTCCTCTGTAATTGGACAAAACTTTTGGAAGCTCTCAGGTCTCCTAGGGGGGTTTAACCCTCCCCTCGGTGTATCGCCTGAGTGGGCGACAGAGGTTGCTGCGTTTCCACCTTGGATGAGGACAGAGAGGAAACAAGCTAGGTGTGTGTATGTCAGGGCTTGACACTGGCACCTGCCAACCAGCCAAATGCTTCTTAAAACTTGGCTGTGGCTGGTAACAATTTCAGTGTCACTAGCCAATTTGACAGGTAGCTTATTCTATGGTATGACATATGAGAATAGTGTATATTCTGCACGTTGCCCCCTGTGTATCAATTGTTCGTATTGAAGTTAAAAAAAGATCAGTTACTCAGTTTCTATTTGTTTGCTTTATTTCAATGTAGAAACCCATGCACTCATCTTCTTGCTTTAAGCACCTCATCTTCTGAGGTTAGATACAGCATGATGATAAAAAAATAATGAATTTTTGGCTGGATGGCTAGTGACTCAGGAAAACCACTAGCCACAGTGGCCGGCAAGCGAGAAAGTTAATGTCAAGCCTTGGTTTATGTGTGTGTGTCTCTTACGGGAGGCAGATCTCCAATAGTGTGTCGACGAAGAAGGCCATCTCAAACAGCATCATGCCTGCAGAGGACACTCTGACACATACACACACACACACACACACACACACACACACACACACACACACACACACACACACACACACACACAGGCCTGCTGAAGAACACACACTAGAGCTCAAAGCCATACAGATGATCACAGTGTGTTTGCAAGTGTGTGTGTGTACATATGTATGTAAATACCCACACACATATATACACACAACCAGGATGTGTGTGCGTGTGCGAACTTACAGCAGGTAGACGGCAAGACTGTGGTGTTCCCCGAGTCCAAGTGTCTCTATGCCCACCCCACACAGCACTACACACACAAACACACACACACACATATACACACAAATGATTACAAACACAAGCACACAGAATGTGGTGTTCCTCTACACTGTATCATTACTATACTGTACAGGTGAGAGGTCATTATAGCAGAGATGGTTTCAAAGAAGCAACAATCTCTGATTATAGTGTGTATGTGTGGCAAGAGTTTTTGTGGGCGTGGGTGTGTGAGGGTATGTGGGGCTTATTTCTGAGGAAAAGGGCTGAGGGAATGTGAAGTGAACGGATTTAGGTCAGTTTTGCATATTCCGCGGAATTAGCCTGAGCCATTGTGCACTTAAACACACACACACACCCCAACTAACATACACACACAAGCACACTTTATAGAACCACATGTGTGGTACACATCCACACACACAGTCAACATAATTGTATTTTTATATACCCACAGAAATAACAATATTAGCGCACACACACATAACACTCGTTAGTGTACACGCATAACAGTTATTGCCATTCACACACACACACACACACACACACCTAACAATACTACCTATACAACTGACATCAGCAACACTGATACACTGATGGTAGCACTTCTACAAAGTGTGTGTGTTTGGTGTGTACCTGCTGCTGTACAGATGCCCATGACTCGACAGGCGCACTCGACTGCTCCCCACAAGGACTCCAAAGTTCCCATGGCGACAGTGTCAACACGAAGAGCCAAGTAGAACTCCAGGTAGAGGAACACACACACTCTCACTCTCACCTCATCTATCGCACACACACACACACACACACACTCAGTTCCCCACTGTCAATAAAAAACACAAAGCTCCTCAACCCAAGTGTGTGCGTGTGTATGTGTCTGTGCGTCTGTGTATGCACACGCAGTCCAGTTCAAAAATATTCCAGTCCAAGAGTCTGGCAGTTTCCAAGTCCTGATAAAGGGAGACCATCCAGCTCTCACATGGCGGAGAGAAAGATGAGGAACCGTAGTAAAGACAGAAAAGAAGAAAGGTGGATTGAAGGGGAGGAGAGAAGGAACGAAGAGACTGCAGTATGTAGTAGACTGTAAGAGGGCAGTGAAAGAGAAGAGGAATGGAGAGAAAAGAGAAGAAAAAACTGCAGAGTGGACTAGAGCTTATGAGAGAAGGAGAGCACATGCTGGTTTTATCCAGATTAAATCTGCCCAACGTAAGCATACACACACACACACACACATTCTTATCTGCACACATGCTCGCACACACACACACACATTCTTGTCTGCACGCGTGCACACAAACATTCACACAGACGGACTTTTCTACATTATTGGGCATTTATTTATGTGTATATCATTCCCCCACATACAGCAAAACTGGTTTGCTCAAATGGAAATCTCACTTTGGGTGTAACCCATTGACTTTTACAAAGATTTTTAGATTAAGTGGGGATGTATTTGTGTCTGTTATGTAAACTAAAAGAGTTTGCAATGGGAGTGAGGGCAGGGAGATCAGTATCAGAATGGTGGCTGAAGGTGGCTGGTTGTGCAGGAGTCAAGGCTGCAGTGCCTCTTCCCAGAGGGCAGGGGGAGCTGATGAGATTGTGTGCGAGGTGGCTTGCATCCCTCACTGACCTTTTCTCAAAGTGAAGTGTGCTGCTATCCTGAGTGCCACAGCCTTGAAGTCGTGCACTGGCAAGAGGAGGCTCATAGCATCACAATCATCTCAAACGATTATGAACATGGAACATGCTTGGAAGCTAGAGAAGTTCTGTTTTGGCCACTAGTAGTTGCTGATGGACTGGCCCAGGACACACTTGTTTTTAACTGATTTTAAACACACAATCTTTTGGCTGTATTTCTGTAGTGGTGTAAGTTGAAAAGTACAGCAAACTACTAGAATGTTAATATCAATTCATAACAGTCCACAAATTGTCCGCAGACAGAAGCTGCGAAACGCAACACAAATAAAACGTAATGAGCACAAACAATGGCCAAGTTGTTTCTCTCTCTCTCTCCACCATGACCAAGTTGTGTTGAGCTATTTTAAGCTATCTACATCGCGCAAACAACAACATACCATATAGTGCGTATACATGTATGGCTTTACAACACCTGTAATAAAAAGCCTAGCAAGAGTATGGAGACTGAAGGATTCTGGGTGTTTTCTCACGGCAAGGATGTGGCAAGTGCAGCCTTGGAAATTCTATGAATTTAAAGTGTAGAACTTGGTAGATTTTGAAGCATACTTCACTTTGGAACAGTACTTGGTGAGTCGCAATGATTTGAAATCTTGAAGCTCTAAATAATACAAAATTAAATAGCAAGGCCAGGACACTTCACATTGAGAAACAGAGACTATTGTGACAGCTTTGCTGGTGAGGCAAGTGGTGTCATAAAGGTAGAACATTAGACAAGAAGACTAGTTCATTGAACTAGTTTAGCTACAACGCTGCTGGTGGATATATTCATGCAAGGGAGTATATTAGTGCGAGTATGTGTCCGTCCGTGTTTCTGTATCTACGTTTTTAGAGTCGAGGGCACGGTGTGCCATGAGTGTGCAGCAAGGAAGTAGCTCAATTATTCCAGAGAGGACCAATCACAGAGCACATATGATACGTTTACGACAATCCAAAAGTCCAGCCGTAAATCCAGCAAATGACCAAGGCTAGAAAGGCAGTCTACATGTGCAATAATAAGATGGCAATCTGTCATACAGGGCATTTTCCTGGTGGGCTGACAGTCCTCAGGGTCCGATGCTGTTGGTTTTTTTTGTTTGTTTTTGTTTTGTTGTTGATGTTGTTTTTTTTTTTTTAGTCTTGCCCACCAAAGATGAGGCGGCCCAATTGTCTATCTTTAATACATGTATAGACAATGAACTGAGGCAAGCATAATTTTGTAGAAAAGCGTCTGTGTGTGGGACTGGTCTACGCCAAAAAGCCCTGGGCCTAACTTAATGGGGAATGCTGGCTGTTGCCTCTCCAGCCATAAGCATTTTATTCATTTATGAATTAAACTTATTGTTACTAAGTTTGTTACATGTCCTGTCTTTTGTCTGTGTAATGAATCTGATAAATCGATATTTAATATTCGTTTTTGCGCCTCAAGAATAACTAATAAATAGGTTTGTGTGCGTGTGTGTGTGACGTGCGTGCATACTGTGTGTGTGTGTGTGTGTGTGTGTGTGTAGAGTAGAGTAGAGTAGAGTATCGTTTATTGATCCCAGGGGGAAATTAAGGTGTCAAGTAGCATACACACATACATAAAAGAAGACATTGTCCACAAGACGTAACACACATATTACACATAAAATAATCATCATATATAGCTCACTGTTACATATATTTGCCAAGGCATCTCTCTCTCTCTCTCTCTCTCTCTCTCTCACACACACACACACACACACACACACACACACACACACACACACACACACACACACACACACACACACACACACACACACACACCAAAAATAAAGTGTAAAGTGTCCACAGTGTTCACATGTGCCTTAGCTGAGTGGCACATAGAAGCCAAGACGAAGTGGCCATAAAGTGTCCAGGAGTGTCCATAGTCTCTCTGCCTAGTACAATGTCCATTGTATTCCTTGGAAAAAGAGATGAGATGGGGGGGGTTTAACACAAGTCGCCCCCCTGTCTCACTACACACACACACACACACACACACACACACACACACACACACACACACACACACACACACACACACACACACACACACACACACACACACACCAAAAATAAAGTGTACATAGTGTCACCTGTGCTGGGTGGCCAAAAACAAAGTGTCCAGGAGTATCAGTAGTCCAGGGGGTTACACAAGTCGCCAACTGTGTCTCTACACACACACACACACACACACACACACACACACACACTGTGTGTGTGTGTGTGTGTGTGTGTGTAATTGTGTTCCCAAATGTGGCAATACTGTTTTGTCCAGTCAAACTCATAAGGAAGTGTTTCCCGTATTTCACCACCAGGTCACATGACTGACATCCCTTTTTCACCCCATTGGCTGTTTGGGTCTCTCTTGATAAAAACCCCTCCGATAAAAACACACTGTTGCACTCCAGAGCAGCACAGAGACACGTGTTTGTGTGTGACTAACTGTGTATTTGACCTTCTGGGCCTGAATCTGGGACACTAGTCAGCTAGAGTGTGTGTAAGTGCAAGTGTGTCATGATGAAGACAAAAACTCCTGTAGCTGTGCCGCTGCCGCTGTGCTGGTGCGTGTGTTTGTGTGTCGGGGGGGTCGCAGCCGAGAGTGGAGGGGAGGCATCAACAGGACAGGAGTGTGTGCCTGATGTCCACACCGTGCTGAGAGAGATGAGTGCACATATTGCAGAGCAGAAACTGGAGCTCACACACACCAAGACACAACTGGAGAAGGAAATAGAGGAGCTGAAGAGAGAGAATGAAGGTAACACCTGTGTGTGTGTGTGTGTGTGTTAGGGCTGCACGACATCAGAAAAAAAAATCGATATTCGATAACAGCATGCAATACCTCAATATCGATATTGAAACGATATTTAGAAATATACTTGTAGGAGTGTTTTTCTTGTAACTAATTTGTCGGTCTGTGTGGGGAGCGTTTCTTTGGTCATGGAGGGGCTTCATGCGCATTTGTTGACATTCAGCAAGTGGTTGGACTGCGCAGAAGTAATCGCACATGATCACAATAATTAAATCATTTTCGCAATACACATATTGCCACTCTTGATATCGCGATTTCGATACATTTGCAATATATTGTTCAGCTCTTGTGTGTTTGTGTGTGTGTGACAGACAGAGAGTGAGAAAGAGATAGTGTGTGTGACAGAGAGAGAATGTGTGTTTATGTGAGAGTTTTGGTGTGTGACAGAGAGAGAATGTGTGTGTGTGTGTTTACATGAGAGTTTGTGTGTGTGGTAAGAGCAAACATACTGTATATACATGGACTTTTGAGCTGTGCTTGACTTCAACAGGGAAATACAAATGTGTTTCCGTGTGTCCTAGCTTTAGCAGACAGGCTGAGTGCTGCTGAGGCTAGGCTGGCAGCCAATGAGAAGCGAGTTGAAGAGCAGAGCGTCCAATCAGAGCAGCTTGAGGCCTCCAACACAGAACTGAACAACACCCTACTCCAGATTACCAGCAATACAGAAGGTACACATACACACACCTACAACAGTAGAGGACTGTGTGTGTGTGTGTGTGTGTGTGTGTGTGTGTGTGTGTGTGTGTGTGTGTGTGTGTGTGTGTGTGTGTGTGTGTGTGAGAGAGAGAGAGAGAGAGAGAGAGAGAGAGAGAGAGAGAGAGAGAGAGAGAGAGAGAGAGAGTGAGAGAGATAGAAAATAAGGTGGTGTTGTGTATTATTTACCAAATAACCCTCTCTGTCTGCCACACACAGACACACTCAAAATATGAATAAGACATAAGGTGGGCTATAGCCAGCTGCGCAATGGATGATGGTTTCGGTTGTAATTATCATTAACCAATTAACCCAATTATTAATACATGTATCTCATCACATAAAAACGCACGCGCACACACACACACACTGACCTGTTGTTTCTCCTCTGCAGTGAGTAAGGTGGCATTCTCAGCCTCGTTCTCAGTGACGTCTAACAAACACATCGGCCCCTTTGACACAACCATCACCCTTGTCTACGACCATGTTTTCACCAACATAGGCAACGCCTACAACAAACACACAGGTGAGGATGTACAGAGGCACCTACAAACGAGCACACACACACACACACACACACAGGTGAGTACGAACACTCAATAGTTTTTGTATGGCTTTATTTGGACAGGGTTTGACTTTTGTTGATCTTTTGTTGTTGCCTTCAGGGATCTTCACGGCCCCGGTGAGAGGAGTGTACCGTTTCAGCTACCACATCTTTGCAGGTGGCTCTCATGGTGCTGGCGCCACCCTGTGGCATAACAGTGTACACGTGGCTGCAGCCTACAACCACAAAGCCCCCCACGACATCAACACGTCCCAGGGGGTCACCTTGGTGCTGCAGCCCGGGGACACAGTCTACCTGCGCCTGGGGGCCGGGGCTTGGGTCTCTGCCTACACTGGACACTACACCACATTCAGTGGACAACTGCTGTTCCTTATATGATACGAAGACAGGCACATGCACACATGTGCACACACACTCCTGATTGTCATATGATATTTTTCTATGACCAGAACTTGTGTCAAATACATGTATTTGTGGCTTCTTTTTTGTGGTATAACCTAGTGATATTCAAAGTGTGGGATAAGGACCCGTTGAGGGCAGTGAGGTTGTGCTAGGGGGGCCACCATGGGAAATTGGCAGGAAAGGTAGGGGCCTATAGCAAAACACATTTCATCGTAATGATCAGAATTGTGCCTTAGGTTTTACTTCTTTTCCAGTTGTTTTAAAAACTTTTTGGGGGACTATTTTTCATTCACCATCCCGATTCCAAATAAGTAAAAGACATTTTTGTGGCACTTTTGTGAGATATTGAAATTCACTTCTGTCATCAGTGACATCATGAGACCAAAAGCTGGCAAGGGAGGACGGGAGTCAGGATATTAGCAGAGAGGGTTCATGGGTATTACAAGAGACAAAAGTCCTGACTTTTTCCGCGTGGTACTGTCCACCAGAGTTGCCAGATGAGGCTGATGATTCCAGCCCAAAATATGCTCAAAACCCGCCTATAAGCACAAAATACCGCCCAATTCTATTGATTTCTATGGCAAAAATTGGGCGGGTTTTTCAGCTAAATGTCATTTTTACCCGCCCAGCCCATCTTTACCCGCCCAGCCCAATTGGACGGGAAACAGCCCAATCTGGCAAGACTGCTGACCACTAAGTGGCGCCAATCAAGGAGCGCAGATGCTGTCATGCCGTGTCCAGACCAAGAGCGAACGAAGCGACGGAAGTCATTATTTCTCTATGGAAGGCACACGACCAGTGCTACCAAAGCAAATTCGCCAGGAGCGAAGCGAACTGAGCGACCAAAGCGAATTTTAACGATTAAAAGTCATCTTATCTTATGGTAATGAGCTATGACGCAATTTGGCGAAAACCAATTGGAACTTTTATATCTCTGAATGTCCCAGGCTGTCAAGCCAGAGCCGTTATGCGATTAGCAAGGTGAAACTTCTTCTGCTACCCACGCTGCCAGGCAGCTCCGTTCGCTCTTGGTCTGGACACGTCATTAGAATGAATGGGGTCCTATGGAGCTCAACCACAGATGCTGCCGTTGCTTGGGAGAGAATCATATTTTCTAAAGGCAGGATAAATTATCCTTTCAAACAGCACTTAGTTTGAATTTTTAAACTTGCGTGATCTTTGTAAAACATTGCTGTGATCACGACTGCCGTAAAGAAATTTCGTTAGCAAGAAGCTAGCGGAGGCTGACTCATAAATGCCAAACCTATAAGAAATCAGAAGGATAACTCCCAGGTTATTGTACATTTGATTTAAATCCACATCAGTTTCTCAGAACCCACAGTAATATTGTCAGGTTTCAGCCGACAGCGAGCACAATTGTGTGTGAATAGCGCCAGCCTTATGGGCTCCTAGGTGAACTGCAGGCACGGGTTGGATGGCGAGTTTGGACACTGTATGTAAACCCACTGTGGTATATACATGTGTGTCTCAGTGTTTATCAACACAATGTTATGAGTAGGGGCAAGACACTGGCAGCCAACCACATAAGCTAATTTTTTGACCAACAGCGGTTTCCAACAATCATAGGTTGAGTTGTGCGTAGCTAGGTTCGTGCAGTCAGGTTATAATTAACAAAATTTAGAACATGTATTAGAGAGAGCCTGTCGAGTTTTCCTGTGACATTGCCTGCCCCACCCCTCATTTGTCTCACCTGTCGCAATTGATCCCATTTTAGTTATATTAGGCTCGTTCGTGACGAAGCAGTGCTGCTTTTGCTAAGCAGTGAGCATGCCCACTGCCTAGCAAAAGCAGCACTGCTTCGTCACGAACGAGCCCATTGGTTTCCGGTTTGACCAGTTTTTGTCTACTTACCAGTACTGATTTCACCTGTGCTCAATCTGCTTAACTTGTGTCCCCACTTTTGTTAATGACATTATTTCCCTCACCTGTGTTCTTGTCTGCCCTGGTACCTCGTTATCTTGTCTGCCTTTAATTATAAGTGAATTGATCATGCACTTTTGAGTAAAAGCATGAAAATTGGTACACATATACCTCTTCCTATACTTATTAATATAAGCGTTGGAGGCGTCGCAAAAAATGAAGAATTTTCAAGATGGCCGCCAAATCCAATATGGCCAACCCAAATTAATGAAACTACCTGACACGTTGTTGTAAAAGCATGGAAATTGGTATATATATCCTTCTTGATATGCTGATTAATATTAGCATTGGAGGCGTAGCGAAAAATTATGAATTTTCAAGATGGCCGCCAAATCCAATATGGCCAACCCATATTAACGAAACTACCTGACACTTTGTAGTAAAGGCCTGAAAATTGGTACACATGTCCTTCTTAATATGCTGATCAATGTTATTGTTGGAGGCGCCACGAAAAATGCTGTATTTTCAAGATGGCCGCCAAATCCAATATGGCCAACCCATATTAGTGAGAAACCATCATGCACTCCGTCATAAATGCCTGAAATTTGGTAAATACATACTCTATGATGTACCTATTAATGTTAGAAATGCAATTGTTGCGTAAAACCAAAATTGAAATGTTCAAAATGGCCACCAAATGAAATATGGCCGACCCATATAACAGGAATTGTATAGCAGATGAGTGAATCCATTATGCACGTAGTAAAAGCATGAAAATATACATTTCCTTCTTTTCAGCTGATTATTAAATGTGAAAAACACAGAATTTTCAAAATGGCCGCCAAATCCAATATGGCCAACCCATATTAACTACCGGGCACTTTGTGGTAAAAGCATCATAATTGGTAGCCTACACAGTTACATCTTTATGTGCAGATTAATATTAGGAATGGAGGTATGAAAAAAATTCTGAATTTTCCAGACAAATCAAACATGTTTGACCCATATTAGTGAAACCACCATGCACTTTGTAGCAGGAGCATGCAATCAGCACACATATACTTTGTATAATAATGTATTGATATATATTGATATGTATAATAATGTAGAAGGGTTCACGTGAGAAGTGCGTGAACGCACACAGACACACACACACAAGTAATAGTCCTAAAAAAGATTACTCTGGAAGTGATCCTAACATAGCCTAATTTCGAAACATCAAACCCTACCCTACTAATGTTATATATAGATATGTAGTGTTACATATTGTGTTACAGTACATTAGTGAAACCAGGGCACAATTTGCTGCGAAAGCATGAAAACACATGTATCTTTTTATTGTGTTAACATCATCAAAACATCAAAAGAATTTTCAAGATGGCCCCACTTCAAATATGGCCAACCCATAGATGTATAAATGGGCATAAAATATCCTATATTTATCTCAGTATAAATTTCTCTGTACTTGTAGTAGAAACATATTTGTAGTCTTTGATGAGTCAATAAATATTTTAGTCACATTTTCAATGGATTTGAGCCATTTATCATTGAAATAAATGTGCACAACCTTCATTCAAGTACTGTAGGTAACAAAACAAAATCTTGTCCCCCCTCAACATGGGGGTTACATCAAATCTTATCAACTTCACCATGCTTATGTTGTAGTTTGCATATTACCTTGAACTACAAATACAGAAATGGGGGTTCACCATAAGCCAAATCTTGCACACCATTATTATAGCCAAAAAAATGAATCCTAATACTGTACAGGTAAACTTTCACTCAAGGTTACTCAAATTTACATACCCAGAGTTGACTTTGCACCAACTGTACCATTCACCATTTATTCAAAGTTTGTGTGTATCTTTTAATTAGGCATTGTTGGCAGTTTGATTGATGTTGGCCATGGGATATATTACAACCTGGGGAATCCCATGCTGCTTTGCACACTTTCTGATCTGAAAGACAGCATGGATTCCATCCCTCAGAAATTGCATATGTAACCTTCAGAGTATCTCACTTGTGAGATCAACTGGTGTTAACCAGGCAAGACATACCCATACAACATGCATGGGACAGGATTGCAGTTTGTTTGAAAACCTTGAAGTACAGCTAGAAATAGTAATTAATTATTGGTTTCTTTTCTTAACCATGTTTTAACCATGTCCATGAATTGACAAATCTTGACCCTTTTGAATTTGTGGTCATGAGAGGCATATTAAACACAAGGCCTATGAAGTCGTCACTAACTGCTAGAGGTACTGTATATCCCACAATGTGCCTGGAGGATTAATGTATATGGGTTGGCTACATTTGATTTGGCGGCCATCTTGAAAATTTGGGTTTTATTTGCTATGCCTCCATTTCAAATATTAATCAGCATATCAAGAGGTAAATGTGTACCATTTTTCATGCTTTTACTACAAAGTGGGTGTTAAATTCATCAATGGTTCCATTAATATGGGTTGGCTAGATTTGATTTGGCGGCCATTTTGAAAATTAAACTTTCTTTGCAATGCCTCCATTTCTTTTATTAATCAGAATATAAATTATATATATAAATTTCATGGGCTTACAACAAAGTTTCAGGTACAGTAGCTTCATTAATATGGGTTGGCCATATTGGATGTGACGGCCATCTTGAAAATACAGCATTTTTCGTGGCGCCTCCAACAATAACATTGATCAGCATATTAAGAAGGACATGTGTACCAATTTTCAGGCCTTTACTACAAAGTGTCAGGTAGTTTCATTAATATGGGTTGGCCATATTGGATTTGGCGGCCATCTTGAAAATTCATAATTTTTCGCGGTGCCTGCAATGCTAATATTAATTAGCATATCAAGAAGAATATATGTACCAATTTTCATGCTTTTACATCAACGTGTCAGGTAGTTTCATTAATTTGGGTTGGCCATATTGGATTTGGCGGCCATCTTGAAAATTCTTTTTTCGCGACGCCTCCAACGCTAATATTAATCAGCATATCGAGAAGGATATGTGTACCAATTTTCATGCTTTTACTCAAAAGTGCATGATTAGGCCCTTTTGTGTGTCTAATCCGCCGGACTAACTCGGACAATCAAGAATAACTCAATAAATTACCATAGCTATGCGGATGACACCCAACTCTACTTATCTATGTCCCTCAATGACTACGCCCCTTTCAAATAACTCATTGCACTGACCAAATTAACAATTGGATTCCCTCCAGCTGAACACAGAGAAAACTGAAGTCATTATATTTGGGAAAAGGGAGGAAAGGGTCAAGATTGCTACTGTCCTTGAAACTAAGGGTCTGAAAGCAACTGATACAGTCAAAAACCTTGGTGTCCTTATTGATACCAACCTAAACTTGAATAATCACATGGAAGCCGTTACTAACTCTGTATTTTACCACCTAAAAACATTTCTAAACTCATGATCAAAACATGATCTGGAGTAATTGGGCACAATTGTGATGAAGCAGTGCTACTTTTTACAGGCCTCCCCAAAAAGACCATCACACAGCAAGGGTTCTTTCGAAAACAAAGATTGACCACATGACTCCAATTCAATGCATTGGCTCCCAGTGCTACATAATCGGTTTTAATACATTACTTCTTGTGTTTAAATAATTAAAGGTAATGTTTCAGCGGTATGCACCAACTAGGTCCCTAAGATTACATTACATTACATTGCATTGCATTTGTCAAACAAGAGCAATGGAGAAGAGAAGAACTTGCTGGTAATCCCAATGTTCAAAACAAAGTGTGAAGAGGCAGCCTTTTTAGATCCTACTACGCTGTAAAGCCTTTGGACCAGCTTCCAGATGATGTAAAAGAAATGCACACAATACTGATCATTTTAAATCTAGACTCAAGACTAAGCTGTTCTCAGATGTCGACCCCTAGCAGCTCTGAATGATAGGCTATGTATTTTTTTTTATTCTAATTTAATGTCTTCATCTTATTTTTTTCAATTGTCTAATTATTTTTTTTTGTTTTCTTTCTTTTTCTTTTTTTTGTGAGGCACATTGAATTGCGTCTGTGTATGAAATGCATTTGCCTTGCCTCGCTTTTTCTGTATATTTAAGCTTTAGTGTTTCTCTTGTTCCTGGTTGCGTCATTATCACACTTGTCTTTCATGCAAACCTCTTGATTTCTTGACCTGATTTTGCCAGGAAGTGTTCTTTACTGTTCTTTAGTGTTTCTTTAGTTGTACTGCCCCCTGAAAAAAACTGTGTAAGGGGCTTGGTCTATGCCAAAAATGCCCAACTGCCAATTGCCTCATAATAAATGATACTCAACTTTCTAGCCATAGACGTTTGACTGACTTATGATTTAAACTTTTTGTGACTAAGTTTGTGACATGTGCACATGTCCTGCCTTTTGTCTGTGTCATGCATCTAATACATCTTTTTTTGCGCCTCAAGAATTAGTAATAAATAGGTTTGTGTGCAAGTGTGCATGCCTGCGTGTGTGTGTGTGTGTGTGTGTGTGTGTGTGTGTGTGTGTGTGCACGTACATGCATGTGTGTGTGTGTGTGTCTATGTATGTGTGTGTGTTATTACCAATGTAGCAAAACTGGTTTGCCCAATGGAAGGAAGTGTTTGTCCATATTTCATTACCTGTCATCCCGTTCACCCCATTGGCTGTTTTGGGTCTCTCTTGATTTACGAAAAAAAAAACAGATAAAAAGGAAAATCTTTTGAGGGCACAACCACTGTTGCACCTCAGAGACATCTGTGCGTCTATGTGTGTGTGTGAGTGAGTGTGTGTGACGTGTATTTGGCCTGCTGGGCCTGAATCTGGGACATTAGTCAGCTGGAGGGTACCTAAGCGTGTGTGTGTACGTAGTGCAAGTGTCTCATGATGAAGACAAGAACTCCTGGAGCTGTGCCGCTGGCCCTGTACTGGTGTGTGTGTTTGTGTTTGTGTGTCAGTGGAGTTGTGGCCGATCATGGAGGGGAGGCATCAACAGGACAGGAGTGTGTGCCTGATGTCCACACCGTGCTGAGAGAGATGAGTGCACATATTGCAGAGCAGAAACTGGAGCTCACACACACCAAGACACAACTGGAGAAGGAAATAGAGGAGCTGAAGAGAGAGAATGAAGGTAACCCATACAGAAAAAAATGGCTTAAAACTTAGAATTATTTATATAAAATATACATATTCCGTGTATGATTTTCTCTTGAATGCGGCCCCTTTTGGTGTTTTCTCATAGAGAATTATTGTATGAACAAAACATTATATGAAGACAAGGAAAGTAATTGTATCATACACATTATCTAAATGCCATCTACAATTTGTACTTTATTCATACTAGTTTCATCTAATAATTCTGTATGAGAAAAGGGGCCAATCTTCCCCTGTAAGGTAACTTAAATCTACCCCCAAAAATTGTAGGTTAAATGTAGGTATCTGTTTTCACTGTCATAGAAATATTTTCGAATTTGTAAATCTTGAAATGATTTTACAATATCCTTTCCATATGGGAACACCTCTGTGTGTCTGTGTGTGTGTGTGTGTGTGTGTGTGTGTGTGTGTGTGTGTGTGTGTGTGTGTGTGTGTGAGTGTGTGTGTGTGTGTGTGTGTGTGTGTTGGGGCTGCACGATATCAGAAAAAAATATATAATAGAATCTAAAATAAATAGATTAAATTAAATAGATATTCGATTACAGCATGCAATACCTCGATAACAATTCAAAAAAGGGAAAATCCAGGCAACTCCAGGTGAAAAAGAGGAAGTCCATTAAAAAGCCCATCTTAGGGCTAAAACATGATTAAAAAAGCCAACATGTTTCAACCGTGTGCGTGCGTGTGTGTGTTTCCTTGTGTCCTAGCTCACAGGAAAATACAAATGTACTGTATGTGTGTGTTCCCGTGTGTCCTAGCTTTAGCAGACAGGCTGAGTGCTGCTGAGGCTAGGCTGGCAGCCAATGAGAAGCGAGCTGAAGAGCAGAGCGTCCAATCAGAGCAACTTGAGGCCTCCAACACAGAACTGAACAACACCCTACTCCAGATTACCAGCAATACAGAAGGTATACACACACACACCTACAACAGTAGAGGACTGTGTGTGTGTGTGTGTGTGTGTGTGTGTGTGTGTGTGTGTGTGTGTGTGTGTGTGTGTGTGTGCGTGCGTGCGTGTAAAACAAATAAGGTGGTGTTGAGTATTTTCTACCAAGTAACCCAAAATATTAATAAGACATAATGTGGGCTATAGCCAGTTGTGCAATGGATAACAGTTTCTGTTATAATTATCATTAACCTAATTATAAATATATCATCACACACTCACTGACCTGCTGTTTCTCCTCCGCAGTGAGTAAGGTGGCATTCTCAGCCTCGTTCTCAGTGACGTCTAACAAACACATCGGCCCCTTTGACACAACCATCACCCTTGTCTACGACCATGTTTTCACCAACATAGGCAACGCCTACAACAAACACACAGGTGAGGATAAGACACATAATACACACACACACACACACACACACACACACACACACACACACACACACACACACACACACACACACACACACACACACACACATACAGGTGAGTATGAAGCACTCTTTGTTTTCTGTATGCCTTTATTTGGACAGGGTTTGACCTTTGTTGATCTTTTGTTGTTGCCTTCAGGGATCTTCACGGCCCCGGTGAGAGGAGTGTACCGTTTCGGCTATCACATCTTTGCGGGTGGCTCTCGTAGTGCTGGCGCCAGCCTGTGGCGTAACGGTGTACACATGGTGTCGGCCTACAACCACAAAGCCCCCCACGACATCAACACGTCCCAGGGGGTCACCTTGGTGCTGCAGCACGGGGACACAGTCTACCTGCGCCTGGGGGCCGGGGCGTGGGTCTCTGCCTACACCGGACACTACACCACATTCAGTGGACAACTGCTGTTCCTTATATGATACAAAGACAGGCACACACATGCACATATACACTCCTCATTGTCATATGATACTTTTCTATGACCAGCACTTGTGGTCCGTGTACCATTCGTTCTTTTGTTTTTCGATTCAGAACCAAATAACAAAAAACGAAAAAACGGCTGGTTATTTCATTATTTCGTTTTAGTGAAAAACGAAAAAAACAAATTTTGACCTGTATTTCCAAATTTTATTTTCTACTTCATTTCAAAATAACGCCAATGAAAAAAAGGTTCACGTGCTATTTTTATTTTTTGATATTTTCATTTCTCGGCCGCATGTACCCCGGAAGTTATAGCCTACAAGCCGACCTCGATTAAATAGGTTAAAATCATAACTAAATCCATACTGGATGTTGTCAGAAGAGGTGTTTTGAAACATATATGTGAAATTCACAGTCTAAAGCAAATCCAAACGACAATATTTTTCATGAAAATGTATCAGAAAAGCTTTCATGTCCTTCTACATGGCCTGACGCGCCTTGCCTGCGTGGACGGGCGCCCTCTGTCCATGGTGCTGAAATCGCGGCACCAAAGATTCTTTTAATTCTAACGTCTCTGGCGGCATTATGTGTGAAGCACGTTACAGTTTCATGAGTGAATACGTACAGACAGTCTACAAAAGACCAAACAATACAACCAAACAATACTGTTGTACCCTTAGTCGACATAAGGCTCTCACATGCACGTCACAAAACAATAATCCACGCGGCGGGACTATTTTGATTATATTCCTTCCAAAAAATGCCAAAATGACACAAAACTCAGTAATTTGCATTGTCCGTAATTATACCAAACTAAAACAAAAGTATACACGTAGAAGATAGTCCACGTTACAAAACTTCAACAAAAATGCGAGCCATAGCCTATCACAAATGAAGGCCGTCCAAAATGCTGGTTTACAGTAAAATAAATGGAGGCAATTACCACAAAATCAATAGCATCAGTTTTACACTGGAACTTGAAGTGAAGTTTAAAACTTCACCCCCTCTCATCAGTACAGTAGGTTACATTTCTGAGTAGCTCTAGGTGCGATCAGTCTCTCTGGCATTTGCAGCTGGTGCAGCCCTTGTATTGCACTGCGAGCTGTCCACGTGTGTGGTGCTAGGTGAAATGTGCACTGGCAGCACTCATCGTTGAGTTTGGGAGATGTCTTTAGTGGGAGTATTTGAATGTGTAAAAACACGTTGAACACAGTTAGCTTTGGGAAGAATAGCCTTGCGCCCTATTTGTAAGCCTATGCTTATTACTTGCATCAGCACATTACACTTGCCAAAATAACGTTGATGTGGTGCTGACATTTTACCGAAGCCTAATATCTCAACCAAATCGGGAGTAAATTGAATTATATTAAAGTCTCTCAACATGGCTTACCATTCCATTAGGGATAAGGAGAATGCAGCTCACACACGCGGTGCGTTCCTTTGATAGATGCCTGCTGTGTTAAGTGCTGCGCACGCATTGTGTAGGTTTAGAAAAATGACAGTGATAAACATATCCAGGTCAAAATTACTAACAGAAAAAGAGGGACAATGACAAAGGGAATGAATTCGCCAGGAAGACCGATTTTATTTGGCAAACTAGAGACTTTCTAGGGTTCATGACAAAATAATGCTTGGCATTAGATCTGATGGCTAGTGGGGAAAACGTCAGAGGGCAATTATTTCCGAGAGTCCAACAACAACACAATGTCAAAATGTCATGGTGGACTCGACCACCTGCCACCAAAAGTCAGCCTTAAAAAAAAAAAAAATCCAGATCCCATTCGGCTACTATAGGCTATCTCCACATAAGACAGCTTCGCTGATAAGCCTAGCTAATAGCTGTAGTAAGCCCACAAGACACCAAAACAGTGTTCGGTGGTCGTTGTCTATTACAAAACTGTTAATAAAACCTGGGGTCTTCAGGTAGCCTAGGCCTACGACATTTAAAACTATGTCAGTCGTGCGCGCTGTCAAATGAGAGCCACGAGAAACGCGGTGGAGCGCAACATCGTCCTGTGTTTCGCAACATCGCCAACGGCAGGGGCAAACGCTATGTACTTCCGGGGCACATAAGGCTGAGAAATGAAAATATCAAAAATAAAAAATAGCACGTTGGCTTTTTTTCATTGGCGTTGTTTTGAAATGAAGTACAAAATAAATTTTGGAAATTCAGATCGAAATTTGTTTTTTCTTTTGTCACTAAAACGAAATTATGAAATAACCAGCCGTTTTTTCGTTTTTTGTTATTTGGTTCTGAATCGAAAAACAAAAGAACGAATGGTACACGGACCACTTGTGTCAAATACATGTATTTGTGGCTTCTTTTTTGTGGTATAACCTAGTGATATTCAAAGTGTGGGATAAGGACCCATTGAGCGCAGTGAGGTTGTGCTAGGGGGGCCACCATGGGAAATTGGTAGGAAAGGTATAGCAAAACAAAATAGGCTTAACTGATTAAGTATAAAAACCTAAAGTGAACAAAAATATGTTTAGCAATATTACTACTATTAAGAATAATCTATTGCATCTCTGAACATCACTACTATTATCATTTTATCTAACTAAATAACTAAATCAGATTTTTGGCACCTTAACAACATAGTTAAGATTAAGAATATTGTATGTAAACAGGATATAGATAAATTAAATCGTGCTTTTATTGCCTGTAGAGTTGACTTTTGTCTTCCCGAAAGTCACTCAGGCAGATGCAAAATGCTGCCGCTAGAATTTTAATTAAAAAGAAAAAAGAGACCACATCACTCCAGTACTTAGGTCATTACACTGGCTACCAGTGAGATTTAGAATTGAGTTTAAAAACTCTTTTGATAGTCTACAAGTCACTAAGGTGCTGTTTCCACGTAGCAGGATATTTTTATATGCGGATATTTTTTTTCTCCTGTTGAGGTGTAAACGCAATGTGTGGATAAAAATAAATCCTCCATTGTAACAAATGCGTTTCAGCCCCCTAAACAGGATATTTTTTTCTCCTGCTTTTTTTTTCTCCTGGATTTTAAATATCTGCTAGTGGAAACGGGAGGCCAAAACCAATGCAAAACCAATGCAACCAGGAGAAAAAAATATCCACATATAAAAATATCCAGCTACGTGTAAACGGCACCTAAATGGTTTAGGCCCTAAATGTTGTAGGTACGCTAGAGCAATATGATCCTACTAGATGTCTTAGGTCTTCTACTCGTTGTGCCTAGGGTCAAATCCAGACGGGGTTGAATGGCATTTAGTCATTATTCGGCCATATGCAGAAATCAGCTTCCTGTCCAAATAAGAACTGCCCCCAACATTATCTTGTTTTAAAAAGAAATTAAAAAACAGCTTTATTGTCATCTGCCTTTGGTAATAGAGTTATCCACTATCTGTAATACAATCTACAGTATATTTGTTCTTCTCTCTTCTCTTTCTTTACTCATTGACTCATTGAATGACGGTCAGTCATGTATGATAATGTGCTATATATACAGTAAATAATATTGATTGATTGATTGATGGATTCATTATCAGACTTTATTATATGGTTGTGACGTCATTGGTCGAATGCTCCATTCATTTCAACGGGGCTCCCCAACGTTCGCACGTCTGTTATTTTTCGATAACGGACGGGTTGGTCTATAACAGACCGCTGTCAATGGCAACAAGACTTTTCACTGCTAAAGCGACTTTTCAACAAGACTCTAATCAGCTGCTGTGATAGACAACACCTGTTGTCCTGGCTAGGCTACCTAGCTGTTAGCGGTGTTCCACAACGGCACTGTTTTGTTTTGCGCAGCAACAATCTTTTGACATTAAAAACTATAATAGCCTAGCCTTCACATTAAATAGGCCTAAAGAAATGTCCCCGCCATGTGTGAATCATTTAAGTATATCCATATAATAAGCGGGTTAACTTTCGGCGAGTCGGTCGCTTTGTGGAATAGCAGCACTTCAGAGAGAACAAGACCCCTCCGCTCCGCGTCGGGGTCTTAAAATTCTCTCTGTCGTGCTGCTATTCCACGGTAGCGACCATCTCGCCGAACGTTAACCCTTACGTAATGCATGGAGTTAGGTGGCATTGAGGGTCTAAAGCTGGGCTTACACTGTGCGACTTTTGCCCCGATTTTGCCCCGATTTGACACTCGCACGACATTTTGGGATTCGGGCCGATTTCTTGCTCAATCGCAGGTCAATCGTGAGTCTCGCATCGTGCAGTGTACATGGGGTAACGACAAGCGATTTCGACTCACGACCGTGCAATCGCAGGGTCGCAAGAAAATCAAAACGGTTTGAAATTCTTGTCGTGGCTCGTGCGTAAATCGCAGAGTTAAAGCAGTGCTACGACCCGATTTGACACTTCACATGCACAAATTAATAGGGCCGTGCGATTCGCTGTTGAGAGCGACCTCATCTCCACCTCAGGTGCGCATGTTCCCTCCTCTGCAGACCGGGGAAACATGCCTGTCGCGTCGTACGGTGGAAGCATTTCGGCCGCATCCGACTGTCGGCTCGTGTGGTGTGAGGACGTGAGTCGTGAGCATGTGAACCTTTAAACAGTGAAATTCCATCGTGCAGTGTGAGCAGAAGCTTAAGACTCACGAGTGAAAATATCGCACAGTGTATGCCCGCCTTAAGGAGTTAGGAGGCATTGAGACTCAAATCAACTGAGTGTTCATATGTAGATTTTGGATGTTTTCCTAGATCTTCTTCTCCAATAAAAGTTGAAGGATGAAAGCTATGTGTTGTGTTTTAACTCACTTGCCAAAAATAGAATAAGTCTTGACGTCATTATTAAAAGGGTCGAATAGAATTTTTTTTAGAAAAAGAGAGATTACAAAAAGATTAAAGAAAAGTAAACGAATTGACTATGAAAAGCGTGTAGAATAGTGTAAGAGTAAAAATGACAAAGTCTTGTAATCAAAGAAAATCTGCTCTTGGGCAGTGTCTCACTAACAGCATGGAGTATCCCATCTCACGCAAATGACAAAATGGTGGCAAAGGTTTTAAAACTCTTCCTCATGTCAGCAGGTACGTATGCAAAAGATATTAGGCATGGTGAAGGAAGACACTGTCACCTAATCTACTGTAATGACGATCATAAAAACACATATCACTTATGGATAGCATATGGACGATTCTGGTATTGGAGATGAGCCAGGGCACACTGTTGCTGCCAAATGGCCGTCAACGGGCAAAGGCTCCAGCACTGGGCTCTCGAGATATCAGAAACGGTAAGAGCAAACATACCACATTCCTGTGCCAAACTAGTTGGAACACAGACACAGACACCAAGCAAAGTTTCACACTAAAACTCCTCAACAGTGAGCCGATTTATAGGCTATGCACATCAATCCAGTTTGATCAGGTTTCTGGAGTAACCGGTTTATTCAAGTGCTCATATAATCGGAATAAACTTGGCGAGAAATCTGATTCGCACAGGTAGGTTTTTGGCTTATAAACTGATTTCTCAAGACATGTTTACAGTACACCTTAACAGGTTATTATCGGGCGCATGACATTCTAGAACAGGGGTGCTCAACTGGCGGACCCAGGTCCGGATGCGGACCCAAACGCAATGTCATCCGGACCAAGACAAAATCCATCTGTATTTAATATGTATAAATTATACATGAGATTTCGCTGCCATGCGATCTATAGGTGTATTATGACAAATAAAAGTATCATCACTATGACAACTCAGTGAGTGAGCAAGAGGCCAGTGCGGCCAGCGAGTGAGGCTATTTTCTGCATCGGTCCGTGCGACTTTTTTGGACCCTGGAAACATACGAAATTTGGCGAGTGGACCTTTTCAGTTTCTAGTTTCTAGCACCCCTGTTCTAGAATGATAGCCAATCACAAGCCTTGAATTCCAGTTTCGTGTCGCACACTTGAGTGGAACACATGCAACCGACAGACTACATGTAAAAGACAATAAACAGTTTACTCCAATAACCTGTTTATTTCAATAACCCGATTATTGTGGTAATATAAATGGGCTCAATGTATGGTCAACCTTTGTTTGTCACCGACAAATGCAGCAGGAAAACCACTCAGTTGTGTTACTGACTTTCAACAACACACTATGACGATTGGTCTGCCGGTCTGTTGGAAACTTTGCTTGTTGGAGGGTTAGGGTTTGTAGGTCTGTTTTCAATTTAGCAGTGGATTTTAATTTGCAAGTTTAACCAGTTTCTAATGTGTTACACAGTGGAGGCATTGGTTTGATGGTTATTGGGGTGTGATGTGTAGACATTCTCACTTCACATTTCAGATGTGAGGTATAGCCTACGTGCACTATACACATAATATAAGTTCTCATTGTTTCATAAAGCTGTGGCCTACAGGGATTTTTTTTGGTCATTTTTTAACATTTGTCCTTTAACGCTGGAGAACACTGGAAGGTCTGACTGACTTCCGTACAAGACTGTTGCACAGTGTCATTAGCAATAATGTAAACCCAAACAACAGTAATTAGGTTACACTTAACTTGATGCCGGCGTCATACAGGTACGTATGACAACAGTGTCGCAAAAGTGTGAAAACAGTGTCGTCATGACACAGTCCTTGATGAGTTATGAAAATGATGTCAGTGTCATAAATGTTTTATGGTCATTACGGACATTATTATGGCTGTCTTTACCATAACCGAATGACGCTAATGACAGTCATAACATGTTTGTGACTTTGACAATGTTTATGACACATGCATGACTGTGTTACGACAATGTTATAACACTGTCATCTCACACGTATGACACCCACGTCAAGTAAAGTGTTACCAATAATTATAATGCAAGTGTAAATCCAACTATAAAAAATATAATGCAATAAAGCAAATCCAAGCTATAATAATAATGTAATGTTGGAAATCCAAACTGAAATAAATTCAAAGGGCTTATTCTTAACATTTGTTTTAATTGTGATGAATTAGGCATACAATAAAAAAAGGTCCATCTTTCTAAAAAATAGCATTGCCTATATAAAAAGAACTGTTTTAAGTACAGAAGTGGTCACTTTCTCAAAAGCATGTCAGAGAGAGAGAGAGAGAGAGAGAGAGCGAGAGCAAGTCAGTGTGGTCCAAGTGCTTATTGTCTGAGTCCACATCCTGTCAAAACTGACCCATCTATTTGAATTAATTTTGCATTTTATTTCTAGTACAGTGTGCAAATCTAAAATTCCAGTCAGGCCTCATTATCGTCCTTGCGACGTGAGGCTTGACAATACCGCTGACAATCTCAACATGATCCGTACGATTTTATTCAATATTTGACAAAAACCTAATTCACATAGCCTAGTGAATTAGGGACAACACTGACTTATATGCTGGTTACACATAGACTGGTATTTTGATTAATGATCTTCCCTCCATTTTCCAAAATATATTTGTTCTCACACATAGGTGTAGCTGCATAAATATGCTGTCAAGACCAGTCATGAATAGCGAGAAGGAGAAAGACATTCATGTCTACAGGTTTACATGCAAACAGGAAACCAAAGTTTTATAGAGTTTTTGAAAGACTCTTTTTCAGAGGATGTGTTCTGTATGTGTGAACGAAAGGCCCAAACAAAGTCTGTTGAATTACCCGGGCAAAGGGTATGTGGAAACAGCATGAAAACGGTACCTAACTGGTACCTAAAACTTTTGACACATTTTTGGAAACGTGTGTGTGCGTGTGTGCGTGTGTGGTCTTCAGGCCATCTTCTCTGGGGGAACCACCTGCATCAGCAGCTGTAGATGTGTAGTGATTGGCCCTGCAGAGAGACACATGGTGGTCAAGCTCTCATGTGATTGGTCAAGCAGCTCAAGACATGGCAGTGAGAGTAGATGTTATTGGTTGATGGTGAGAAATTGGTCTACAGGCTGTCATCGTTTCTCAAAGTGAAGTGTGATGCCCACAGATATCCTACAGGAAGACTAGATACGTCATCGCGTATCTCAAGCACGTCCGCACAGGTCGGCCATATTAGCACAGCCTAAACTCTCCACAGAGCCTCCGTTACACCTGAAGTTAACTGAAGAATTGTTATGTTATTCCGCTGAAATATTGACACGTGTATATAAAAGGTAAAACGCCCAGGTGAGTAATATGCTTCCCACTTATTTATTAGTCCAAAAATAGAGATAGACCAAGAGCAAATACACATTTTAACTAGAGATGTCCGATAATATCGGCCCACTGATGTTATCGGCCCGATAATACATAAAAATGTAATATCGGTCAATATCGGTATCAGATTTTTGACCTATTAAAACCGATATAATAATGCTTGAATTACTGTACACTTTTCTGATTAATTATGTATGGAATAGCGGACGACGAGGTCTTCCGATATCAAGGGAAATAATGGATGAGGCGGAGCGTTCTAAACAGCCCGACGGCGCAGCCGAAGGGCTGTTCGCTTCGCCAAGTCCATTTTCCCTTGATATCGGGACACCTCGAAGGCCGCTATTCCGCTTTAAGTATTAATTTATTAATATGTTGATCTAACGCTTCGTGAGAAAGTAGATTAACCACTGCGCTTGGTACGTTGCTATGGGCACCACTTCCTAATCTAGTGAGACGCGCCTCTATCGGAGGCATGTAAGGACGCGCGCAGAACGCTGGGGTGACTTGACAACCAAATACGATAGAATTGACGGCTAGGTTTTTGACTTGACAACCAGATGCGATAGAATTAGTAACGGGGTCTTGACTAGACAACCAGATGCGATAGAGCTAACAACGCTGTCTTGACTAGACAACCAGATGCGATAGAACTAGTAACGGCACTTCGCCTGAAAGTTAGAAAAGAAGCAACTTGGACGCCCGCACGCCCGCATGACATCATAGGTGTCCTGCTACCGGGGAATAAAGGACACCTGCTCAGCCAATCAGAAGACGTACCGTCTGCTCACCGGGTGATAATTTTCTATTTTGCACAGACGATGTTAATATTTGGAAAGCTTTGTTGCATTCGAGAATGCATCTAGTGGGGCGTTACAATAAAATGAAGCATATTTTGTTCCACAACAGGAGATGTGTAATGTTACCTAAAATTTGTTTTGAGGAAAAATAACCCACATGTATCGACATCGGTATCGATATCGGAATCGAAAATTGAGAGTTGGACAATATCGGCATATCGGATATCGGCAAAAAAGCCAATATCGGACATCTCTAATTTTAACCGTTGTTGTGCATTACGTTGATGGAAGGGATATATTAATTGCATTTGCACCAAATTAAAGACGACAGATGACGTACTGGAAGAGAGATTTACATTGCAACAATTTAATTCTAAGCGTCATGACTCATTTTGAACACAGGGTAGAGCTGTTGAACCCAAAGCAGAATAGCCCACATGGAAACGTTTAATTGTTATTTTACTGAAAATATAAAAGAATACGTTGTGCATTTGTTTATGGGATCTATTTAATTACTTGAATGAGCCTACTAAACCATATTATACATGATTGTAGGCCCATGTACATTATAATGTAATATAATATAATATAATATAATATAATATAATATAATATAACCTGAATATTAATCACTATGCAGTATCAACATAACATTTACGTTCGGATTTTTTATACTGTATAATAAACCAAGCCTTATGAAAATCTACATACATTTGAGGGAATTAGTGCCATTTGAGTATGGATCACCAAAAACTCACTGCAACTCGTTGAGCCAGCAGGCTGTGCTAACATGGCCGCTATGCGCGGACGTTTGACTTGCATGACGGGATCGCGGATGACGCATCTAGTCTTCATCTATGATGTCTGTGGTGATGCCACTGCCAATTTTTGAGGATACCACATCATTGCGACTCTCCCTTGACTTCTTGTAGTTTCAAGGTTGCACTTGCTGCATTCATGCCATTACAAAACACCCAGAATCCTCACGCTAAGCTTTTTATTACAGGTTTTACAAAGCAAAATATGTTTGGTATGATGTTGTTACCAAATTGTAATAGCTTAGAATAACTCAACACAACTTGGTCATTGTTTGTGGTCATTAGGTTTGTGTTGCTCTTCAGAGCTTTTGACTACGAAATATTTGTGAACTGTTAAGAATTGGTATCAATGTCCTCGTATAGTGTTGTTCTTGTCAACTTGCACCACAACAGAAATACTGTCAAATGATTGTGTTTACAGTTTAAAATCAAGTAGGGAGGGGCCGAAACAGAGCCTCTATTGTGTTCACTTCCACGCGTCCCAGCCTGTCCATGATGATGCATTTGAAATACTTGTTAGGCTTTGAGCCTCGTCTTGCGAGTGTACGACTTCAAGGCTGTGGCACTACCAGGGACACACATTTCACTTTGAGAAGGAGTGCTTTTGTGTGTGTGTGTGTGTGTGTGTGTGTGTGTGTGTGTGTGTGTGTGTGTGTGTGTGTGTGTGTGTGTGTGTCTATCCTCACGCATGATGCTGTGGCTCCAGGTGTGTGAGAGGTGTATGAAGAGCAGGTATATGAGCAGGCCGCTGAGCATGAAGGCTGTGCAGTACAGATATTCCACCGCCGGCTTATCGATGATGGGGGCCAACACCAGATAACACGACACACACACAAATAGCCCTGCTATCACCACAGGCACCTGTAACACACACACAACACACAGAGTTTACTCCATAAATGTGTTTTTACTTTGTCCAAGTAATGAATAAAACAACATAACAACTAGATATGTCTTTTTTGAACCCAATAGGCATCTATATATTTTTTAACCTTTTCTTCTACTTTTAACACCTTTTGACACCCAGCACTGGGTCTATCTACACTAACTGCCAGAGCTGTCAATGGGTCATGGCAGCTGGACAATTTCCCCATTTGACCCAATCAGATCTGTCTGAAAAAAAATGGGATGGCTAATGCATCCAATATATCATATCCACAATTGCACAGTCACAAAAAAATCTGCAAATAAAGACCCACCGTCACCCCTTTTTTTGTTTTGAAGGAGAGCAAGTTAACCAGAGACGATGCACAACTGTGTGAATAGACTAGAGCATGGCAACCCGACCGAAGACCGACTGGCCTGGTCGGAACCCGACAGACCGGGCCGGACTTGGACAAAAAAAATAGAATATCTGTCGGACTCGGGCTGGAAGCAAACAGACATTGTGAAAATTATAAGCAACCGGAGGAAACGTTTCAGTTCATGCAAAGGAAGTTTTGCGATTTAAAAATAAGTAATTGAATATGCATAAATGAGAATGTTGGTAGGCTACTCGAGAGATTATTATTGGCTGTATGCACGCGCCAGTTACCAGTGGCAACATTTGGACACTCAGTCCAAGTCAGACGAGCAGGGATGTGTCAACTTGCTTTCTTAATAAGCGCCAAATCAACAGTTGTCAGTGAACGCGTGGTCTTTTGTTGTAGTGTAGGCCATGTTTTAGTAGGCTATGGCTTCGAGACTTGAAGGTTGAACATAAAATGAAGAAGTTTGTCACTGCATTACGTGCCAAGTATCACAGTCTCAGCATGGGCTAGCAAGGAGCATAATATGGATAACTAAGAAGGCGCACACGCTACGTGGAGTAAGGTAGGGGCGGAGAGGTTTCCTGTTACCATTTTGTCCACTGTGACATGTCATGTCCTTCACGTAGGTTCTTAATTATTGTCACTTTTACTGTACAGTTGTAACTATGCGCGTGCAACCTTTCCTGATATTATATTGACCGCATGGAGATCAGGGGAAATTGTATTCCAACAGCCGAACAGGCTACTGTTTTTCGGGGTTAATTTATAGCCTATCCTTCTTAACTATAAGGCGGCAGCTTCACGCAATTCGCAGGGATTTATTTGCACCAACAGTAACGTAACAAATGCTCCGGTAGCTGCGCTGACTGCATCCCAAACTTATTCGCTAGTTTACTTTTCGCCTTTCTTATCCTCTCACGTCCCTCCCATGCATTCGATCACTGCACCCAACATCTCTGGTTAGTCCGAAAGAAACATAAGGTGCGCCGTCACGTGTGTGTGTGTGTGTGTGTTTATACTTACTGCGTGTGTAACTAAATTAGGCTACTGCAAAGTGCCTCATCCTAACGTATCTGCCTATTCCTGGCTATCTGCCTATTCCTGGCTAACACGTGCTATATTGAATATGGAGCCCACATAGAAAACCTTGCTTGCGCTCATGGTTCTGTTGTTATGACAGTGGTCTCGGGCTTCGGACGGGCTCGGACACAAACATTTTAATCAGTCTCGGGCTCGGGTCGGATTCGAACACGTTTCTGTCGGCTGAGGGCCGGGCTCGGACTGAAAAAAACGCCCCGAGCCACACTCTAGAATAGACCACCAGTGTTGAACGCATGGAAAGTGGCGGAAGTAATTGACTTTGTATGGAAGAGCAAGCGGCAGAAGCGCCAAAAGCTGCAAAAGCGTTTCTAGTGCTGAGGGCGCCAAAAGCATTAAACGAGAAGTTGAACTTCGGCTAAAAATATGCACTATAATGAGCTCGGCACCAGCTGGCGGCATTTGTCTAAACACGAGCTTCAGTTGGTCACTCCCCCTGATCGAACGCTTCAGGTTGAATCGTTTTCTGAGTTCAACGCCCCTGATCTCTGCTTTCCAGGTGGGACTCAGCAGCATTTTGGCTCTTTCAACGCCGGCTGTCTGTCCGCATGGTAAGGAGGGGACATTTGGTAAAAAAGTACCCTAACTATAGAATCAATTATGGCGGCCACCTGATCAACTATCTTAGACCTCTCTATAGCCTTGCGTTAGTCAACTAGCCTACGTAACGTAATGCCACGTGACAATGCCAACAATGTAACTTCAACCATACTCCGGGTAACACAGTTTGTTATGGAAACACAAACCAGGCTGGCTTAACAACACCACTCAGCTCGACACGACACAGCATGACACAGCCGTGTTGTATGTGGAAATGTGCCTTAGGCAGTGACACCGAAAACAGGGTAAGGGGTTCTTTATTTAGAGATTGTTTTTAAGTACTGTATGTGCAGCTGCAATGGTGGATATGATTAACTGGATGTACAAGCCATCACATAGATATTTTTCAGACAAATCCAAGGGGGTTAGGTGGGGACCATTTGCTAATTCCAGATGGAATGACCTATAGTGTAATAATGATGGGCACTTTTAACACTGGCTACCAATCGAAACATTGTCACCAATCAGCCACTAGAGAGAGACAACAGTTTCCTGGAATGGAGACTTGCAGCCGGAGCTCTGTGTGTGTGTGCGTGTGTGTGTGTGTATGTGTGTGCGTGTATGTGTGCTACAGGTGCTTGTGGTGATAGCAGGGCTATTTGTTTGTGTGTGTGTGTGTGGGTGTGTGTGTGCGTGTGTACGCGCGTGTGTGTGTGCGTGTATGTGTGCTACAGGTGTCTGGTGATAGCAGGGCTGGTTATTTGCGTGTGTGTGCGTGCGTGCGTGTGTGTGTGCGTGCGCGCGCGTGTGTGTGTTACCTTGACTGGTCTGTGCAGGTCTCTTTTGGTGTACCTCATGACTATGAGACCGAGGGCTGTGAGTCCACAGAATAACCACTTGGCAAAACTGAAATAGTTTATCAGAGTGCTGATGTCCGCTGGGAGGATGTATATGATAGCTAGGACCCCCTACAAGCACATACACACAAACACAAACACAAACACAAACACAAACACACACACACACACAATTTTGCAAACTATGACAAGCCACAAGTCAAGTGCAAATAAACGAGTCATTCTACGTTTCGAGTGCGCTTTTGGCAAACGCAAAATGACAATTATCAGTATTTTTTTTAATACATGACCTAGATGTTTCCATAGTGTATACATTTAAGTTTCCAAACAAACAAATTGCCAAGCTTAATCTTAAATCATTTGTTAAATATTCTTATGAAAGCGAACATTTGCTTGATTATTTTGTCAACAGTGTTATGGACCAAAATACTACACAGTTGAAACAACATACGTTTGAAAGTGCTCATGTCCCTTAACTCATTGGCTGCCAGCCATTTTCATAAAAGAGTAACTCGGAGTGCCAGAGATTTTTCAGCATTTTGGGTGTTTTTTGGAGGCTCACAGAAAATTGAGTTCTATGTCTATGTCAACACCATACCTATCAAAACACAGATTAGACGCTCATTTGTCATCAGAAAAAACTGTGTCTCTCTACCCCTTTCCGTTCTTTCATAATCATCTGTTGAAAATAAGTGGAATTCGCCAAAATGCTGCTTTCTAGCCAAAAAGCTGAGAAAACGCCATTTGAAGTAGAACTATAATTGCAAACGTTTTTGCCCATAATGACATCGTCCTAACAACTCCAAACCTATCAGATGCTATTGGGAGGGAAAGTGGAAAACAGCGATCCTAGCGGTTACGTTCCAAACACCAGGGTGATCCTATTGAAACTCCCATAGACAAGTTTTTAAAAAAAATCCCACAAAGATATGACTTGGAACTATAACACCAGACACATTTTTCAGGGTACACAATAGCATGAACTACTACCTGTGAAAATCTTGAGTCATTTTTTGCCCTTTTAAGAAAAATAGAAATTGTGCCAATCTGGTCGGAAACGGACTACAGCTCCCAGCATGCTGTGCTTCGCGCCTCGTTGACAACACAGAGAAACAAATGAACGCGAACGAACGCAAGTTCTTCGCATATCTTCACATTCTTGTAATCCTATGAGTTCCACATTGTCTTCTTATTACACATATATACACGCGATCATTTTGGTATGGTTTTAAATTCTCTAGTAGATATGATGGCTTCTGTGGTGACTAGGGTTGCCAACTGTCAATGAAAAAAATACGGGACACTTCATCGTGCCGGGGGTCTGGGGGTCGTCCCCCAGAAAATTTTGCATTTCTTAGATGTAATTTCCTGCATTCTAACGTCCCGTGTCCCGTTTCAGTTCAATACGGAACCCGTACTTTTATCTCTAAATACAGGACGATTCCGTATTTCAAGGGACGGTTGGCAACCCTAGTGGTGACGAGTAACCACCTCTCTGGCTCATGTTTGGCTATGCTAATTTGGCTATGCTAATTACATGGAGTAAACAAGCCACACATGCCAGTCAGTGTAGTTCTGTATTAGCTTTTTAAAGAATATTAAAATCAGCTCAGATCAGTGAAAAACCGAACATTTTACCACCTGATTCGATAAAACGGGCCAACATGTCTATAAATATGACAGCCACTACTTCTACTTTGTCGTCAGGGCCGAGATGTAATTTTTCAAAGAAAAAAAACATTCATTTGTTGCAGGGGCTTGGAACGTTGCCAGCAGGAGGCGATGAGATTACTTTCCCTCCCTATTACAGAGTCTTCTGTCATCTGTAGCCTGAACAAAAGATCGTTTGTATGACCTTTTCAACCTAATAATGTACTGAAATATAACGGGGGTGGGCTCGAAAACAAGAGTGTTTTGTTTTGTTGCTGGAGCGCACAATGGATCATGACAGCAGGTGCATGTAACTCCGTGAACTCACAGAAATACTGTCTCATCGTCCTCCCTCTGTTTAGCCTCTCGTCCGGGAACGAATCACAGCTGGTTTGTTTCCTCCCATACCGTGTGTGTGTGTTTCCTCCCATAACGTGTGTGTGTGTTTCCTCCCATACCATGTGTGTGTTTCCTCCCATACCGTGTGCTTACTGCAGCTTCTTTTGCAGAGCGGACAATTTGCAGATTGATGATTACTGTCATCATATTTCTGCTATAGTGATCTTGTCATATGTTCAATGAATTTTCTTTTGATAAAGTACTGATCACATATCCAACATTTCACAAGCCGATTGGAGTGGTGAAGGCTAGCTGGTCTGAGGCTAAGTGCAATGCTTTCTCATGTGAGCTGAATGCATCTGACCAGACACAAAGGCTACTCTGTTCCAAGAATCTGCAACCCCCTGTCTTTTTTTTGATGATACAGTAAGCTGATCATACTATACAGATCCATAAAAGTAACTGTAGAATGAGTAAAAATAGTTGACTTACCAAGGCTCCTTTATTTAGGCTTAGTTGTAAGTTGTTAGCGATTTCGTGCTAGCTAACTAGCGTAGCAAACTTTATAGCCAAGCATTCCCACAACTGAGGTGACTACACATCACCACCAGTCCCATACTGTTGTATTTTCCTGTTAGATGATCTTTTGTACGCATCATCCTGATATTGTGTAGGCTGATCACATATCCAAAATGAAACGGTTGCCACACAGATCATCTCTGGTTGAACATGGTGTATTTTGGGCAAGCTAGCTACAATGCCTACTAGCTAGATAGCAACAGGGGGTTGTATTTTGGTCATGAGAGGAGTTTTTTTGTCAGGCTCTGACAAAATCAGTAGCCTACCTGTGTTAAAATCAGAAGGCAAGAAAGTAGACTACTGTCACAGGTGATTTACTTTCACAAATGATTTTGCTATGCTACTTTTGAGATTATAATAGTAAAAAGGGATGTTTTTGTCTTGACATTTCCTCTTGCTCTGAGCTAATGCCCTGCCCTGACTATTCCTAAGGACACTTCTGCCACCTACAGGAACAGTTAGAACATGCCTTGAGGCGTGAAATTTATACACAACATAGGTCAGACCGTCCTCAATGCGTGCCTGTAAAAAAACGCAATTATCGGTGAACGCCGTCAAAGGCAGGGGGCGTCACTATTCGAAATGACGTCATTCGCCGCCAAAGGCAGCCAATGAGTTAACAATAATGTTGCCATTAGTCTGTGCAACTGATATAGAAAATGTGATTGTTAAGCTTCATAAGTAGGATTTTATGATTCACTGTGATACAGACACATTTTTCGTTATAAATCCCTGTAACGTCTGATTTGAATTTAGTCACCCTCCTTACACAAGACTTCCCTCTCCAGAGGTAATCCCTACCCAGACAGCACGAAGCATCTTGCCGACGTCGGCTATTGGGCGGCGACATCGGGAAAACGTCGAGGCCCTTTTTGCCTTATAATCGTCATGCCAATTAGGTTGGTTTTAGATCGGCACAATAGCGGCAGAAGAGACTGTTTCCTGCTATGGTTTGCCGATGGTTTGCCAACTTAACCCCGACATCGGCAGTGCGACGCTTTGCCGATCAATTCCCTGCAGTTCCCTTCCGATGGTTTGCCAATGGTTTGCCAACTTAACACCGACCATCAACTGACGAATGTCCCAAACACAGTTTCCGACCATCGGCAACGCGACGCTTTGCAGATCATTTGAAGACCCCAAAACCAAAAGCCAGCGCCTGCTTGCTTGCAACCTGAGCAGCGCGAGTCCTGTTTGAAATTATTTCTGTTGTCAAGGGAACGAACATTTTCTGTTTACTTTACTGGACGTCGCAGCAGTAGCCACCTCAATCGTTTTTAGTTAGACGGCATTACCATTATTTCTGTTGAAATGTAGGTTTCAACATTACAAGTCAGGCTTTATTAAACATTTAATTAGGTTGCTGAAAATAAATCTCTCCACCTGTAATGCTGTCTCGAAGGACATCCTCGTCGAGTTTCTAATCGATATCCGACCTCTTTCCCTTACCGTTAGCAAGTTAGCTAACGTGTCAAACGTACCCAGCAACCAGGTGAGTTTTTGTTTGGTTTTACAAGTTATAGTTTTGAGATGTCACATTGTATGTAGGTCGTGTGTAGTCTAACAGCGTTTTCTATTGTAATATAATTGTAGGCATACTACTCCCGTAATCAAGTTTCCTGCTGGAGTGGGGCTGTTGATTCTTGTCTAGCCCTGCCCATGATGACTGATTGAAAGGACATTACAAAATAGACTACGGTATGTAACACAACGAGTATCTTTGTTGAACTTGCAATGCACAGGAAACACACACTACGTGAAGTGAGATACAATAATATTGCATCACATTCATAGCCCTTACTATAAGTAACTTCATAGCTTTCACTGCAATGTGTTGCTCTCGTTTTCACAGTCAATTCACCACAAGTCAAAATCAGATCAACAGACAGGGACCTTCAGCCTTCTCTTGGGAATATGCCAGATAAGCCATAACAAGAAAAAATGGTAAGTCTATCCCTACATAGGATCCATAACAAAATACTCTTAGTTAAATCTTAAATGTGACCTGGTGGCATTATTGCGTGAATGCTTATGTTGCACACTTAATGAATAAGGTCCTCAAGTGTGTAGAGTTTCGCTGAGTTCGTTGTTTATTTACATTTGCCTCAGCATAACTGTACAGCTGATACCGCTGCCTTCTGTATCATAACAAAGCCTGTCACTTCCACGTTTTGTTCTTCTTATGTGACCGAAGTCACTGGCTACTGCACCAGGGAGGGCTTCTGCACTCATTGCTGGTCCTATGATGCCATCTATTGGCGAAAACGTGCAACAGCATAATTAAACTAAGACAACTTCTGACAGGACAACAGAAAGACAGGGAATGAGAATAAAGGAATAACAAAAAGACAAAAATGGGGGGTCCACTACACTTGCATACAAACTGATTGTGATGCTGTCACTCATTTTCTAGTCTATATCTTTGACTGAAAAAGGATTACATTATTATGTTTTCAGGTGTTATGCCCCTGCGGTTGTGAAGAGGATGCTGTGGAGGTGGCAGCATGAACGTGTCACACAGACATTGGCTAAACTACTCGGTAGGTATAACAAAATAAAAGAAACCACCCCCTCAACCCTGTTTATGCTGCACTGTACCTATTATAACCAGTTTTTATATAGACCATTATTTGAAATACTATGAGAGCCTTTCTGTTAGGATACTGTACAGCAGGGATGGGCAACTGGAGGCTCGGGCGCCAAATGCAGCCCAACTTCTCACTTTTTTTAAAAAAAGAAAAAGGACAGTTTTTAACCCCCTATAAATCAATAGTGTAAGCATTCAGGTATAAATAAAGAAAAAGTGAAGTATCCTTTTGTAAATTCTCTCAAATGCGTGGTGATGTGGCCCACCGATTGTGGTAATTAAAAATGTTAGCCCACCTTACAATGAAAGTTGCCCACCCCTGCTGTACAGCCTACATCCCTTGTACATGTCCTTACCAAACATGACATTGTTAATGCCTAAAAGTTATATGTCTAAATGTAAACCATAATATTAAATTGTGATGGACAGAAATCAACTAAACCAACATATTACATTCTGAATGTAGTTGTGCAGTGATACTGAGGCCAACTATTCCTGTCTTTATTTGCCAGGCTTCTACACTTGCCCTCAGAGTTCACATATGGTTAAGTGCACAGGTGTCCATCCAGGTTCATGCTGATGCTGGTAACAAGAGGAAAACATGCTGATTGGTAAGTGAGATCCCTGCTCAACAAAAATCCACACAGCACAACAAGTAAGCCTAGTTTGTGGTATCAAATGTAAAATGTAAGTTTCATCAAAAAGTTGTAGAACACATCTGAATAAATTGCAGGCCATCAAAGTAGTGAATGGGCAGGGAAAACACAACCAGTAGGTTTATGAATTACTTTGACTCAGCACAGCACAGCACAGGCGATGCTACCATTCCTTGGGAATATGACACAGAGGTCTGCTATTCCATTGTAAATATTGACTGGAAATGTTCATGTTTCAACTGTTTAAAAACATTGGACTCGGGGGGGAAAAATATCTAGGTGTATATAAGTGAAAGCCCACCTTTGCCATTGTGACACAGCACACAAGTATACACTGCACACAACGAAATTGCATTTTATGCCTCACCTGTGCAAGGGTGCAGCCTACATTGGCATCCCAAGGGAATAGTATGTTGCAGTGTGGCGGGAAGGTACCATGCTTGGGGTACCTCAGTCATGGAGGATGGAGGAGACAGCACTGGTTAATTACTCCCTCCACCAACCTGGCGGGCTGGGAGATGAACCAGCAACCTTTGGGTTGTTCAGCCCTGGGCTACAGGACACCCTAACCGCTTACCAATGACTGCCCCACTTATCCATGACTGTATAGGAAATACCACAGAGTAGCGAGTACACTTTTAAATTAAAAGGGTCAATATAGATGATAGACTTTTCATCCACAGGCAGGACTTAGGCTACATACAGTAGAAGGTGAAATCCTGCTTACAAAAACTGTTCTCAATAAATAGTTGTAAACTTTTGACATGTCAAAGTCATAGCCTAAACTGTAGGGTATGTTCTCATGTAAAGGGTGACTTTCACATCCAGCCCATGTTCACAGATTTTTTTTTTCTCCTGCAGGAATGATTCAACGATGGACACTTTGCTTAATTGTGGAAAAAATAAATGGGAAAACGTCTATGATTTCTTGTGTTTTCATTGGTGAGGCATATGGGATAAGCACTGATCAGGAAGACCTCAAATAAGGCGGAATTCCACTGCAGCGGTGAGAACATTCAGGCGTCTTTTTTGTTTATGGAAAGAGCTGATTTTCTAGCATGCTAGGTTCATAACTGCAACCTAAAATCAGCTGTTCCTCGAGACGTCAGGATGCTTTCCTCGCGCAGATGGGGTACGTCGAGTAGGTCGTAATTAAATCGGGTAAATGTTGGCTCATGGGTGGATATAAGGCGGCTAAACGTCGGCGAGATGCATGTAAATAAATGCATCGGCAAGACGTCTTTGAAAGAGCGGTTGCTCATCGGCCAGATGCTGGGCAGACGTCGGGATAGCCAATGCATCGGTAAAACGTAGGCATTCCATCGGATGCCGCTCTTTTGCCGCACGTCTGCCCAACATCTTGCCGATGAGCAAACGCTCTTCTATAGACGTCGTGCCGATGTATTTTACATCGGAAAAAATACATCTTGCCGACGTTGGCAAGACATAAGTGTGCTGTCTGGGTAGTATCTGTTCATATGATTTTTCCGACACATAAGAGATCAATAGCACAAAAACACTTCCAAAACAGCCAACCGTGTTACTCAACTGTGTTACGGTCAACAGTGCAGGGGAACAAGTCAGCACTTTTTTAGGAGAAAAAACAGAGCAGACAAACCCATCTCCCTAGAACACAAATTATTTTGTTTGTTTGTCTATCAATATGGAGATCAATTGGCAAAAACATACTCCTCCTCAACTGTCATAGCTGATGTGTAACACAATTGACGGTGACACAGCTTGACATTTCAGCCATTTTCAGGGTGTTGTGCTAACTGAAGACCTCAGAACTTCCACCAAAACACCCTAATCAATTCATGTGTTTGTACGCTTTATCTGTGTTTTTCTACTTTTGAGTTCTAATTCAGGTTCTTATGATTATGTTGAGAACACAGTTGACAGGCAATTTTCCCGCTCTAAGACCATACAAAATAATGGATTAAATTATGGAAGAATTGAACTCAAAACTTACCAAACAGTCTTCGCATCACCACCCAAAGAGGTAATGACATTTTATGCCGTTGGTCAGAGGACTTAGGACCAAACTCTTACTGATTTATGGCAGGGGTTTCACTGTGTGACACGGTTGACACAGTTTTCTCAGACGCACACAAAATGGCCAATTTAATGCATAATGGAGAGTACAATAGTCTTGTCATATTGTGATAACTACCGTGAATCAACATTGGCAATGATCTTGGTCAAAACAAGGATTTTTACATGCTAATATGAAGACTGAATCTGACATTTGGAAAACAAGGACAGCATGAAAATGTCCAAAACCAGTATTAAATATTCATTCCTGCTGAGGAAAATAATGTTATGTCTTCACTTTCTGTATTATATGAAAAATAAATGTGTGCTAATGTCCAAAACATCATTGGATGCAATTAATAGTTAGTGGAATTGGCAAATAAAGTCCATGGACCTAAAAGCGCACTCGAATCGTAGAATCACTCAAAGATATTTTTCCAGTGTTCTTGTGATTTTCTCTCCCCTGCAGAATCTAGCAGTGTCTGATTGACTAATAGTTGAGTGTCAACCAAACCCAGTAGACAAACACGCACACGCGCACAAACACAGGACTCACATTGAAGATGAGAGCAGGAGATGGTGTGTAGTACTTCACACTGATGTAGGACAGAATCTTAAGCATGTGACCCTCTCGTGCAGCTACATACGTCAGCCTGGCAACACACACACACACACACACACACACACACAAACAGCTAAACAAACACAAACACACACACTGTTCTAAAGTCTTCGGGTTGATTCAAAATGGAAGGCAGTGACTTGATGACTCCTCCTACATAAACAGGTCACTGATCAGATAGGTGAAGTTAGCTGATGAGACAGCCGTTACGAACGGCACTAACGTGCTGCCCTGCGCATTTGATGTTACAGCGATTCATTGGCAGGAGTTACGTTCATCACGTTAGCGCTTAGCTTACGCATGCTATTTGAACGGTGAATGACCGGCAGACGGTGGAATCGTAAAAAATAGGCTATAAATAGATCTAGCAACCGCATATTTAGATACTACAATGTTGATTTATCCCTTCGATTCTCAATATCTACATACGCAAGTGTCAGAATAAAGAGTATGATAAGGTAGTAGCCATGTTTGTTTTTCAGGTTTCCGGTTGAGAGGGAGGTGGCGCACAGCATTTTGGGTACCAAGGCAGCGCAAGTCAGCACCTGATGCTGCCCTCAAATATCCCCGTTACGCCCACAAATGCAGTCAGCTGCCAAGGGAGGAAATAAAGCAATTTTTCGTTTCGATCCACACTTCATGACTCGATGTCCAGTTAGCTCACTGGAAGGACAGCTGCCTTCCCTGTTTCTAAAGGACTGTTCATACAATTTCTGTTGCATTCCTATGTTCCCACAGTCCTATCTTTCTGCAGCTACATGTTCCCAGTGTTCCCACATCTCTATGCTCCCACAGCCTTCTGTTCCCACATCTCTATGCTGCCAATGTTCCCACAGCTCTACACCGCATTCCACATTATTACGCAAATTACATTTTTCGCTGTTTCCCCAAATAATCAATAGAAATGACAGTCGTCATAATTTTCAAGTCATCAGCCATTAGAGTACAATTTAAAAGTTTTTGAATGAACCCTCCAATGATGACGGTATATTTTTAAATAATAAAAAACTTATAATGGCGAAAAAGGTTTTGTTCCAAATTATTACGCAAAACAGTTTTGTAGTGCTTTGATGGTATCGACATTCTAACTCACCAGACATAAAACCCCATTGAAAATGACTGGGATGTTATGTGAGTTAGATGTTATGTGAGTTAGAATGTCGATATCACCAAAGCACCTAAACGTGGCATTGAAATCTACGGGTATATTGAGGAGTGAAGTGGGGGTCACCAGACCAAACAAACGGAAACCGCTAAGAGCAAAGCATCAAGGACATCTGGGATTCCATAACTCCCATGCAATGCCTTGCCATTGACTTCAATGTTAAAGATGGCCTCTCAACGTCATTTAATTAATATTGCCGTGTTCCCAATTGTTATTGAATGTGTTACGCGTTGGTCCTGTTTTAAAAAACGTTCTGGTTGCTTTGTTTCAAGACGTTTTTGCAAGCTGGCAAGGTGGCTTGTGGAGAAACGAGAGAGTGTTCCGTGTTTCTCGTGGAAATGCGTCTCTGATTGGCTCACTCCTCCTGCTCTTGAAGAAACGCGTCTCTGATTGGCTCAGTCCTCCAGTTCTTGGAGAGAATGTAATGGGAAACAGAGTCGCCACTTCCCCGGGTGGTACTGCACTATAGGGGCGCCAACGGAGGCGTGCAGGCTCCATTCAGGGCTGTGCTCTTTCGACAGCGACCCCTAGGCGAGCTGCAGGCACGGAGCAACCAGAGTGAGCTGGCTTTATGTGTGAGGCTTTGTGCTGTGTGTGTACCTGAGAGTAGCAACCAGCTGATAGCTAAGCTAAGCTATGTTTCGGGCCACCAGACGTTGCTTGTTTTGAAAACAAGCAGAAAAAAATTACTCGACATGTTTTTAGATAAATGGGTCGATATAAACCTTTGTGGGCAACGCCTTCTTTCGACGTGACGAAACACAGAAAGGCTTTCGTGATTCGCTCGTTTCTCTGCAATATTTATGTAAATTGGGAAACACAGGGAAACACAGCCAGGAGAGTTGACGCACCGCTATGAGAGCCTTGCAAGTGAGTTTAACTTGGGGTGACCATCCGATCTTCGAAAGGAGTGAGTAAAACTGAGTTTTATCGGAAGTTGGCCTTTAAATGCAGCATTCCAGTTACAGCTTATAACCAAGTTTTGAACATTGAAATGTAATTGAGAGGGTACCAAATGCCAACTGTTTTGATGTAAATGGGGAAAAAAAAATAAAAATTGGATTACACACTACAAAACTGTTTTGCGTAATAATTTGGAACAAAACCTTTTTCGCCATTTTAATTTTTTTATTATTTTAAAAAATACCGTTATCATTGGAAGGTTCATTAAAAAACGTTTTAATTGTACTCTAATGGCTGATGACTTGAAAATTATGACGACTGTCATTTCTATTGATTATTTGGGGAAACGGCAAAAAATGTAATTTGCGTAATAATGTGGAATGCGGTGTATGTTCCCACAGTCACATGGTATCTATGTTCCCACAGCTCTATGTTCTTTATCTTCCCACAGTTTTATGTTCCCACAGCTCAAGGTTTCCTATATTTACACAGCTCTATGTTCACACAGTCATATGTTATCAATGTCCTATGTTCATGTTATCCTATGCTCTGAGTCATGTGTTTTCTATGTTCACATAGCCCTATGTCCTCTATGTTCTCAGAGTTCTATGTTCCAACAGCCCTATGTTCTCTATCTTCCCACAGTCCTATGATGCCACAGCTCTATATTCCCACAGCCCTATGTTGTCACTACGTTCCCAAAGCCCTATGTTCCCGATGTTGTCACTATGTTCACACAGCCCTATGTTCCCGATGTTGTCACTACGTTCCCAAAGCCCTATGTTCCCGATGTTGTCACTACGTTCCCAAAGCCCTATGTTTCCGATGTTGTCACTATGTTCCCAATGTTGTCACTATGTTCCCACAGCCACCCTATGTTCCCACAGCTCTATAACCCCAGAGTCCTCTGCTCCTATATTCCACATATGACAACACAGCTCTATGCCCCATGTGTGCCACAGCTGTACTCCTGGTAATGTAAGTACGGCCCTATCTCTCACCAAATGGTATGCGGTGATGTCTTAGTAGCCATAGTGGCGTCATGATGATGTCACTGACCTGCCAGCGGTGAAGGCGTTCCCATTGGCTGCCCCGAATGTGGAGAAAACGACGAACAGGGGAACCACCCACGACATGGGGTACAGCACACGATCACCAAACGTCTACACACACACGCACACACACATATTAATAGAGGCACCACCTACAAGATGGGGTACAACACACAATCACCACGTCTACACCCACACACACACCATAACTCACCACTGCGACGGCAGGCGACTGCAGCAGTTCTGCTGGCGTCATGATGGTGAAATACGCCACGTTGATCAGAACATAACACACCGTTACCATGGGGATGCCAATCACAATCGCCAGAGGCATGTTCCTACACACACACATACACACACACTCAATAGGCAACAAGGTGATACAAAAAATGATCCTGTAGGTGGCGTCTTGAAAAAATCTTGACTGAAAATCATGCAAACCCTGCACCGAGGCTGGCCATGCCACAACGCTGAACGCCACATCTAGTGTTGTATGGTGCAACATTGGCTGTATTTCAAAGTCAAGGATCCTGGCCTTACTAGGATGTAAAATGCCCAGTGATTGGCTACTCCGCAGAGTTCACCCAAGAGTATCCAATCACTGGCCGTTTCACATCCTAGCAATGCCAGGATCCTTGACGTTGAGATACAGCCATTGTCAGTAAACTGGAAATACTGGCGATGCTCGTGGATGACCATGCCAAAACACTGAGCACAACATTATATCCATCAACAACAGCAAGCGAGGAAAAGATTTCTATGGAGGACCCGTCTCCATTCATTACTCAGGAGGAACTGTTCCCACTCATTCCTATGGAGCCTTTTAAAGTTCTTGGCCGCCTCCTCTAAAATGTCTCGAGGTTTGTCACCTGTTTGGATTTTTCAGCTCCTCCGTGATGAAGTTTAGTTGACTCCTGCAACACACACACACACACACACACACACAAGAAGCACATACATGTACTATAAACAGAAGAATCACACACAGTATACCGTATGTAGTAGATACGTTCTGTATGCACCTATAACAAACCACACATTTAGGCAAAGTAGAACAGATGTGAAATTGGCTTTGCGTTTCTGTGGGCAGTATATACTGTATGTGTGTGTTGTATATTCTGTATGTGTACTCTCTCTCTCTCTCACCAGCCTCCATACGCCCAGAGTCCGTTGTAAAAGGCCAGTCCGATGTCTCCAAACGATGTTGTCGCCCCTTCAAACCCATTCCTGAGATTCTGAGTGTTCCCTATTGGGATACACACACGCGCGCACACACACACACACACACTTTGAACATTTTGTTTTGTATGAGTGGAGATTTTTTTGCTGCACATCACACAATAGTAATCTGACCTTCTAATATAATCTAAGTAATCTAACAGTCTAACTAGGCCTATGCAGTTGCCTCAGACTGCTGAAGGTATATCCCCAAAACGCAACGTTTCCAGTCCTCCATCATTCCTACCACTCCCGTCCACCTATTTATAAACGTATGTTAAATACAAAATATAAAAGAAGTACATTTAATATCTATACATAGATCAGTGCCGTGCATAGGCTTAAAACCAAACGACTAAAAACAAAAACGAAAACATAGCTAAAAATGTTTGGGGCAAATCCAAAATCTAATCAGTTCATGAACGTACCCTAGAGCATCAGCACACCGAATCTGGAAGTTATGAACCAAACAAAAATTTGGCCATCTTGAATTCAGCCACCTTGAAAGTGTTGACATAAAAAATCTAATCAGCTCATGAATCTACCCTTGAACATTAACAACGCTCCGTGTTTTGGGGATATAATAACATCCAAATAAATGTAATCAAATCATATAATATGATCCAAATTCTGTAAATGTAATTTAATCTAGTTAATCCAGTTCATTTGTAGGAGAGATGGTACAGCATACTGAAGCCTTGGTTACACGTGCAGATTTTTTTTTTTTTTTAAAGGCCAACTTCCGATAAAACACAGTTTTACTCACTCCTTTTGAAGATCGGACGGTCACCCCAAGTTAAACTCACTTGCAAGGCTCTCATAGCAGTGCGTCACCTCGCCTGGCTGTATTTCCCGGTGTTTCCCAATTGACATAAATAATGCAGAGAAACGAGCGAATCACGAAAGTCCTTCTGTGTTTCGTCACGTCGAAAGAAGGCGTTGGCCACAAAGGTTTATGTCGACCCATTTTTCTAAAAACATGTCGAGTAATTTTTTTCTGCTTGTTTTCAATACAAGCAATGTCTGGTGGTCCGAAATCTAGCTTAGCTTAGCTATCAGCTGGTTGCTACTCTCAGGTACACACACAGCACAAAGCCTCATCCATAGAGCAAGCCCACTCTGGTTGCTCCGTGCCTGCAGCTCGCCTAGGGGTCGCTGTCGAAAGAGCACAGCCCTGAATGGAGCATGCACGCCTCCGTTGGCGCCCCTATAGTGCAGTACCACCCGGGGAAGTGGCGACTCTGTTTCCCATTACATTCTCTCCAAGAACAGGAGGACTGAGCCAATCAGAGACGCATTTCCACGAGAGCTGGAAGAGTGAGCCAATCAGAGACGCATTTCCACGAGAAACACGGAACACCCTCTCGTTTCTCCAAAAGCCACCTTGCTGGCTTGCAAAAACGGCTTGAAACGAAGCAACCAGAACGTTTTTTAAAACAGGACCAACGCGTAACACATTCAATAACAATGGGGAACACAGCAATATTAATCAAATGACGTTGAGAGGCCATCTTTAAGATATTTTTGATCTATTTAATTTACACATTTTGATCCCATTTGTACGGCATATGAGTTTTAAAATTTATCATAATGACAGTCCTAGAAATCTCTGGTTTTAAAAATACCTGCCCAAACAGATGTGTTTACAAAAATATCCATATGTGTAAACATGGTCTTATCATACAAACACACCAGAAGAGACAAAGGCTACAAAGAATGGCTGGACTGCTTTCAAAGCAAGAGCTACAGTGAGTAAGGGGTCTCTGCAGAACACATGGTGGGCGGTTTTCAACCGCTGGGCGGATTTCAACCCAGTGGGCGGATTTCAACCGTAGCATCTGATTTGTGTGGCGCGTCCGGCAGCCTGTTCGAGTTGCGTTGCGACAGAGATTTCACCGGCACTTCATGTCACAACACAAGCGGGACCTTTCAAAAGTACTGGATGGATTTCACTGCAGCTATCACTCAATTGACGGTAAGCTTTCGATATAAATGTATAAATATGCATACTGTTTGCTTTACAACTTCACTTTCAGTCGGAGAGCGAATATTTAACCACCTCGGACAACCAACTAGCTCATTTGGCTAATATTTTTAGCTTCAAGCTAACGGGCTTCACTTCGTAATGTTCTGTTTGTTTCAGATGTTGTGTTTATTTGTCATACTGTACAGTTCTAAGTTATGGGCAGACAAAGTAAGATGTTAACATGACAAGGGTGTTGAACATTTCTTCTTTTGGAAGCTACACGAAGGCAATGGCAATGGCAATTACACTAAGGGCTGGCTTCCACTCGTTTCAATTAATCTTTGTAAAGCTAAACGTGTTGACAAGTCTTTGCAAAGATATGCAGATGTTGTGATTGCTTGCTTTACATCATTGATGATGTTTGTCACGAAGCCATTAAGAAAATACCTCTTATTAATCACTACGAGGGGCTATCTAGGTTTGCTACTCGTTTGAAATGTTCTAATACTGTTAGATGACAGTCGGAGGTTTGATTGCTTGTTTAACCACGACACGATCATGAAATATGTTGTATTTACCCCATAGTTACACACTGGGCCAATAAGTATGTTGTAAACAACGATTTAATCTCGTGGTGTGTTGTGCACGTCTGTGTGAACTGAACTGTCATTAGTGTTTCTTCATGATGTAATGGGAAAGGCTGCGCTCATGTGCCTGTTGACTACACGTTACCGTAATGACGTATGAGCTGACGTCCTCCTGACACACTACCGTAAGGATGTTACACCCACGGCGGATGGTAATCAATTAGTGATCAGGAGAGCTTTTATTCTTTGTTTAGGCTGTGCGACCGTGATGAGTGACACTGGTTGTGTTTGACCATTCGCTTGATCCGATCTGATTCGGTTTGTGCTCCGCGTTGGAAGTGGAGCTGGAGATAACCTCATTGTGTGGAAGGTATGTTGAATCTTTGTGCGCCTATCTGTTTAGCGTGTAAGCGTATGGATCCTAACGTGAGTTGTTTGTGGCAGGGGTAACTCAGCGCTTCCGTCTGCTTGTGCTCCGCGTTTGAAGTGGAGGTTGAGGACATCTCCCGTTTGTGAAAGGTATGCTCGATGCCTTTGTGTTCATGTATTTTAAGTGTTTAAGCGCACAGCTTCATGCAAATCCTCTGTTTACGGCAGGGGTTGCTCAGGTGGCTACCTCCCCTGTCTCTGGTTTCTCTGCTGCGTGTGGTGGTCGCATTGACTCGTGGTGCAAAGCGAGGACTAGGCGTCCGTGACCTAAACCCGATTCACGGTATGTAAAATGGATGTGTTAACTTAGTTGTTTTTAATTTTCTTTACGCGCATTCAACTAAATCGCCCTCACTCCACAGGTTGCGTTGGGGCGGAGCGCTCGTTCTCTTCTTTCTGTGCTTCAGCGACATCATCTGCGGTGGTATGTAATTAATGATGATGATTCCACCGGTATGTCTTAAATCATGTTACTTCTAGTAGTAATTTGCTTCCACATTCATAGGTGCCTGACTCCTTGGTCAGTTGGAATCCTCAGTCTACCAGCTGATAGCTGTGCCGCTGTTTTGTCTCTGTCCAATCCGTACGTCTGCTGCTAACTTTCGCTGCCCACAGCTTTGGGCCAGTGCTCTCTGGACGCGGACGTGTGTGTGTGTGTGTGTGTGTGCGTGCGTGTGTGTGTGATCGTAGCTTTTTGTTTGTTTTCCTTCTTCTATTTGTATTTTGTTTTGTTTGTCTTGTCAATCCAGTGTTTGGCTCTGTCTGGCCTACTTATGCATGGCTTTTGGCTGCGCTTATCTGGGTGTGCTGGGTTAATTTAGCTTGCAGTGCTGTAGGCCTATTTCTTTTGGGTTTGCCTGGTGTGACTTATTTTTGCTTTGCTTGCCGTGCCATTATTTTGCTTGCTTTTATTTGCTTTGCCGTGCTATTTTGCTTGCTTGGCTATCTGCCTTACTTGTCACAATTTAACCCTTGCATGCCAGGTGAAGTGCATTGGTCCAAGTGGCCTATGTGTTTTTGTTTGTCCCGCTTCATGTGTCATTCTGTCTCTTATTCCAGGAGTGGAGCGGGTTCTCAGAAGGGAGGCTGGTTACCTAGTGGCAGGCGCCCTCTTGTTGTGGTGTGTTGCACTCTTTACAGTGTGTAGTAGTGTAGCTTGCAATTGTGTGTTTGTAGTATCACTATAGTCCACGTGTGGCCTCTTGGGCCTCTGTTACTGAAGAGACGCCTCCCTCTGGTGGGTCCCTCCTCCACTCCTGTGAATGTTGTATGTATACATCATGTCTGTCTGTGTCTTGGCCTAATGCCCTATTGTCAATAAACTATTAGTTAACTGCATATTCCTTCCCTCTCCTTACCATACCAGGTTTTGATTTGTCTTTAAATAAATTATATCATGTGAATGGAATTCTGTCTCTGCTCTTTAATTGCAACGAACCTGTGTGCTTAACCTTCTGGTATTACCAAGTGATTGAGGTTTTGGTTGGTTGTTGGGGCTATTCCCCATGGCGTAGTCGACTACTTATTGAACTTTACTCCGCCCCACTACAATGACAGAGAAGGTGAATAGAATAGCAGCCTGTGTAATCATCATACAGATGCAATGATATTCAAAGCTTCAATAGTGCACACAAAAACAAACAGAGGGTGTAAAGTAGGCCACATTTGCACAGTGGTGGCCCCAGCACAGAGTCTAAACAAATATCTAGACAAATATCTTAACAGACTTGGGAATATGGTGGCCAGAGTGATGGAGGTAGAAATGGAAATTGCAGACAACTATGTTCAGTATGTAGGTGGGCTTTTTATGTATCATAAACCCTGTATCTCTCGTGTGTGTGTGTGTGTGTGTGTGTGTGTGTGTGTGTGTGTGTGTGTGTGTGTGTGTGTGTGTGTGTGTGTGTGTGTGTGTGTGTGTGTGTGTGTGTGTGTGTGTGTGTGTGTGTGTGTGTGCGTGCGTGCGTGCGCGTATGTGTGTGTGTGTGTGTGGTATCTGTCATGTCACACCTTTTGATCTTTTCTATTTTCTATGGTGAAGACCAATCAGTATCAGGACCAAGACAGCACCATGCCTCTCGAGCAGAACCTCCTACCCTGCTTGTCCATCCTCAATCTTCATTCTTCCTACTGTGCACACCTTTCTAGGTAAGGCCAACTGCAGAAAACAAAACAAAACATTGACTCAAGGCAAAAGATGGGTGCGTGTGTGCGTGTGCGTGTGTGTATGTGTGTGTGTGTGTGTGTCTGCGCGTGTGTGTGTGTGTGTGTGTGTGTGTGTGTGTGTGTGTCATAAAACCAAGACAGTGTATGTCTGCCTGCCTTTGGTTAAGGGTATCCTATGGTGTCATTTAACATTATTTTTTTTTCTGACAGATACAGAGGCAGTTTTCAGAAGGAGGGTTGATGTCACCACTAACATTTTGCACACAGTGGTAAGTAAATCACTGAATCTAAAACTGTGTGCTTTGTCCTACACTGGACCAACACGTATTTCATACAGTAATTTCTTCCTGTGCTGCTGAATTTTGGACATCTTTTGATCTTATTGTGTTTATAGCAGAGGTGCTGTATAGAGGATCTACTGAACAGTTGCACAGTAATGACCCCTGCACAGGCTAGAAGCAGTTGTATCGCTTCAGCCTCGTGTTCTGTATTAAAATGATGAGTGTGATTTGTATGTAGTGCAAAAAAAAAGCATACCATTGACTTGAGGCAAAAGATGGAAAGGCGTGTGTGTGTCTGTCATACAGCCAAGAGAGTGGTAGTGTGTGTGTGTCTGTCTTTGGTTAGGGGTGCACACAGACAGACAGGATGTACAGTAGGCCACAGGTGCACAGTGGTGACCCCAGTACAGGACAGAAGTGTCTTGTGTTTGTCATTAAAGTGATGGGGCTGATTTTTAATATACCATATAACCTTTATCTTTCCTGTCGTGTGTGTGTGTGTGTGTGTGTGTGTGTGTGCGCACGTGCGTGTATGCGTGCGTAGATGTAAGAGATTCTTCCTACTCAGAGTCGTAATTGGGTTGATGATCTACATGATGGTGATGAACCAGGACAGCTCCGGACCCCCTGTCAGGCAGCTCCATCCTCAACCACACATGTGCAGGTAAGGCATTTAAAGAAAAAATGCTGCATTCACTTGAGGCAAAGGTTGGGGAAGAGGTGTGTGTGTGTGTGCGTGCACGTGTGTGCGTGTGCGAGAGAGAGAACGAGAGCGAGAGAGAACGAGAGCACCAGGTCATTCTACATGTGAACTTTAAAGTGTGTGTGTGTGTCATAGAAGAAAGAGTGGAAGTGTGTGTCTGTCTGCCTTTGGTTAAGGGGATCTTATTGTGTCATTTAACATTATTTTGTGTTTCTGACAGGTACAGAGGCAGTTTTCAGAAGGGTTGATGTCACCGACAATATTTTGTGAAGGAGAGTTCCACCTACGGTTCGACCTATGACACCAGCAACTTTGGATCTGAACCTGATCAACCCAGCACCAACCACTGTGCCTCTCCTCCTCAGCCAACTGCACCACATGACTCCACCATATCCAAAAGGTGCAGACACCTGCGAAGGATAAGAAGAGCCGACCTCCCCACATCTGCACTCGCCACTTTCTACGGGGGTGCCTTTGAGAGCATCCTCCTCATCAGCAGCTTCTCTGTCTGGCATGACGGCCATCTAGCTGAAGACTACAAGGCGCTGCATAGGGTGGTGAGGACGGCAGAAAAGATCATAAGATCACCCCTACCAGCCATTCAGGACCTGTACACTTCACACTGTTCCAAGAGGGCAGTCAACATCATCACAGAAACACCTCACCCACCACACATTTATTGTATGAATCAGTCTGTATTTTTCACTGCTTGTGTGAGGGAATGTGGCAAAGAAAGAGTTTGTTTACTCCATGTTGTGTGTGTGTGTGTGTGTGTGTGTGTGTGTGTGTGTGTGTGTGTGCGCGCGCGCGCGTGTGTGTGTGTGTGTGTGTGTGTGTGAGAGAGAGATTATTGTCAGTGTCTTATTTCTATGTTTAGTTTAACTGCACATTGGAGACTGGTCAAACACAATTCCAAACTTTTGTGCTAACCCTGTTCCATATGTTTTTGAACAAGTACACTTGACTATTTTTTATCATTTTAGTGTCTGTACCTTCAGCTGTAGGCAATACTCTTAGTCTGCATCTCTTCACGGATATGTTCCATGCATATTATGTATTCCATCTGCCTTTGTACAGTTTTGTGGGTGTGCATTTGATAGTGTGTGTAATGCATTGCAATGTCTGTTGTGTTTTAGACTGGTAGAAACTTTAATTCCACAGCCATCAACACATCAGACAAATGAGTGCTGCTGTAACTGTGGTAGTTGAGTGCTGTTCTACTGCTATTTCACTATGAATTTGAGGAGAGGGTAAGGTGACTGTTTAGAATGTAAGCTTGAAAATAAATTGTTACATTTCATTCCTGTCTGATTCATTTCTTTCAACAATATATAGTCTACTTGTACAAAGAAACAGTGGTTATGAATAGAAGGCTTACTTTTCCAAGTTTTCTGAGGGCCTTTAATTGTTGGAAGCTGAGCATCTTAAAACAGGCCAGGTAAAGGTAAGTAGTGTGGCCACTTCGAAACCATAGATAGACATGGAAGTAGGCCAATTGTTATGAACAAGAAATATTTTTCTCTCCATGTTTTCTGATGGCCTTTGAATTATTTTTTTGCAAGCTGGGCATAGAAAGACAGGCAGGTAAAGGTAATAGTGTGGTCATTCCTAAACCTTAGACGTGGGAGTATGGTAATGAACAATGAATTGTTTTTTTTACTCTCCAATAAACAAACAGCTTTTGCTATTCAAAAGTATTTCAAAGTCAAGAATATGATGCTGCGGTTTTACATTGTTTCAGACATTTCTAACTATATCATGTCTTACCAAGTGAACAACGGTGCCATAAAGTTTGTATTATTATTACTATTTGTCCGGGTGTCCTGGAAAGAAGCCCGATGTTTAATCAATGTGAACGTCGTGTTGAAAAGCATTTTGTCGACGTGATCCGTTGCTATGAGAAATTTGTTTATAGCAACATGAGTCATAACAGTACAATGTGCGAGGTACGGGAAGACAAATTAAAAGACATATTGTGATAAAAACGTGTGCTTTATCTCTCTTTCTCACATAATATGTTGACGGTATATCATTGGAATGTTTAGTGAAACGTTTCCCTGGAAAATAATAACACTTTGCACGGGAATCGATGGTGCAATTTGATGAACTGCTACGTAAACTGTTTTAAACAAGCCTGGTAGCCGCGCAGTAGCCTTTCAGCCAATCAGATGCAATGGTTGGTATCCACCTACTCTCGTTCAGGCAATCAGATGCAATGGTTGATATCCGCCTACTCTCGTTGACTTGCACTGGTGGAAAAACGCCCACCTCGGTTGATATCCGCCCCCTGCCCTGCAGAGACCCCTACTTGGCTACAGTACATGAGAAATAAAAGCAACAGAGTATGAATGTTAAAAGCAGAATGCAAGCACTCCGACATTCCAATTGGCTGCGGTCAGGGCTGGAGTGGGGGAGAAAAAGGGCCCGGGCACTTTTGGTTTACAGTAAAGGGCCCCCTCATAATTATACGGCGGGAATTTCCTGGTGGGCCCTGCACCCTCGTGGGCCCCTATTTTCCGAAATGTAAATATAAATTAATATACTTTTTAATTACATTTCTGAAAATAGGGGCCCATGAGGGTGCGGGGCCCACTGGGAAATGCCCGCTATGCCGGATGGCCAGTCCAGCCCTGGCTGCGGTGGCTGTCGCTGAACCATCCATAATATTTGTTCAAGTTCAACTACAACCTGTCGCTCGAGCCGCTCAAATCGCCTCGTCACCCACATCACTTGTGTCTCTTCTGTTGCCAGCTCCTCCATACAAAATCAGTGACTTTCTTCACCACTGTCACTCTTGTTGAGGTCGGTGTGTTTGCATGGTTAGTCTGACTGTAGAGCCTAGTGAGGTCCAGAAGTAATAGCTATCCTGTGTCAATCTGGCTTTACTCTGACTCTACAGCCTAGTAGTCAGCTATTCCTCATTGTTAAATTTCCACATGCACTCGCACGCACACGCACACACACACACACTCTACCTTGAGCCAGTAGGATGATTCCGGCCACTATGATGATGAAGATGATGAGGAGTTTTGCTGCCGTGAAGAAATTCTGGACGTATTTGGCAAGCCGCACACTCAGACAATTCACCAGTGTGATCAGTGCTGAAGACACACACACACACACGAACACAGACGCACAAAAGAGCGGGCACACAAAAATTAACAGACACACATCAACTCATCAACTACTGACCCCAGACTCTGTATCATACTGACCATACTGCCTGAATGTCCTCCTTGTATGTTGCTTTGGTCAAAATCTTTTGCTAAATGTAATGTAATGTAAAATTCTATTCTACCCTACCCTGCTCCACTTTGCTACTCTACACTACCCAATTCTAGCCTATATTACACTATCCAATTCTAAACTACACTACTCAACTCTAAACTACACTGATCAACTCTACACAATTCAACTCTACACTACTTTACTTAAACCTAACTATTCACTACACTAATAAACGCTAGACTATTCAACTCTACAATGATCAACTCTACACTACTGTAACCAACTCTACACTACACTACCCAACTCTAAACTACACTTATCAACTCTACCCGACTCTACTCTGCTTTACTCTACCCTACACTAATCAGCTCTTATTAAAATGCTTTGACTATGGCTCAAAGAAACACAAAGGAAAAATGTCTTTTATAGACATATAACTCCTTTAAAAAGTGTTAATTAAGTGCAACTGAATAATTTTGCAAGGCACACCTGTCCATCGCATACAGCACACTTGTGGTTAAAAACACTAAACACTCTAAACAACTGTATGGTTCAGAGAGAGAAGAGAGGAGGGAACTACGAGAGGTGTAATTTACTGATAAAGGCGGCAGCGAGGCTCTTGATGACGAGGCGAGGAGGTGTGCATCCTGGGTAAAAGGGCGTGGCCGCGTACTCTGCACAGCTGAGGGCGATGATGGCGAAGGCTGAGGGCTTGACGACTATGATGGAGGCCCAACAGAAGAGGAAACCCAGAACTGGACCAAACGCCTCTATCAGATACGGGTACTCTCCACCCGACTTCGTAATCATAGTACCCAGCTCAGCATAGCACAGAGCCCCTACACACACACACGCACACGCACACGCACACACACAAACTTTCATCAAATAAGAGCAATCACTTCCTGCTACGAACAAAGCTCTGTATATCACATACAAACACACACTAACACACACACACACTGACCGAGAGTAGCCAGTATTCCGCAGGCGGCCCAAACACACAGGCTGGGTCCCACAGCTCCAGTTCCTTCCAGCACGGCTTTGGGAGAGATGAAGATTCCAGAACCAATCATCGTCCCCACGATCATAGACACAGCACTGAGCAGACCCACCTACACACACACACACACACACGCACAGACACAGCATCATCCCAATGGACATCATGAGATAGTTGTAACTGGAGTTCTACTTATTAGAACTTGAAGATGTGAAATTCTTCCAAGATATGAAGATATGTCGACTCGTCTCATCCACTGAGAGACTTCTAATGCTGTTCAGTTCTAATGCTGATGTGGAAATCATAAGGCATCTTCGTGTCTTGTGGGTAACGTGGACATTGAATTCAGGATCTATGGTTAGGGTATCTTGAAGGTTATGTGAACATCAATGATTCAAGATTCTAGAACCCTAGTAACTTGGACCTGGCTGTGTATATATGGCGCTCTTTTCGCCGATTGGAATAGATCTGGGGTCCGTTTCTCGATTCTTGTCGTTGCTAACCGTCTTAAGACCGTCTTACCATTCCCTTGGATTTAGTGGTGAGCGTCGCTCGTACGAAGGACTTTGCTAACAACGACAGTAAAGACGCTTTCGAGAAACGTACCCCTGATCCGATTTTTCTGGTCGGAATAGCTGTGTATATATGCCGCTCTTTTCACCGATCGGAATAGATCTGATCCGTTTAGTCTGATCGGAATGAAGTGTAGCCTATACATTAAAATGACTTCGAAGGTTCCAATATCTGTCAAGCGCACTTTGCGCAGTTACCAGCGGTTAGTAGGCCTAACAGTAGTAGTTATTAGGCATTATAGAGACATGCAGACATGGACGTTTTCCTTACTTTGTTTATATGTTTAGTGTTTATAAAAGTGCAGCAGGAAGTGGCACTGCTGTATTTGATGATGCACGTCAGAAGGGCCAGTCAAGAAATAGCTGCACTCCGAAATGAGGTCATTAGATCAATTAGGACTGTATGAATGGTCGGGTCTGTCAGGCTGGGTAGACCGTAAGAAAAAGCATTCCGCTGGCGATGCGTGTTGCCATGGTACTTTATAAACTGGGAAGTTACGCGGAGTATCGTTTAATAGCCAACCAGTTTGGGCTGCACAAAACAACAGTTAAAAAAAATGGTGTAGGCCTACCTGTTCTGTAAATTGATGGTTAGGGGGCCTATCTGCGCATTGATACGGGCACCAAATGAGAGGAAAAGAGGAAGCGCTGGACATTGCAGCACAGTTTGAGACCAGCTACTACATCCTAACCCAGATGCGGCCGACGTGATGCGTCACTTTTAAAACTAAAATATCGTCACTAGTCTCCAAAAACTTATATGCGTCTAATAATTTGCAGAATATTAATACATTGATAATGTTGTAGTAATTATTTAGCACTTTTGTCATTTTGTAGGCTAGTTATTAACATGCAAAGTTATTATTAAAATACAAAGCAAATTATGCATTTTCAATCAAGTGTCGCGAGAGCGTGAAGAGTGGTGTGCAGCAACGAGTCCCTAGCAACACACTGCTGCATGTGTGTTAGGATTACCATTAAAATATAAAAGAAAGAAAGAAACATGTCTCTCTCTACACTTAAAAGAAAAATTGACCATGAGAATCGTCGGTTCAATCCAGCATGGACCGACAAATATTTGTTCACTTTGCCTACTGCCAACGGCAAACCAATGTGCTTGATTTGCAACGAAGGTATTGCGGTAATGAAAGATTACAATCTTCGGAGACATCACGTCGAAAAACACCCCAACTTCCGTGTGACCTTCCCGGAGGGATCGACAGAGAGGGCTGAGAAAGTGCAGAGCCTGATCGCCGCCTACACTCGCAGCAGCAGCACTTTGGTGAGAGCGTGCACATCTCAAGAACGAGCCACAGCTGCATCTCTCCGCGTAGCTTGGATCTTGGCCAAAAAGAAAATGCCCTTCACTGATTCTGAAACGGTGAAAGATTGCACGTTGGCCATGGTGGAGGAAGTGATAAGTGACGAAAAAATTAAAACAAATGTCCTGTCAGCTATTAAAAACGTCCCCCTGTCAGACACTTCTAACAGTCGCAGGGTTGAAACACTTGCTACCCAAGCCTTTGACTCGCTGCTAAATGATCTGAAGAAAGCTGATGCGATGTCTGTAGCTATAGACGAGTCAACAGATCGAACTGATGTTGCACAACTGTGCATATATGTGCGTTTTTATGATGGCAAAATATTTCGAGAGGAGCTGCTCGCCCTCCTGCTGCTGGAAGAACACACAACAGGCGAGGTGATATTCGAGAAAATTGCATCTTTTTTCCGCGACAACGACCTAGACATGAAACGTGTGTGCTTGCTTGTGACTGATGGGGCTCCATCCATGGCTGGCAAAAAAAGTGGATTGGCTGCGCGTTGGTCCGCTATCAGCCCCGACTTGAAATTTGTACATTGCATTGTGCACCAGACAGTGCTGTGTTCAAAGCTAAGCGGGGAGCTTAAACAAGCAATGGATGACGTGATGGCAATAATCAACTTCATTCGATCCACCTCAAGCCTCCAACATCGCTTGTTTCGCCAGCTGTTGGCAGAAATGAACGCAGACCACTACGACCTCCTTTTGCACAACGATGTCCGGTGGCTGTCCAAAGGCAAAGCGCTGGAGCGCTTTTGTGACCTCCGAGAGGAGATAACGGTTTTCCTGCGCAACAGCAAGCACCGAAAAGCGCATATCCACCTGAATCGCATGCATGATGATGCCTTCGTGTCTGATGTCTGCTTTCTAAACGACATATTCAAGCATCTGAATGACCTGAATTTGACATTACAAGGTCGAGATAAAACGGTCATTGATCTTGTGGAACAGATGAGGGCATTCCCCGTCAAGTTGGATCTTTTCGCGACTGACCTAACAGGCAGAATGCTACACTTCCCGACACTCCGAGATAACATCTCATCCCCGGCACAAATCACAGATGTGATGAGGGATTTCATTGCGAAGCTACAAGAAAACTTTGCTGGTCGGCTGGACGGACTTGATCTGCCCACGGAGGTTATGGCATTTGCCAGAGACCCATTCACCGCAGCAAAAGAAGGCGACTTATCTGCCAGAGCAAAGCAAGCAGTCCCCTCCATCGACGAGGGCAAATTCATTCTTGAACTTGTTGACATGCAGTCATCTGCTACCATGGCTGTGGCGCTTCGCAACGATGGGCCAGCAAAGTTCTGGAGTGATGTGAACAAACACCAGTTCCCCAACATTAAGAAAGTGGCAATCTTTGTGCTCAGCATGTTTGGGTCAACATACACTTGCGAATCGAGCTTTTCTCACGTGAATGCAATTAAGAACAGTTATCGGTGTTCCCTAACAGACGACAAACTTCACCAGTGCCTTAGGATTGCATTGACATCTTATGAGCCAAACATCACAGATCTTGTGCAAAACAAGAAATGCCACTTCTCTCATTAAAGTTACCGGCAGCAGTGGGCTAAAATAGCCCTGTTCTGTTTAGCAGCCAGCCTCATGAGCAAAGAGAAATGTTGATTTAAATGTTCTATTTTTTGTTTGTTTTCGCCTAAATAAAAGAGATGGAGCAGAGAGTTGTTTGTGTGCATTTTTATAGGCCTATTGAATTTTGAAAGCTAAAAAGGTACTGTAAAACAATAATAATAATAGGCCTAATAATAATAAATAGGCATAGGCCTAATAATAGGCCTAATACTACTAGGCTACTACAACTAGGCATATTCATAATAATAGGCATAATAATAATAATAATAATAGGCCTAATAATATATATATATTTTAAAAAGGCAGCGAAACGTTTGCGGCCCAGCTCAAGTTCTGGGATTCAAAATGTGGCCCACTTGAAAAATTAATTGAATAGCCCCGGCCTACAACAAGGGAGTGCCTACCTAAGTCTGTCTTAGTTTCCAGCTTCTGGAATGTCAGCTGCAAGATGCCTGGAAGTGCACACGATGCCACCGTGCTCCGTGAATCATCTTCTGCCCAAGGTAAGGCCATACTAGACCAGAGATGAGGATCGCTCATAGGTGACGGACAGGAACATACAGTGCTGTGTGGATGCTGTTGCCCCCAAACTGATCTTTTTTTTTAAAAAACCCTTTTTGCACATTTGGCACAATAACATTTTCAGGCCTTCGGCTTCGTGTCTATGGCCGAACCACACCAGGGAGGATTTCGGTGCACATCCTCCCTCCCACTCGGGTCATATTGCTTAATTAAACAAAGATGACCCAAACAAACATGAAATTCATTTTCATTTGATAAGAGAATAATACCATAAAACCTGCATGAGCCATGTGTGAAAAAGTAACTCCCCCCCTTGTTAAATGAGGAGGTATCTGTGATTAATCATATTATTTTGGACAGCTGGGTTAGGCTATACAGGTCCTTCTCAAATAATTAGCATATTGTGTTAAAGTTCATTTTTTTCCCCATAATGTAATGATAACAAATAAACTTTCATATGTTTTACATTCATTGCACACCAACTGAAATATTTCAGGTCTTGTTTTGTTTTAATATTGATGATTTTTGGCATACAGCTCATGAAAACCCAAAATTCCTATCTCAAAAAATGTGCATATCATGAAAAGGTTGTCTAAACAAGCTATTAACCTAATCATCTGAATGAACCAATTAACTCTAAACACTGGTAAAAGCTTCCTGAGGCTTTAAAAAGTCTCAGCCTTGTTCATTACTCAAAACCGCAGTCATGGGTTAGACTGCTGACCTGACTGTGTTTAACATTGAAGTCAATGGCAGTGGCATTGCATGAGGGTTATGAAAGCCCAGATATCATTGATGCTTAGCTGCCAGCTGTTTTTTGTTCTTTGATCTGGTGACCAACACTTCCCTCTTCATTATACTCCATAGATTTCCATACCAAGTTTTTCTATTTTTGTTACAAATCTAATTCTAATTTGCCAGACAGAACATTCCATTGACCTTCAACGGGGTTTCATTTCTGGCAAATTAGAATTAGATTAAATGGTTGTTTTCAAGGTTGTGAACTAGTGGGCAACCTATTTAAAGGTGCTGGAAAAATGAAAATAAAACATGAGTGGTTATAGGGCAATTCCATGTACATGTCAACCAGACCATGAAACAATACATTATTAATTAGTATTATTATATGGTGTGACGTCATCGGTCGAATGCTCCATTCATTTCAACGGGGCTCCCCAACGTTCGCACGTCTGTTATTTTTCGATAACGGACGGGTTGGTCTATAACAGACCGCTGTCAATGGCAACAAGACTTTTCACTGCTAAAGCGACTTTTCAACAAGACTCTAATCAGCTGCTGTGATAGACAACACCTGTTGTCCTGGCTACCTAGCTGTTGCCTAGCGGTGTTCAACTTCCACAACGGCACTGTTTTGTTTTTGCGCTGCAACAATCTTTTGACATTAAAAACTACAATAGACTTAACATTAAATAGGCCTAAAGAAATGTCCCCGCCATGTGTGAATCATTTAAGTAGCCTATATCCATATAATAAGCGGGTTAACTTTCGGCGAGTCGGTCGCTTTGTGGAATAGCAGCACTCCGCTCCGCGTCGGGGTCTAAAGATTCTCTCTGTCGTGCTGCTATTCCACGGTAGCGACCTTCTCACCGAACGTTAACCCTTACTTAAATGTACAAACCCCAACTCCGATGAAGTTGGGACGTTTGGTAAACAGTGAATAAAATCAAAATGCTATCATTTTCAAAACATTCAATCTATTCATTAGATGGAGAATAGAGAAAAGACAACATATTAAGTGTTAAAACCGAGAAAAAATATTGTTTTGGGGGACATATGTACTCATTTCTAATTTGATAAATCCAACACGTCTCAAAAGAGTTGGGACGGGGACAATAAATGGCAGCAAATGTCGAGGAAGACTAAAAACAAAACAAAAGACAACACTTAACAGTTAAATACATTAACCGATGAGATGATTTTATATAAAAAACAGTGTTAATTCCTATCTTGGACATGATTTCACCAGCTTAAATGGTGGGTGTATTCCTTGTCATGTTTTGCAATGTTTTCCTTTCTGTAGTGCTTACAGTGTGACAGGTCTTGACCAAAAACCCACCATTTTATCACCTGCTGGTCCTTATGATGGAGCCAAACTCTTAAAACATAGTAGAGAATGCAATTTGACCTTACTATGTGGCAGTAATCGAAGATCTCCCTTCAAAATATAATGCATGAGTGGCTTTTCATGCTGTTTAAAACCCATTTATACCATTCAGCACTGTATTTAACTCTACAGATGAGTGAGAACATCTTAACCAATGCACTACTGCATCCGCATGCCATCATGGAGGCTGACTTTTGAAGCTAGCACTAACACAAGTTGGATGGTCCATTTTCACTGTAGCACAGGATGTGCAATGCTCTATTATTGTCAAAAAGAATGGACTTCTACAACTTCTGCTGACTTCCGTAAGCAAAGGACAGTTTCCCATGTCTTCTGGGTCTATTTCAAGTGAGCTCAGGTGCTTAGGAGAATGTTAAACCCCTGTATCATTTTCATGCATTAAGCATTCTTAATATGGTCAATTTTCAATAGCTCTAGCACTCCAGGAATTAGAGTGAGACTACAGCCAATATATATTTCATGCTGTCATGAACCTATACAATGATTTTATTAACAAAAATATGTCTTATATACACTCAATCGTGGTAAATCAAAGGGAATTCAAAAATGTATGTAATAACTATGGTAATTATTCCCTTTGCATCTTTAATTCTGAGTGACTCAGCCTCTCTGTGATGATCTTATACCTGGACACCTATATTGTCCGTCAGTACAATTCATTTTGAAATGTTCTTCTTTGTTGTTTTATCTTATTTGGATGTTTACTAAATTTCACTGATCCCCGTCCCAACTCTTTTGAGACGTGTTGGATTTATCAAATTAGAAATGAGTACATATGTCCCCCAAAACAATATTTTTTCTCGGTTTTAACACTTAATATGTTGTCTTTTCACTATTCTCCATCTAATGAATAGATTGAATGTTTTGAAAATGATAGCATTTTGATTTTATTCACTGTTTACCAAACGTCCCAACTTCATCGGAGTTGGGGTTTGTAAGTGAAATGTTGAGCTGCTGCAATAAGCTAAATGTATAAGTTCTGTCTTTCAGGGTGAGAAAATCGAGGGCGAGAACGTAATGATCCGATTAGAATATGAATATTTTTAAAATCCGATCATGAATCCCCTTGTATTCGACCCGATCGGAATAGCTTTCTTTGATCGGATCAGAATTCTAATCGGAATAGAAAAGGTGGTGTAGTCCGATCAGATGGTCCATGTATACACTCTATTCCACTTGGTTTGGTTGGGTGTTTGTGACGTGTACTTGTGTAGTGTCCGCGCCCATCCTTATAACTACTACTTTTGAAACCTAAAATACCGTTAAGAAAGAGCAACGTTGAAATGGATGCCGCAAATAGGCATTGGTCGGTCGGTGGAGGAGACAAATGTATAGTAGTCTTATTGTTAAATATAATGGAAGAGGAAAACATTATAAGACAGATGGACCAGCGAAAAGTCCGTAAAAGTGAGCTGTTTAAGGTGGTTTTAGGTAAATTCAAGGAGGCTGGCTATGACAGGACAACTGAGCAACTGCAAAATAGGTGGAAGGCCTTGAAAGCTGCCTTCAGTAAAGCGAAAAAGGGCAGTTGATAAGAGCGGTGCCTGTCCATCCCAGTTCCCTTACTACGATAAAATCAACAATTTCATGGGAGAGCGCCCTATCTTTAACGTCCAGGAACACGGCATCGGTTTCGATGAAGTCAACGTAACATGTGGTAAGTTTTTGAGGACTACGACTAGCCTACATTAACCATGGTTGGTTTCTATATGTCACAAAGTCTAAGACTAATATGATGTTATTATGACGGTAGATTATGACGGCGATGACAATGCTGGAAACATGGAGGAAGAAGACGTAGAGGTTGAGGTCTCTGACACAGCTGCCCCTGGACCTCTAGCCCCAAATGCGCAACGTCCTCAAGCACCAAGGAAGAGTAAGCACTGCACTCTGTGCAACATTGTATCTAGGCTATATTTGTATGTTATTTTTTGTAAAAAGTGTGGATATGTCGGAGTGGATGTCTCCTTGAAAACTACAAACTTTGACCACCCTTGCGCAGCCTAAAGCGAGCCATTATGCCAATAGTTGTAGGCTAAAAAAAACCCAAACGTCCTCACAAGTATTTCACAAGATATCATTACCACAGATCTAGATGAAATAGATTAACAGATCATTATAGGTCTGATCATTATTGTCGATTATTTCCAGGTCAAAACAAACACAACAATGCTTTCTCGCTGATAGCTAGCTTTCCAACTGAGCGTGGACATGCGCACTAAACTAAACTTGACCGGTGCCCGGATTGTCTTAAAGATGTATTATACACCACCACCTACATGCAGGCTACAACTGCCCCACAAAGGTAAAGTGCAGTAGGCCTACGCCAACTTTAAAACAGAACAAATGTCTTCAAAGCCTTGGTAGGGGAGGATGGGGTTGGTTGTCACTTTAGACTTCTAAAAATGTTTATTTCATGTGAAAAACACATTATGTTGTTGCACCTCAAGGATATTATGCTTTTACCTCCAATATCAACATAGTAGCCTCGTGAGCCATCCTACGTACTTCCGCCAAAGGATTGGCTCCACTACTGTAGTCTGACCGTGCTTCTCTGTGGAGTGCCTGGAGCAGTAGAATTCAGATCGCAACGACCCCCCCAGAAAATTGTCAATAAGCGAATACGCCCCCCACGTGGGGGCGAAAGGGGGAGGACGCTCGTGACAAAGACGTACACATCTGCGCCAGAGCCATTGGTCTGCGCTATGTTGTTGTTGAGTAACTGCCAGCGATTGGGTGAGAGGTGTCCAATAATTTCAAACCATAACTGAGTGCAAACTTCCTGCTTCCTACAATCGCCTCAGAGCAAACAAATGCCAGACCATGAATACGAAATGAAATTATAGTATTTTGGGATGGTCAGGACCAGGCTATCAACATAGATGTCATGTGACACTAATTACAAACAATTCTGTATAAATTCAACTTTCACAAAATATGTAGTGAGGCCTACTGGTTGAGGCTGAGGATTCTCTGGCATTTCACCTGAAAGCCAAGCATCAATAACCAATTATTAGCAAAGAATTTCTTATATCTCTGTGTAGGAAAGAAGCCAGCTGCCTGGTATGGCAGATTCCTCCAAAGCTGGAGTGAGGAGCAGAGGTCCTCCATGGACAGACTAGAGAACATGGCAAGACTAAGCGAAGAGCGGGATGAAAGACTTATGAGAACATTCATACAAGAAAGCATGAGCGCAACTGCGCGGCTGGTAGGGCAGCTCTTTGAGGGTCTGAGGTCTTTGCAACCTCCACAATATGCACCCACCTAATATCCCATACACACCCACATTCATACCTGGATAGGCCGAGGTCAAATGAGGGTGCCTCAAATTATTTACACAGGCCGAGGTCAAATGAGAGTGCCTCCGAGTACAGTCTTTTTTTTTGAAACAGGGAAAGGTGGGTTTAGGGCGCTCAAAGAGGAAAACTACGTCCGTATGGAGTGGCTAGATGGTAGCGCCAAACTGCAGAAGTTATTTTGCTGGCTTGCTTTTGCTTCTCTTTGACAAAGATAGATGCAGTAAAAGACACAACGATTGTGCTGTGAAACTTAAATACTTTGGGCGCGTGAGAATCGATGAGGCTTTGGACATGGCTAGGAGCATTAGCAGGCGATAGCACAATGTACAGGGAAAAAAAACAGGGAGGTACTGCAGAGACTAAGGGCTTCCGCACACTGGCTCCAACAAAGTGCTGAGCACTGCTCCGCAAAAGTTCGATTCCATTGTTTTCAATAGAACCCCGCACACTAGCGCCGATGTCCATGGACATTCGCGGATGTCGGATAGCGATTAAAGAGAAATTCTATTTTGTCGACGCCGCCCATTGACTATCAGTGCTATGTTCGTGTGAAATTGGGTTTGCTGGTCGGAATTGTGTCGGAAGTCGAAGTGCTGCGCAGTGCTGTCGGAGCCGGTGTGTGGAAGCCCTTATTGTTGCAGCTGTATATCTTGCACGGCAAGAGATGACATTTAGGGGCCATGACGAGACGGCTGGCAGTACTAACAGGGGCAAGTTTGTGTAGCTTATCAAGTCATTTGCGAAGTTTGACAGCACGACATCCGACCATTTGCAGACGTCAACAGTGTTCACTGGCATGTCTAATCCCATACACAATGAAATTGTGGAAAGTGTAGCAGCCGTCATCCACGAACGGACAGACACAGAAATAAAAAACTTGCATTTATTGCTGTGCATGTGGACGACACATCTGACATATTGAGCAAATGCCACCTTGCAGTCACTGTCCGATATGTTAATGACAAAGGTAGTGTGTGCATGGGCGCAGATAGCGGGGGTACGAGGGGGACTTGACGTACGCAGATTTCCATCCACCTGGATCCGTCCCCCTCAATGTGCTAAATAGCGCCTCCCTGGACAATTCACTTTCATATGTGGTGGGAAACGGTATTGTACTCCTGTGTTTGTGTTGGACTGGGCTGTGTGTGTGTGTGTGTGTGTTAGTCAATGGCAAATTGCTTAACGCTTATTGGTTATTGCCATGGGCGCAGAGAGTGTGTACGTCAGGGGGGTTCTCTGTTTTCAGTGCTCTAAATATTACAAAAGTGGAAAACCAGCTCAAGCCAAGAGCTTAGATCCAGCTTTTGTAAGCTCCAACTTTAAAAACTGGAGGAAAAGCTCTGGAAAGATTCTCTAACCACGAGAAATCAGCTGGTCACAAAGTGGCTGTCACAACAGCTGCATATGAGAGTAAACCTGTAACGACACAGTCAGTTGAGCAGTGCAGGCAGAAAGCAGAGAAAATCATAGTGGGTGTTATGCTGCTGGCAAGGCAGGGAATGGCCTTCAGGGGGCATGAACATCATTAAGGCAACCTTAACCTCCTCCTGAAGTACAAAGCTGAGGGGGATCCAGCTTTTAAGAGATGGCTGTCTGGAAAGAGGGGGGTGCACACATCTTGGGATTACCTATATGGGATGCGTTGAGATGAGATGAGTTCCTCCATCATCAGGGAAATTGCGGATGAGATCCAGTCCCTCCCAGTGTTGCAGGGTTACGTGGCGCTATTCCAACATGTCGCTATTCCGACGTTAATGTCTATTGTCGGAATACTGACACGTTTTCCACCATCCGCCGCTATTCCTACATGCCGCTATTCCGACATCCCTAACTTTAACCCTAACCCAAACCCCTAAAAAGTGTCGGAATAGCGGCATGTTGGAATAGCGATTGCCCCCCGTGTTGCAGTATGCCATCATGATGGACGGGACAAGGGATATCTCAGGTGTGGAGCAGGAGGCCCTGTGTCTACGTTGTGTGGACAAAGATTTGGTGGTGCATGAAAAAATCATTCGAATGTCTGAGGCAACTTCAACAACAGAAGAAAATCTTGCCAGAATCATTTTGGATGTGCTGTTGAGATTAACCTGCCAATATCAAGCCTAAGAGGTCAGGCATATGATGGAAGAGATTTGAAAGTCGATGATAATCAGGCTAGTTCTGTCTAACTTTAAAGAAAGCACATACACACTTCTAAAGCTGGGCTTACACTGTGCGACTTTTGCCCCGATTTTGCCCCGACTTGGCACTCGCACGACTTTTTGAGAGTCGGGCCGATTTCTTGCTCAATCGCAGGTCAATCTTGAGTCTCGCATCGTGCAGTGTACATGGGGTAACGACAAGCGATTTCGCCTCACGATCATGCAATCTCAGCGTCGCAAGAAAATCAAAATGGTTTGAAATTCTGGTCGTGGCTCGTGCGTAAATCGCACAGTTAAAACAGTGCTACGACCTGATTTGACACAAATTAATAGGGCCGTGCGATTCGCTGTTGAGCGCGACCTCATCTCCACCTCAGGTGCGCATGTTCCCTCCTCTGCAGACCGGGGAAACATGCTGTCGCATCGTACGGTGGAAGCATTTCGCTCGCATCCGACTGTCGGCTCGTGTAGTGTGAGGACGTGAGTCGTGAGCTGTGAACTTTTAAGCAGTGAAATTCCATCGCGCAGTGTGAGCAGAAGCTTAAGACCCACGAGTGAAAATATCGCACAGTGTATGCCCGGCTTAAAGAAGTGTGGCAGCAAAGAACAAGAAGTTGAATCCTTGCCCAGGGATGAAAACAGTATACTACAACCTGGAAAGAAGGACACAGTTGGTTGAGTGACCAAGATGCAGGGAAGAATTCTTACAGAATCTCTTCAAGACATCTACCCTGATTACTGCAAAGATCCTGGACGAAAGCATTCCATGTTTTACAGGCAGTTTTTATGATACAGGCCATTTTCCATCAGCGAAGCTAAAACCACTGACTGTAACACTTGTGCTTGTTACCGGCATGAGAAAATGTGGCATCTCATCAATCGTATGACTCATAGGGGCATCATTCCAACACGAAACTTTTCTACAATGCTTAAAACCATAACATGCAGACCTGAAAACAAAGAATGCATGGATAGAACATGCACAAAGTGTTGTTTTGAAGAGATTCTACAGAGAACACAACCCTCTCAAGGCTGCCACATGGGAACACTGGGCAGAAGAAGAGGTGGCTGTTGGTGAGAAGACGTACAAGAATTGCTTTAAAGGGGCACAATGTAGGATGACAATGTTTGCGCCGTGCCCGTGCCATGCCTGTCTCAAAGTCTACACAGTCATGAAAAAATGCTGTTTGACATCACAGAATGCCAGCAATTGATATAACTCTGAATACGGTATGTAAAGCGATTTTTCGTATGAGAAGTCTTTCCCAAGACACTCGTAGCGGACCGCTCTGTCAAAAGCTGCATTTAGGGTTCTCTGACAGCAGACCATGAAAGTCATCCTTCACTTACTAATGACTCAAATAAGCACCGGCTGACTCGGGACAGTGATTAATTAAACTATTAATTCTACCTCTAGCCCTTTTAAGAAGACAATGAGTGGGTCTGTTGAACAAGTCATAGAAGAATTCAAACATGAGCGTAAATCAATTGAAGGCCACCAATACAACTGGATACCCCAGGCAGAAAAAAATCAGTGAAATGAAAGAAAAAGCGGTAGACATTTAAATTGTTTTACACATAGACTTTTCAGAGAACTATGCATGCAAACTAAATGCAGAAATCCAGGCCTTCCATTTTGGAGAGCATCGGCCGCAAGCCACTCTCCACACTCCTGTTGCATACACCACACATTTAACACAGAGCTGTGCAACTCTATCACCATCACTATACCTAACTGGAAAAAGTAGGCCTATGTTCTTTTAAAACCTCTGACAACTTTGAAAAGTGTGTGTGTGTGTGTGTGTGTGTACCTCTCTCTGCAGTGCGGTGGCTTTCTCCTCCTTGGGTGTGTGGGAGGGGGGGGCAGGGGGCTTCGTGCCATTCTGGACACCGCCCTTCTTTAAACTCTGATCATCCATCTACACACACACACACAGATATGATCTTTATCAGTCATGCCCGTGCACCCCACACACACACAGAAACAGACATTGGTCAGCTGCAGAAACAGTTAAGTCGTAAATGCATTTATGGACTGCATTCCCAGATATGGAATATGATTTTTATCAATAATGCACACACATAGGCCTCCACACATACACACACACACAGACAATGGTCAGTTGCAGAGATTCTCTGATCGTAAAAGCCTTTAAAGACTGCCTGTTATTGACTGTAACTTTCTTTCTATCTCTCTCTCTCACTCACACACACACACGGAATATATATGGAATATGATGCACATATAACGGAGGCTAAGTAGCATAGTTGGCGTGGGATGTTAGTAAACCTCCCTCCCAAAGCCTCATACAGTGTCGATGCCGTTGGGCTGGGGGACTGGTCCTTTAGTCCAGCGGTATCGTACTGTGTCTCCCATTGCGGGAACGATGTAGTTGACGAGGTTGCAGGTTCGCAGCCCCGAAGGGGTCGAACAGGTGCAAGATGACCTCCGTCACACGCATGCATACACACACACACAAACAGCAAAATATCCACTGACCTGTAAGAGTTGAGATGTGCGTTCCACCGTAACCTCCACTGAAGACACACACAGCCTTTTCCACTATCTTGACACACTCTCACCCTCTGACTTCTCTCCACACATAACATCAACCTTGACATTCCTTTCCACACACACACACACATACAGTACGCACTCGCGCACACACACACTTCTCATTCTCTTCATACACACACACTCTCTCTCTCTCAATCTGACTTAGCCACACACATAGGATAAGCCTTCACATTTCTTTCAAAACACACACACACACACACACACACACACACTGCAAGACATACTGTACAGTACTCACAGTGTCTCCGATCTGATATCCAGTAAAGGAGACAGGACTTAGAGTGCTGGACAGGAAAAATGTATGATCCCTGACAAAAAACACACACACAGGTCCAACCGGCGTGTGTGTGTGCACATGTGGCGTGTGAAGGTGAGTGTGTGTGTGTGTGTGTGTTAGAGAACAATAAAAAGTTAATTATTTTCGTGGTTGGGGCTTGGTAACTGAAGTAGGCCTACACTGTGTTAAACACTAACATTACACTGTGGTTTTACAGTAACACCTGGACTAAAACCATGCTGTGGTGTTAAAGCTGCACTAAAATTACGCTGTGGACTTGTCTGGACAAGGCAGGACTGGACTGGTAGTCTGGCATACAGGGCATTTTCCCGGTGGGCCGACAGTCCTCTTGGGCCGCCGCTGTTGTTTTTGTTGTTGTTGTTGCTGTTGATTTCCCTTGAAGGAGAATTTTGGCAAGATATCTGATTCTGGCCAAGGGATAATGGCTAAAGGGGACCCTGCGAGAAATGTTCATGCGCACTTCGCAAAGTTGTTCAATTGCGCTGTTTACAGCTGTTTTCAATGAAAGCGGGAGGCAGCGGGCAAACATTTCATCTTCTATGAAGCTTTTAGCATGTATCAAAATGCTGCAGAGTAGGGCTGGATTCAAAAGATCGAATCGCGATTCAATATCGATTCAAGTTCGAAAGGTGTGATATCGATTCACAACTTTGTGGATCGATCTTTTGCAGATGATTACAGGCGCCATTTTCTCAAGCACATCCTGTGGCTCTCTTCCACATTCATATAGGCTATCGTGGTATTTCATGTTTGTGTGGGCATCAAAGGCTGAGATATTTAGGTTTTTATAGCCAGTCATAAAATTCTAGGCATAAATGGGTTGAAGTAACAACTCAGCAATACAGAAGATCGATATCGAATTGAATCAGATCTGATTGTGGATCGAATCGGATTGTAACCTTCTGGAATCGGATCGATTCCCAGCCCTACTTCAGAGTGAATTGGCTTGCTGTTTGTGCACATACAACGAACCCCAATGGTCATTTTAGCATTAGCTAGCACAGACATGATACATTTGGAGATTTCAGAAATGGCGCACCTACCTCTCCCAACTTCCGTCTTCCACAGACGTCCTTAGAAATTGATCGCAGAAGTCATACATTATAGTAATCCATTTTCTTTTTGTCCACCAAAAACGACCCTCAGGAACTGTTATTGTTTCGTAGCAGACAGCTGACTGGTTTCAACACCCATATTTGCCGCGATGTCAGTGTCACAGGGGGCCTCATTTCTAACAGGTGCGTACGCACAAAAGACTGCGCACGCCAAGTTCACCGCAAGGTTTGGTATTTATAGACAAAGAACTTGGCGGTAAACATGCGCAGCTCCACGCAAAGTTTGACCCATGCGTAGGCACTAAACAAAAGACCAAACGCGGAAAGCGCGACCTCGGGAGGTAGCTGGAAGAACGACCCGAAATTGGTTGAAGAAAAAAAATCAAAGGTCACGTGTCACGATAGCCACTTTAACATTATTTAATCCAGTTCGCAACGAAAACGCGGTTGTTTGTTGTTTGGTAATGGTGGAAAATAATAAGTAGGCCTACCTGGCCTATCCATAGCCACATGCATGTAATAGACGCTTCAAATTGTACGTTTAGGATAGGCCTACGTTACATTTGGAAATACCCTACATTATATTAACAATAACCACGGACCTTTCCAGTATCGGGCTATAATCGTATCGGTAGGCTATAAAGTGTTCCGAGTCTGCAAGGAATTACGTCAACATTTAAGCCAGTTGCAGAATCATCTGCTCAAGTCCCAAGTGCATCTGTAATGGTTGATTTTCTCAGCCATACAGGCAAGCGCAAGTGCCAATGGACAGCTTCGTTTCTCTTGTTGCATGTCATTTCTTTTCCATGCGGTTATTTGTCATCAAAGCAGAGGTGTGCATTTGACAGCTGGTCTTATACACTGATAATGTACGTTTATAATACACACATTTAACAAATACAGACTAGAAAATGCCCATATGTCATGCTGTCTGTGGATATGTCGATCGACAGTTGGGGCGTAGCTTTGAACTGAAAGCAGACAGCTGCGCGCAGTGACCAACGGCAATTGTTGAAAAAAGTTTAAACCCGGTGCATATGAGGTGCGATGAGACAGCGAATAGATTTTCTACCGGTGAATTTCACATGGGGACATGCCATGTGAGATGTTTCCTTGACGCAGCTATTTTTGCCTTTGTTCACAACTCAATTAATACTAGCCTACATGTCCATGACTTGGCAGGTTCATGTCCATGCCATCCTTATTTTATTTATTTTTTTTACTTCTGGTATAGCGTGATTTTTGTCAACATAACCATCCACATGCTGCAATTCAAGGTTTTTATTTTTGTAGCCTACGACTTCCCAAACTTAACCGCTCCACTTTGCCCAACGTTCTCTAGGCCTATCTAATAGAACTCAAGCAGGTAATTGGAGCGCTTCTGGGTCTTCACCTTTTTTCCTTGGTGCTCATCAGTGTAGGGGCTCTCAAACTTGGTCCAGGAAGACAGATGCTGAGGCACTCAAGGTTGCAATTTTTTTACTTTTTTATTTGGCTACAATGCCTACGCGTTTCGGCCCTTATGGCCTTCTTCAGGGCGTATCGATACGCCCTGAAGAAGGCCATAAGGGCCGAAACGCGTAGGCATTGTAGCCAAATAAAAAAGTAAAAAAATTGCAACCTTGAGTGCCTCAGCATCTGTCTTCCTGGACCTATCTAATAAAACTGTTTGCTCCACATGTGGTAAATAGGCTATCGTGTCTGCTTTCCGCACGCCGTCCACAGATAGAAATATTCATTTTGAGCGTTTCACTGAATATTCATAGATAATTATGGGTGTGTCCACCAGTGATGCGCGGGCTGACCCGAAAGCAGCGGGCGCTTGCAGTTAACTGCGGTCGACCGCAGGCACGGGTTATGAAATATTATTTTTAATGAAATTCGGGTCGGGTGCGGTCGGTCAGGACCTTTGAAATGATGCCGAATTTTAAAGTAGGCTATAGGCTAGCCAATAGGCTATAGTTTACTTTAGCAGACAGGGACATTTTTTGCGAAATAGATCAAAGTTTATATGGCTGAATAACTACGATGGTGCCACGCGCTCTGCAGGAGACTTAATGAGGCTCCTGCATCGGCCGAATATCTTCTGCGCGCAACTGGTGCAGCAGGTGCAACCATTGAGTGCATTTTGAAGAACACAGAGGGTGCTCTCTAAACAGTGCAGTGATGGATATAGCCTACATATTTTCTTATACAATTGTAATGGTTTCGCACTCATGTGTTGCTTACAGAGTTTGTTTTCATTTCCTGTGTCGTACCATGACTACGAGGCAATCCACTTGACGGCTGGCTCCGTCTCCTCACCAACCTACAGATTCATTTTCTCCATGTAGGCCTATCCAAACGACGATGTTACCGAAATAAACAGGTGACAGTCGGCAGTCGTCATTGCATGGCCTCGTTCAAAAATCCAACATGTCCTGTTGAAATGCACAGCTGTCTTGTTCTTGACGCAAATTCCTTGACGCTAGGGTGTTCATAAAGACGCACAGCTACTATTTTCAAAGGCGGGTCGGGAAGCGGGCCGGGTCAATATTTTTCATGAATAATTCTTGCGGGCAGGGCAAGCGGGCGGACTAGGGAAAAAAGCGGTCGGGTGTGTCTTGTTTTTTCGTCGACCCGCGCATCACTGGTGTCCACAGGTGCGCACATTTGCCGCAACTTCAGAGTCAGTTGGGATTTATAAAGGGAAGTCGACGTGGAACGTGTGTGCGCCATGCTTTATAAATCTGAATATTTTCTTGCGCACACACATCCTGAGTTTCGTGCGTGCGCCATCTTTTGGCGCATTCCTTCCGCAAAGTTTTATAAATGAGGCCCAGGAAGCGAGTTGGGAGAGAGAGAGACGGGGAAGGGCAAAAGACCCGAGCCAGACATACCAAAGCCGAACGGAACGGACGCGAGACGAACACGGTCTTTCTGCTTAGTTTCGGCCGGTATATTTTTCTTCGCCTTTCACACTGACAGCGTCGGCGTGCACGGCCAGGCCTGTTAAAAACCCTCCCCACAGCCAAAGCTAGTACTTTGCCATTCATTTGAATGAGACAGCGCTGGTTGCCGGCGTGAAAAACACGCTCGAGTTCTATTTTCCAAATGCAGCGCGGATGCCGGCTCTCGTGCCGCTGACGCCCGACTACCACCGGTTGGTGTGTAAGGACAGATATGTTTCAATGTATTTTCACTGACGCCGGTAAAAATCGGCTGTTCCGCGACACTTTACCGCCCTAGTGTGTAAGACCCCTAATGGACGAGTGCCCTGCCGTTAGCACCATGGTAGGATTGGTCTATCTTAAAGACAGAGGAATTAGCTAATCATAATATCTTAGAAAAGCAGTGGGCTGTGTTAAGGGCTGGTCAATGCCAAGAAATTCTAAGGCTGTTTTTCTGTCCCTATCCAGGCCTGCATTGTGGCGTTAAACTTACACTTAAATGTCACTGTGGTGTTAACCCTTTAAGTGCCGATGTTATTTAGGTGAAAATGCTGGGTTTGGGCACAGTGTTGCCAGATTGGGCTACTTAGGATGGCCGTGTGTGGGAAAAAATGGCATTTAGCAGAAAAACCCGCGCAATTTTTTGCCATAGAAATCAATAGAATTGGGCAGGATTTTGTGCTTCTAGGCGGGTTTTGAGCATTTTTTGGGCTGGAAATCATCAGCCTCATCTGGCAACCCTGTTTGGGCATCACATTTTCAAAAGGCTCTGGCTGGCTGGACAGTGGTAACAGATACAGCCTAACTGTAAATTAGAAAAATGTTGAGGAAGGCCCAAAGTTTATTTTGGGAGTACCTAATTAGCATATTATGACGTCATATGGTGGCGGCCATTTTGGTTTTTTAATTAGTAATGGAAAATATTGATAGTTTTCAATAGATTGTTGAATTTATTTATGAATATTTGGCATCCAATTACTGTCATGTTGTGCACATACATTATGGTCAAGTAAAAAAGTAGTTGTAAGCCTAACATATTGTTAAAGCATTTCTCAATGCACATCATTAGGAATGCATCAGGCAGTATGTCTAATTACCATTAAAGCTTAAAGCTTTAAAGCTCTATAATAGATTTGCTTCCTATATCACGATCGCCTACCCCAATTTACCACATTGTGCACAACAGAAATTCCACAGCCGCAGTTCTTCATTTAGGAGCTTCCCTCCTTCACCTGCTACCTCACTCTCTCTGTATCTCCTTCGGTCGCTAGTGCACATGTGAAGACCTTCTCTGGGCAACTTTTTTCACTGCATTCAATCAATGTGTCATATTTCAAGGTTAGAGAGGTCTGCATGAGGCCTAATCACCATGGTTACAGAGCTGTATGCAGCCTAATCACCACTGTTGCAGAGCCCTGTTGGCTAATCACGACTGTAAAAGAGCTCTGTGGGCTAATCACCACGGTTACAGAGCCGTATGGATCCTAATAACCACAGTTACTGTAGGCTACGAAGCCTAATCACAGTAGCTTATAATGACTAATAAACATGAGACTTATTATTAACACTAATTCTTGAAAGTTTGTCAAAAACATGTACCAGCTATGAAAGTGCTAATTTTGTTAAAATCAATTACATTTTCATGATTAAAATTAATCCAGGTAGTTATCAAGGGGTCTGTTACACAAATGTAGATTTTATTATTTTTCATTGCTGTAAAACCTGCTGTCCGAAGGACAGACATCATCATTTCAATTGACTAAAAACAAAAACAAACAAGGCCGACAGACGGACAACAGTATGCGTCCCTCTATGCCAGTTCCAACCTTTTTTTCCCCCACGCCCCGCTGGCCTCCATCTAATCAACTTGAAGCCTCGTGGTGCCTTTACGAATAGCCTCGTTTCTCGTGTTTGGGTGACGAAAGGGGGAACTGACAATTGGGGTAGTTTGGTTCTGGGGGGGAAGAATAATTCATTTGGCACGCATTCGCTCTAGGCCAAAACAAACAGGAAGGAACAATGGAAGGAATGCGTTTCAGAACTCCCCAAGGGAGCACTGCAGTGGGACATTACCAGGGCACAGGGTACCTCACTCATGGGCTCAATTCGAAACAGGGAAGGCAGCTGTCCTTCCAATGAGCTAACTGGACATCGAGTCATGAAGTGTGGATCGAAACGAAAAATTGCTTTATTTCCTCCCTCGGCAGTTGACCGCATTTGTGGGCGTAACGGGGATATTTGAGGTCAGCATTAGATGCTGACTTCGCTGCCTTGGTACCCAACATGCTGTGCGCCACCTCCCTCTCAACCGGAAACCTGAAAAACAAACATGGCTACTAGCCAAGCTACTACCTTATCATACTCTTTATTCTGACACTTATGTATGTAGATATTGAAAATCGAATGGATAAATCAACATTGTAGTATCTAAATATGCTGTCACTAGATCTACTTATTTTATTCTATGATTCTGACGATCATTCACCGTTTAAATAGCATGCGTAAGCTAAGCGCTACCGTGATGAACGTAACTCCCGCCATAGAATCGCCGTAACATCAAATGCGCAAGGCAGCGCACTCGTTAGTGCCATTCGTAACGGCTGCCTCATCAGCTAACTTCACCTATCTGATCAGTGACCTGTTTACAGTATGTAGGAGGAGAGTCATCGAGTCACTGCCTCCCGTTTCGAATTGAGCCATGGAGGGGGATGGAGGAGAGCACTGGTTAATTACTCCCCCAACCAACCTGGCAGGTTGGGAGTCACACCGGCAACCTCTGGACAACAAGAGTGCGTTGCAATATGCGACCTTGCCTCCTCCACTTGCTTCTCTCCTCGTACCAGGAAGTAATATGTCATGATGACATCACTGACAACAGCATTATATTTCAATATCTTGCAAAAGAGTCTTTTTCTCATTTGCAATGGGGATGGTGAATGAAAAACAGTCCCTCAAAAGTTGTTGTGGCTAGGCTGACAGCTGGGAAACTTAATCGTTTTCTCCACGGAGGAGGGGCCAGGAGGCGGGACGAGGAGGCAAGGTCGCATATTGCAATGCACTCCAAGTCTGACACTCTAACCCCTTACCCATGACCACCCAGTCAAGAAGTGGCATTTTAAGTCATGTCCACCTCCACCCCCAGAGGTTGCCGGTTCGACTCCTGACCTGCCAGGTTGGTGGGGGGAGTAATTAACCAGTGCTCTCCTCCATCCCCCTTATTTTCATTTCAGCAAAGTGACCTGGGCTGGCAGAAATGTGTGGCCACAAGACGAATGCTTTCTTTTACTGCAGCCAAATGCACTGGACCAAGTTTTGCCAATCGTTCTTTAAAATATAGCATTTGAAGCCCTGGTGTTGTTTGTAGTGTATGAGCGAGGGTAGAGATTTGTAGTCTTCTGAGTGGTCCTCAGTCCATCTTCTCTGGGGGAACCACCTGCATCAGCAGCTGTAAGTGTGTGGTGATTGGCCCTGCAAAGAGACACATAACTGTCAGCTCTCATGTTATTGGTGTAGTGGCTCAGAGACATGGCAGTGAGAATAAATGCAGCCAAAGTCGCTATTGGATGGCTAAAAAGTCGCTAGAAGACTTTACGTATGACGTCACAGCGTCACGCTGATCTACAGAAAACGTGCCCACACAGTAAATATGGGTGGTGCTAGCTACTTTTTGGAGATCCGAGCTTATCTGCAGAGCTAAAACGCTTCTGATGGCGGCGCAGAGTCCCAATTATGTTGAAAAACAATGATATTGTCACTGAAAATGTGTTTTAAAAAGTCGCCTGATGCTCCAAAAAGTCGCTAAAGGTGCTAGATCAGGTTTTTAGTCGCTAGGGATGTCAAAAAGTTTGGCAACATTTGGCAACACTGCATGGCAGTGGGAATAAATGTGGTTGGCTAATCGAGAGTAACAATAGCTGAGTGTCTGTGTGTACCTAGCTACTTACAAGTTGATGCTGTGACTCAAGAGGCAAATTCCTCGTTATGTCTTGCACAAGCGCAATTTCAAAGGCCATTTTCTCATTTGCAATCGGGGTGTTGAATAGGGAAATGTCCCCCAAAAGTTGCTGTGGCTAGGCTGGTATTACGTTACATTAAAGTGCATTACATTAAGCAGACACTTTTGACCAAAGCGACTTACACGGAGGGCATTCAAGCAAGTACAGAGTAAGGGATGACTACAGAATACAGCAGTATACAAGTTATGTAGAACGGTTACATGCCGCCATTCAGATATACCGCCATTCCGATATTCACTTTTTATTGCAAAAATATTTTTTTCCAGCTTGCAGGAACTGTTTTCAGACCCTACCTGTTAGGGCATTTGGATCATGACAAAATTAATTATTGGATCAACACTAAATTATACACTAATCCTGTAATTGAGCTGTCACTCTCTCCACTTCCGCTCATGTAGCAACATTGTTGCAAATGTCAATTGAAAAACGTTGTTCACGCGCCTTTACGTACTACTTGCGACAATGTTGAAATGACTCGAATTGGCTCAGAATGACAATCAAATACTATCGGGACGGCAGTATGTCGGGATGGCATTTTGCCCTCATGTAGAACAGATAGACAAGTGGGAAACTATATTGTTTTCTCCATGGACATGGAGGCGGGGCATCACCAAAGTTGACAGTGGGGAAACTAGTTTTCTCCATGGAGGCAGGGAATCTCAGCAAAGCCACAGGTGCACGTTAAGCACGGGAGTTTGGATGATTGAATGTACGGTGTGTGTGTGTGTGTCCATCCTCACGCATGATGCTGTGGCTCCAGGTGTGTGAGAGGTGTATGAAGAGCAGGTATATGAGCAGGCCGCTGAGCATGAAGGCTGTGCAGTACAGATACTCCAGCGACGGCTTATCGATGATGGGGGCCAACACCAGATAACACGACACACACACAAATAGCCCTGCTATCACCACAGGCACCTGTAGCACACAGACAGAAACACACACAGCCTGGGACATTCAGAGATATGAACATGGCAATTGGTTTTCGCCCAACATCATAATTGATTACCATAAGATTAAATTTAAATGAATAGTTCAAATTTGCTCTGGTCTCTCAGGTCGCTCCTGGTGAATTCGCTTTGGTCGCTTAAAGCTGGGCTTACACTGTGCGACTTTTGCCCCGATTTTGCCTCAATTTGGCACTCGCACGACTTTCTGGGAGTCGGGACGATTTCTTGCTCAATCACAGGTCAATCGTGAGTCTCGCATCGTGCAGTGTACATGCGGTAACGACAAGCGATTTCACCTCACTATCATGCAATCGCAGGGTCACAAGAAAACCAAAACTGTTTGAAATCCTGGTCGTGCCTCTTGACTTAATTAATTCGCTCTTGATCGCGTCCTCATCTCCACCTCCGACTAATCGATGAATCCCCCCCCCCCTTTTTTTTTTAAAAACATCCCATTTTGACCCAGATAGCCCTACTAGATATAATATAATGATTATTCGAAGTTCGAATTCACATAGTTTTCGCCTATGAAACACAAATAAAAAATGAATTAAAATTAATATTCCGTGACGGAAACAAGCTGCGCATGGTAGAGATGCCACTCGCTACCTGAAAGCAGAAGTGTAGCCCAACTGGAGGGCAGAATCAATATCCCTCCGTTCAGGGTGTCCGCAGAGTCTAAAGCCGGGCATACACTGTGCGATATTTTCACTCGTGGGTCTTAAGCTTCTGCTCACACTGCACGATGGCATTTCACTGTTTAAAAGTTCACAACTCACGACTCACGTCCTCACACTACACGAGCCGACAGTCGGATGCGAGCGAAATGCTTCCACCATACGACGCGACAGGCATGTTTCCCCGGTCTGCAGAGGAGGGAACATGCGCACCTGAGGTGGAGATGCGGTCGCGCTCAACAGCGAATCGCACGGCCCTATTAATTTGTGCATGTGAAGTGTCAAATCGGGTGGTAGCACTGCTTTAACTGTGCGATTTACGCACAAGCCACGACCAGAATTTCAAACCGTTTTGATTTTCTTGCGACCCTGCGATTGCACGATCGTGAGGCGAAATCACTTGTCGTTACCCCATGTACACTGCACGATCCGAGACTCACGATTGACCTGCGATTGAGCATGCAATCGGCCCGACTCTCTAAAAGTCGCGAGAGTGCCAAATCGGTGCAAAATCGGGGCAAAAGTCGCACAGTGTAAGCCCAGCTTTAAAAAGTCTAAAATTAGAAAATGTCCATTTTAGGCTTAAAAAAGTCTAGAATATAGAGATATTTGCACTGTAAGTCTAAAATTGGGTGTGAGTAATTTAAGGTGCCGTTTCCACGTAGCTGGATATTTTTATATGTGGATATTTTTTTCTCCTGCTTGTATTGGTTTTGCAGTGGTTTTGGCCTTCCGTTTCCACGTAGGAGATATTTAAAAATATCCTGTTTAGGGGTCTGAAACGCATTTATTACAATGGAGGATTTTTTTTATCCACACGTTGCGTTTCCACCAGCAGGAGAAAAAAATACCCTGCTAAAAAAATATCCTGCTACGTGGAAACAGCACCTAAGACCTACGTTTCAATGCAAGATATCAATAAAGGACTAATGATTCCCCCCCCCCCCACGCCGTTTTGCTTTTTTCTTTTCCTGTCATTGTCGCTGTTAGAACTATGGTCCGTGTAGTTCTACGTGACATGTTGCTCTTAGTGGAACGTAATAAAAAAAACTATGGGTGTGAAACGGAAATGTACTGTCGTCACAGGATGCAGTAGCAATTATTATGATTCTGTGTGCGTGCAGGCGCGAATACGATTGAAGTAGACTTGGGTATGGCAGAAGAAGATGGGGAAGTGCAAGTTTAATGACAATTGGCTCTCAAGAGCAGAATTTTCGGACTGGCTGAAACGCGTTCCCGCTGATGACTGTGAGGCATATTGCATGTTCTGCAAAAGAACTCTTAAACTCGGGACCCTTGGGATCAAGGCACTGGAGTCTCACACAAAATCAGGCAAACACCAGGGGCCTCATTTATCAAGCGTTCTTTAGCCGGGCATACACTGCGCGATATTTTCACTCGTGGGTCTTAAGCTTCTGCTCACACTGCACGATGGAATTTCACTGTTTAAAAGTTCATAACTGACGACTCACGTCCTCACACTACACGAGCCGACAGTCGGATGCGAGCGAAATGCTTCCACCGTACGACGCGACAGGCATGTTTCCCCGGTCTGCAGAGGAGGGAACATGCGCACCTGAGGTGGAGATGAGGTCGCGCTCAACAGCTAATCGCACGGCCCTATTAATTTGTGCATGTGAAGTGTCAAATCGGGTCGTAGCACTGCTTTAACTGTGCGATTTACGCACGAGCCACGACCAGAATTTCAAACCGTTTTGATTTTCTTGCGACCCTGCGATTGCACGATCGGGAGGCAAAATCGCTTGTCGTTACCCCATGTACACTGCACGACGTGAGACTCACGATTGACCTGCGATTGAGCAAGAAATCGGCCCGACTCTCAAAAAGTCGTGCGAGTGCCAAATCGGGGCAAAAGTCGCACAGTGTAAGCCCAGCTTTAGGCACTGATCTGTGCGTAAAGCGTGTGTGCGATCATTCCTGAGCAAAGTATGGGATTTATGAACATGTACTTGAACGTAAAAATGTGCCTAAATCTACGCACACCTCAGACCATGCGTGCGAGTGGAAGAAACACAAAATTGCAAATAATATTGACCGTGCAAGGTACAGTTTGCTTTGAATGACAACGGAGAGTGAGCGTGCTATTTTACAGTGTTTTCGTCCATGTGGGTCTCCTTCTTTTACTTATTTGAAACGCTGTCCTCCTCCTGTCGAAAGCATCTCCACTTCTGCCGTGGAAAAGTTTTTATCTCCGCACTTCCCGCCAGCGCTTCGACTGGCGCGTGTGTCAAAGTGTGTTCATGTGTGTCCAAACAGGGTGGCGACTTTGAATTAACATGGCATTTGAATATATTTTAATACCATAGGCCTATATGGTTACTTGGAGGCGTTTCGGGGTGCAAATTACCCCGAATACGCGCGTGCACAGTGATTTGGAAGGTGTGGGATTTATCATGCAGACGTGTGCTTTGGCTGCGCGCGTGCACAGTGATTTGGAAGGTGTGGGATTTATCATGCAGACGTGTGCGTAGGAGCAGCCAACGCACGTTTGATAAATTCCGATTTTTCTGTACGTGCGAACATTCTAAATTTCACTCATAAGACACAATTTAGAAGACATTCTACGAATGGATGATAAATGAGGCCCCAGGAGTCAGCAAATGCAGCACGCAATTTCCATGGAATTGCCCAGTTCTGTTCAGCAGCAAGCGGCGCGTCGTCAAAAAATAATACCGGTAGCTCTAGTAGTTCTACCATAGAAGACTCGATAGACAAAATGAAATGAAACATATTTATTGATTTACAAGGAGGTAATTGTCTTTGGCGCAGGTCCCTGACCTGTAGAATAAAATTGTAAAGGGGCTCATATCCTGCCGATGAAAAGGCAGGGGCGAAGCCTACCCCCATTACGGAACAGGGACCAACTGGTGACGGTGGCTCATGAAGATAAGGCAGAAGGTGGCTGCAGCGGAGCAGGGAACCAGGACATCTGGAGAAGGAGGTCGAAGGAGAAGGAGGCCGAAGGAGATGGAGGTTGAAGGGGATGGAGGCGGGGCGTCGGCGTCGGCTTACTCTGAGTAGCAAAGAGCGGAAACAGAGAGTTTTAAAACAAACGCGTATGCATTCCATTGGCTGAACGCTGGGGATGAGCGAGTGACATGGCGGGATTCCCCAACCGGGAACTGTAATTGGATAATTAAGAGCAGTGATGAGAGTGAGGTACCGTCTCGTCTTCCTAGCAGAACTTAACGCCACAGGCTTACATTTCTACCATAGAAGACTCGATAGACAAAATGAAATGAAACATATTTATTGATTTACAAGGAGGTAATTGTCTTTGGCGCAGGTCCCTGACCTGTAGAATAAAATTGTAAAGGGGCACATATCCTGCCGATGAAAAGGCAGGGGCGAAGCCTACCCCAAAGAGTGTGTATGAAATATAATTACTCACCGGATCCCGTAGGGAAGATCGCAACAGAAATGCGCAAGGTGATATTAAAGTACGTGCTTGCTAGGGATGCCCGGAAGGGGCGCAATGGTTATGGAGACTGCAATTAGATAATCAGATGTAACAGTTGAAGGTTAACGGTATGACATGGAGACTGAAGAGTGTGCTCATATCCTGTCTAAGAAAGGCAGGGGGCGAGAGCCCACCCCCAAAGAGAGGGGATGTGTACACAAAAAGGGGGGGGGGGGTTAGGATACTCACCCAGGACTGCGGACGAAAGCGGGACCTGGAGAATTAGGCAAGGACAAAACAGAGAACAGTTATGACAACAGGGAGAGACGTGCGCAATTAGCAAGAGAGAGGCGGACGGAACGTGAGACGGGCAAAAAAAAAACGACAAAATTCTGAAGAAGCGACCTGCGTAGGTCGAGTTGGGCCACCAACTCTGAGCGGGCCAGGCCAGTGGCCGGGCTGGGCAACCAGCCGCGAAATGAGCTGGGCAACCAGCTGAGAACTGAAGCCGGGCCACCGGCTAAGCTGGGCAACCAGCTGGAAATCGAAGTCTGGCCACCGACTGAGCTGGGCAACCAGCTGAAAATCGAAGTCGGGCCACCGACTGAGCTGGGCAACCAGCTGAAAAACCGAAGCCGGGCCACCGGCTGAGCTGGGCAACCAGCTGAAAATTGAAGTCGGGCCACCGACTGAGCTGGGCAACCAGCTGACAATCGAAGCCGGGCAACCGGCTGACAACCGAAGCCGGGCAACCGGCCGAGCAGGGCCACCTGCTCCACGGAAAACGACTTGCAGTGAATGGTGCGAGAGCGCTTAGGTGCGAGGGTGACGACTGTGAGCGTAGGACGATTAGACTGAGTGCTGGGCCACCAGCACGTGCTCGAGTGCAAACCGAGCTGAGACGATAAAGCCAGGCAACTGGCTAAGCTGGGCCACCAGCTTCGTGGAGCGCGTACGACGGTCGATCGGGCCACCGATGACCGAAGCGAGGCCGCTGGCCTGAGTAAAAAACCGAGCACAAAAGAAATAAATAATGAAAAATAAGTAAAACACAATAAAACACTGAGGTCGGGCTACCGGCCTCTGCGAGATTACCGGGCTGACCCGGGCCACCGGACTCAGCAGGCGAGAATAAAGACGAATAATAAAATAAAAATGTAAATAATACAAAAAAGACCAAATTGCTCGCGGAATGATCACGGAATGCGATGATCATTGCGCGAGTCTCGGAACGAGTAAATAATGAAATAGCGACAATAACAACGGTGACAATAATAACGTGAGTGACAAGTATAATAACAATAGGCTAGGCCTAGCCTAAGAATAATATTAATAATGATAAAAAATAATAATAGCAACAACACAACAACAACAATAATAATAATAATAATAAAAAAAATAATAATGAAAACAATAATAGTAATAATGATACCACATAATTACACAATAATAATAATAACAAATAGTAACAATAACGATAATAATAATAAAAACGACGAGAACAATAGACCCAATAATAACTACAACATTACAAAAACAGGAATGAACAACCATGGAAACAAATGACGATGCATGAGAGAGAGAGAAAAAGGAAGAAACCAGAATACGAATAGCCTACAGAGGAAGAGAGGGAGCCACCGCCACCACATATGTGGCGATCACAGGAATAATGATGCGATCGGCGTGTGCAAAGTAAGATATCGATCATGCACTGATTAGACATGCATGCCGGAGGGCTTAAGACAGATATAGGCTACAACAGCCTACGTTCATAGAGACTGGATACGTTTGCGTTAGGCCGTCGAGACAATACGCTTAACAATACTCGAGCCTTGTCGACCACGGAGAAAGGGAGAGAGAAAGAGAAGATAGAGAGAAAAGAGGAAACACTCTTACCTTACATTGAGGAGATAACGCGCTGAGCGTCCAGAACCTGGCTGCGAGACGGACGGATGTACGAAGCGTAAGCTTCGGACGCCCATCTTCCCAGGAGTTTGATCGCTGACGTGGAGAGACCCCTGTGGGCGGCAGTAGTCGCCGCTCCGATCCTGAACGAATGAGCCGTGCATTTCTCCGGTGATAGGTTACACCGGACAAGCACTGAGGCCAGATGGCCGCGAAACCATAGACGGTGCAGGGGTGAACCATCAGATAGGAGGAACAAGGGGGAAGAAGCAGACCTATCGCAGTGAAGTTTTAGATAATCCACCAACGAAGAGAAGGGACAAAAATCCCTGTGCAATCTAGAAATGGAAACAGAGGTGCCGCGGCAGAGAGAATCAGATTTAGAGTGTTTCAGGAAGATGGAGAAATGAGAGGGGGAAAAAGTGAGATCAGATAGGGTGAGATCAGTGGAAGGGTCAAATACTGGTGAGGGCGAAGTAAATTCTCCGCAGCGCAGAAAGCCATAGAAGGCGACGAGGAAGACGGCTTCCAGTAATTTATCAACGTAAGGTGAAAAGACCCCAAGCCTTAAGGCGGAAACCAGCTTGTGGAGAATATCGAGTGTGATGGGAAGACGGGAGTCGGGGGAAGAAGGGGAAGATTTAGAAATGCCTCTCAGAAGGAGTTTAACCGAGGGATTGGAGAATAAACTCGGGGTTTCGGGGATACTGAGTCTGGCGTAAAATTGGACGCCGGCTAACAGTTTGTGAATATAGGCAGGTTGGAGTTGGCGGGTGTCGAAACAGAATACTATAAAGGCTCAAACGGATGGGACTTGTAGGGGAAGAGGAGAGAGAATATAGGCGCAGCAGAACGCAGAGAACAGACCAAGCTGAGGCATAGCATTTGAGAGTAGATTTAGCGAGACTTCGTTCCATATAACCCCTCGCCGAAGCAGACAGCGATGAGAGGGGGGGGGCCTAGAACAGGACGAGTTCTGAAAAACTCGGGCATGGGAGCGCGGTCGAGCTGGCCGAGGGGCATAGCCTGCGGAACTCCTGCAATTGGAGACGAGAGAGAGAATCAGCCATAACATTAGAGTGACCAGGGACATGAGCAGCAGAAAATACAAAGTTACCAATAACTGACTGCCAGGTAAGGCGCCTCACGAGCGCCATCAGTTTAGGACACTTAGAGCGGCCTTTGTTAATGATGGCCACGACGGCGGCATTGTCGCAGAAAAACGTAGTGCGCTTCCTACACCAACTAGACCCCCAAAGGATGCACGCGACGACTATTGGGTACATCTCAAAGAGGGCGGAGGATTCGTATCCAGAGGTGAACACAAGGAATTCCTCGGGCCACTTGTCAGCGAACCACTCCCCCTTGTGGAATACGCCAAAACCGACGGACGGGGCGGCATCAGTGTACAACTCGAGGGAGGGAGAGGACTCGGCTAAATCGTTATAAAAGAATGAGATGCCATTCCAATCATTAATGAGCTTTAGCCAAAAGCTCAGATCAGAGTGGCATCCTTGGTCGAGAGTGATTGGGTCCGACAAGTTAGGGACGGAGTGCGCCAAATCTAGAATGCGGGCAATAAACGAACGGCCGTGTGGAATGATGCGCATTGCGAAGTTAAGGTGGCTGAGGAGGGAAAGGAGATCCCTCTTAGTCATGATTTCGTTGGCAGATAACGAGGCGCAGATATCACGAATGCGAGAGAGCTTTTCCTCGGGGAGCGACGCCCTCATGGCGACTGAATCAAGCACTATGCCCAGAAATTCCAGGGAAGTGCATGGACCCAGGGTTTTCTCGGGTGACAGGGGGACGCCCACATCGTGAAACACCGAGCGTAGAGTGTCGAGGGCAGTGGAATTTGGTATCGAGGGAAAATCGATAAGGAGGAAGTCGTCTAGTAGGTGTAGGACGAACGGCAATTTACACACATTCAGCAGTATCCAGCACAGAGCCTCAGAGAGGTTGTTAAAAATGTGAGGACTGCTACGACACCCGAATGTGTGCCTGACAGCAAAATAGAACGAGGACTGCCATTTAACGCAAAAAAGCGGCCAATCAGCGGGGTGAATGGGCATAGTTTTGAAAGCGTCGGTTATGTCAGCCTTTGCCAAATGCGCACCCCTACCTGCAATCTTAATTAGCCTAATGGCGTGGTCCACGGTTGCGTAATGCAAGGAAAACGGTTCCAGGGGGATAGTTTCATTAACGCTGGCCCAGGACTCGGAGTGGGGGGACGACATGTCAAATATCAACCTCTTTTTTCCGGAGTATTTGCGAGTGGCCAAGCCGAGGGAGTTTACGCGGAACGGTTTGAAAGGAGGGGCGGAGAATGGACCGACGATATAGCCTTTATTTAATTCTTTGGACAGCAGATCGGTAACTACATCGGGTTCTGACAGAGCGGACCTAAGGTTTTGCGCGACATAGGAAGTGGACAAGGGAGAGGAGACGCCCACATGAAACCCTTGCGACAGACCAGTTAGGAGGTAGTCAGTGAACACGGGATCTGGGTGGGTAGCCAGAAGGCGAGAGAGAGAGGGGACAGAGATGGGGGTAGAGGGGTGGGATTTCAAAATTTCTTTGAAGAATCCCGTTGAAGGCAGAGTCGGCGGGGGCAGACGTTCTTCGGGTGGGGGTCCTTGCAAAAGCTACATACATGGGAAAACATACAGTTAGAATGGGAACAGACAGCTTCGTTAAAATCATTACAAATGGCGTAGAACGACACTGGACGGCCCAGTCTGTCCTTAACTGCCCTTACAGGCTGTGTTTTCCGGGAATTCGACGAGATGGTCGTGGTAGTGGATGTTTTAGTCGTGGTGACGCGGGGGACACTGAACACAGTTCTGGGGCACATGTCAGCTGAGTGACCGTGGGACGAGCAGATGTTGCATGCGAGTGTGCGCTGGCCGCTGAAGTGGCGGATGAGTAGTTCTGTGTCTACGATCGACCAATCCAAGCGGAGATTAAATAGGCTGACATACGAGGCAGCCTTGGCGGAGAAGGATTTGTGATACTCGTAAAACAGTGTGCCTCCGTATCGGAGGTGGAAGTCAGCTAGCATAGCGAGGTAGGTGTCCATTTCGGCGCGACGGTCTGGGTATACCCCGCACAGGACATCGCGGAAGACCCCAAACGCCACCACAAACTCGCCGAACGAGAGGTTTTTAAGGAGACGAGGGTCAGATGTCTTCAGTATCACAGAGACGTCGCCGCAATTAACCAGTTGCCGGTCAATGGGGGATGCAGGGATCAGGAGGGAGGCAAGGTTGACGTCCTTACCATTCACGATGTTGGTGCGCACCGAGGGCGAAATAGACGCGGCGGCTTGGGCTATGAAACTCCTGCCTTGGAGGGGCGCGGGCTGCGCAGATGCCAGGGTGAATACCGGCGTGGAAGCCGGTGCAGCAACGGGCGGTGCCGAGCCGGGGAGGCCCGGTTGAAGGAGGGGGGGGACGAGTTGAGGGAGGAGGGGGACGTGTTGAGGTAGGGGGGAAAGGAGAGGTAGGGCGGCGGGGAGGGGTACGTTGGCCACTCCAGCCGCAGACGAGGAGGGCTCAGGGCGCGCGCCGCGCCTTTCCAAGGACCTGATCCTGGCGTCGAAGCCTTGTATGGTGGTAGAGAGGGACTGGAGAGCCTCGAGGATAGGGCCCTCCGAGGAAGCAGGTTGAGCAGGGAGCTGAGCGGCGCGCCGGGCAACCGAGGCGGCCGCTGGCGGTCTACCTCTACCCTTGGGCCGGGCGACGTGCTTGGCCTTGGCCTTCCTCTTGCCAGACTGGCGGGGGTTGGGGTTGGGCTGCGGAGCCGAGTCAGCGGCCGCTGGGTCGCCGGGAGCTTCCGGGTTCCCCAGAGTGGAAGAGGCGAGCCTGACGAGGTCTTTTCTGCTGAGGTCGTCTTCGGCCCGTATCCCTGCCGTGAGGAGGGCCGCTGAGATTTCTTCAGTGGAGAGGGAATGCCACCCGGTTTCTGGGCGAAGCAGGCGAGCACTCTTCCTGAGAGTTGGCTGGGACGACCTCTCCGGTTGAGAGGAGGGTACAAAATCCACATCGTTCTCCGAAGAGGACTCCTCGTCAGGGAGATGAGGATCGGCACCGCCGGACATCATAGCGAGATGCTGGGCGGCGGACGGTGGAAAATTTGCTTTCAAGTATACGCGAGACGAGAGCGATATGCGTCGGCGTCGGCTTACTCTGAGTAGCAAAGAGCGGAAACAAACAGAGAGTTTTAAAACAAACGCGTATGCATTCCATTGGCTGAACGCTGGGGATGAGCGAGTGACGTGGCGGGATTCCCCAACCGGGAACTGTAATTGGATAATTAAGAGCAGTGATGAGAGTGAGGTACCGTCTCGTCTTCCTAGCAGAACTTAACGCCACAGGCTTACATTTCTACTGTTGCGTCCGGTATTCGTGATCTGTTGGCCTCCTCTGACACAATGAAGTGCAAAATTCTGTGGGCGCTTAACACAGTGGCTAAACACCAGTCATTCAGATCCAATGACGGCATCGGAGAACTTTTTCAAGCAATGTTCCCGACTCCACCATTGCCAAAATATTCCAATGCGGGAAAGACAAGACGTCGTATAATCCTAGTTGGAGTGGCAGAGTTTGTCAAAAAAGATCTGATCTCAAAGGTGTCCGGGCCCTACGTTATGATGTTCGACGAAAGTCTTAGCCGTGTAACAAAGAGAAAGCAACTGGACCGTCACGTAAGGTACTGGGATGACGGCCAGGTACAGTCCTGCTACCTGGGCTCACAATTTATGGGCACTGCCACAGCAAACGACTTGCTAGGAGATCAAAGTAAGTAAGTGTGTGTGTGTGTGTGTGTGTTTCATATTACGTTTATCCACTGGCGTCGGTGTGACACTATCTGGCTACGTGACAAGTGGTTACCTCGATGTTAGAAACAGTGGTGATGGGTCGTAAAATGCCACTGATGAAAATTAATAGAAGTAGCCTAGCTTTGGTTAAACACTGCGTTTCTTTCATCTGTAGTAACATCTTGTTACGGTGTAGCTATCAAGTTGTGTGAATGTGAGTGTGTGTGAATGAATGAATGAATGAGGGCATCTTTGTATTAAATTACATTCTCCTTATCATAATTAAAAAATGTCATTGCCCAACCTTTACTGCGCCCATAACTTGTTTGTATGCTATCTGCACATAACTGTTGCCCTCCAAAATGCTTCAAATATTCCCTGATCATTCCTTGTATACTCACATTTTCTCGGTGTAAATGCCGGCACAAAATGTGTTAATATAATAATAATTAATATTAATCTGTGCATACATTGCTTTGGTGATTTGCGCTTCTTATTGGATGGTTAATATTCTTAACAATTTAATATAAAGAATGTGTTGTGGAGAAGATTCTCTGTGTGTGTTTGTGTTTAAATATATGCCAATTTAATTGACTGGTAGATTTCTTTCCTTCCCTTAGGAATGTGTGGGCCAATTGGACCTCAGCAAGCTGATTTCCATATCAATGGATGGTCCAAATGTGAATTTTAAGTTCTTTGAGCTGTTCCAGGCAGAATATGCTGACCTCTACGCTGGTTCTCAGCTCATATCTGTTGGTAGCTGCGGGTTACACACCCTACACAACGCCTTTAAAACAGGCTTTCTTTCACTTTCAATTAATGTAGGCCTGTAACAAAGGCACATTCATAGCAAATCTACAACAGTCAATAGTATTTTGCATACATATGTAATTGAAATGTTTCTTTTGTTGTCGTCCAACAGAGTCTGATGCGTCGTTTTGTGAAACGAGAAGTTCTGCAGAACATCACCACCGCCCAGTTGACCAAGCTGGACATTGACGACAAGGCGAACGTGATGCCGGTGCGCTGTGTTGACATTGGCCTGGGTGCTGAGAATGCCCTCAAGGTACTATTAGCTTAATGTCAAAGATTATCAGGGGGAAGTCCATGTGTACAGCTTTTTTTTGCTTACATTCATTTTGCATTTCTCTGTACAGAACAGCAAATGTTCAGACCTCAGGGTGCTTGAATTTAAAAGGGACTGCATGCAAGGACTCTCGCGCATCGTGAAGAAAATACAGGAGAAGAGCCCTCTTAAATACAGTACTGTTAGGCAGATGGATTGTCTAGACCCCACAGTGATGAGCAGAGATCCAGATGGCTGCAAGGCAAAGATGAAGGGAGTTTGTGGAGTTTGTGCTGGTAGGAGTTCTAGACAGGGCTGAGGAAAATTATGTGTGCCAGTTTCAGATAATCATGCATGTTATATTTAGCATTAAGCTGATCAGTATTGTATGCTTGCTCAAAATATGATCACAATATATTTTAGTGTAGATCTCTTAAGTTAGGTTACTCCATGCCCCCGCTTTGTGTGGTTTATAGACGGAACCCCCACAAAACTGTAAGCAAAGCCACAATGTTTATGGCTAAATGGAAGCTATTAGTAAATTTAGCCACATATTATTGGACAATTAGTCATTAAAGCTTGTTTCTAATTTTCCCCTTTTATTTTTACATCTTTTTGTCACAGGGGACACTATTCTCCAGCAGTTTGATGCAGCGTTGTCTGTGGAGTGCAGACATGAAGACGTCCTCTCCTTCCAGCCAATGCGAGGGAGTCTAGATGTATTTCTACATGGCGTAGTCGGGAAGGCGTACCCGAATCTCTGGGCATTTTGCCAGCGCCTTTTGCTGCTCTCACATGGGCAAGCATCTGTGGAGAGAGGCTTCTCGATAAACAAAGAGATTGAAAGTGAGAACATGCTGGAGGAATCCTTGGTCGCACACAGGCTGGTGTACAACTACATCACAATACATGGGGGTGTTACACATAGGGTTGCCAACCGTCCCGATTTGTCCGGGACGTACCGAATTTTAGGTGTATTTTATTTGCCCCGTGAAGAACGGCTCCCGTCCCGCATTTCAATGAGTCTTGACGTTTTTTTTTTTTTATTATTATTTTTTTTTTTACGGAATGCTTATGAAGCATTTCGTCCAATGATATACTGGTGATATGTGACACATTCTGATTTAGAAATTTTGATAGGCTACCTACTGTGCACCAAAATGAAAATGTTTACATTTTGTCCAATGATCAGAGCAGCTGGCATTTGATGACATTCTGATCAGGCAGCTGATTGGCTACGCCAATTTACGTGTGTGTGTTGCTATGGGAGACGGTAGTAGCAGAGATGTTTTGGTAGTGGTGAAGTGTATTCCCTCAGTAGAAATGGACGAACCGGTAAATAAAAAGAGGCTTTGCAGCTACAACCGAGACTGGGAATTGAAAAGGTCATGGGTAAAAGCCACCACCGACCCGAGGAGAGCATTTTGTAATTTATGCCGCAAAGAAATATCCATTGGCCACGGAGGCGAGCATGACTTGTCGCGCCACGAAGAGGCAGAATGTCACAAAAAGGCTGTGCTAGCCAAAGGTGCTAGCAACATCTCATTTATTGCAGGATGAGAGGAGCCCATATTGAAAAGAAGCAGCACCTCTACATACCCTCTTAAGTTTTAGTTAATAAATTGCATACTTGAGAATACATATTTGTCGTCTGGCTTCTCCTTCAAAATATTTCTCTCAAATTGAACATGTGACAGCAGTTGGTTCAGGCCTAAAACTATAAACACAATACCATTTTACAATAATTAATTTCACAAAATCCTGAAATTAGTAAGATTGCGGTCTGGATAAGAAACCATCATGATTTCTGTCATGGGTAGGTTGAAAAAACCTTTTCAATACATTAAAATGCAGGAAATTGCATCTAAAAAACACAATTTTTTACCCCCCCTCCGACAAATGTCCCTCTTTTCAGGATCAGGGAGTTGGCAACCCTAGTTACAAAGGTTGCACTCACTCCTGACCTCCTGAAATCAGTAATGGCTGCAAGGTCACGGTACTGTGTCCATTTGGATGAACAGCGGAAGAAGAAGGAGAGAGAGGAGCAAGGCAGGAAAAGGGCAGACATGGAGGAGGAGCTGCATGACCTAAAAGTTAGGAGAGACAGTCTGCAGAACGTGGCGGAGAGCCTTGGGAAAGAGGCTGATGATTTGGCGGAGCAGGCGGAGGGAAAGGCTGGTAGCAAAATTGCCCAGCCCTGAGGAGGGCTGCAAAAGAGAAACTGTCCCAGCTGAAGTCTCTGGAGGAGGACATTGCCTCAAAAAGTGCACTGCTTAGAAGCATGTGAAACTAGAATTGCACTCAGACTCAAATGTTCTAACCAACATCTTCCTTGGCAGAGCTTTGTGCTCTATGTTACATCCCATGCTCATTTTCAGTCTTTCTAGCTCCTTTTCGTGGAGTTAGAACTGTTACACCTTATGTTCATTTTAAGTATTCCTGCCTCCTTTTTGTGGAGTTAAAACGGTTACACCTTGTGTTCATTTTAAGTATTTCTGCCTCCTTTTTGTTGAGTTAAAACTGTAGTGTCCCACAATTCATTTTGCCGTCACTAGGGGTCTCCAGATTTGTAGGCTTAGCAATGGTGAAGAATCTTCAAAAAAGTCCTGGTTCCGGTTTGTGATCTGGATCACCACCAGAATTTAATATCTTGTTCATTGAGTCATTCCCTACAGCTCCACAAAGTTTCAGCCAAATCTGTTAATAAGTTTGGCGGAGGTTATAATTGATGTATAATTGTTTCATTGACAAAAAATGTCAGTTGACCGCAATTTTGGCTTCATTTCCTTTTTTTAATACTCCGCGAAGGTCTAAAATTTAACCCATGATGGTCTAAAAATGTCTAAAATTGCACATGTTAAAACCTGCAGATACCCTGATGAAAAGGGATTAAAAGGGAGGTCATCTGTGTGTGTTTCAACCTTTCAGTATATTGACATTGTACATTTTGAGTCTGCATTTGGCTAAAATAGATGGGTGTGAGTTTTGAATGAAATCCTGTGGAGAGTATCATGATCTGCTTCTGTAGTCACAGTGCATGTTGACATGCATGCTTCTTTAGGTGTAATTCAGATTTCCAATGTTGACGGCATCCATACATCGCCAAACGATGTCAGTCCCACAACCATGCTTGACTAGCCAGATGATGCACTTTTTGTGTAAAACTCACTTGTTTACCACCACACATGCTTGACGCCATCTAAAGCAAATTTGTTTATCTTGGTCTCAAGAGAAAAAAAACAGACCAAGGATAAAAAGTGCATCATCTGGCTCGTCAAGCATGGTAGTGGGACTGACATCGTTTGGGGATGTATGAATGCCGTCAACATTGGAAATATGAATTACACCTAAAGAAGCATGCATGTCAACATGCACTGTGACTACAGAAGCAGATCATGATACTCTCCACAGGATTTCATTCAAAACTCACACCCATCTATTTTAGCCAGGTGCAGACACAAAATGTACAATTTCAATGTACTGAAAGGTTGAAACACACACCAATGACCTTTCAATCCCTTTTCATTTCGAAATGAAAAAAATGAATGTAGTTGCTGCCAAAGGTGGTTGTACAAAGTATTAAGCAAAGGCTGTGAATACTTTTGTAAATATGATTTCTTTGTTTTTTATTTTTTATAAATTTTCAAAACTGTCAAGACAACTTGTTTTTCTCATGGTCATAATGGAATAATTTGTGTGGTGAAGTGAAGCGCTGTGAGTACTTTTTGGATTGACTGTATACTGTATACACCCCCACCTCTTGGATCCTTTCTCAGAAGAGGTAATTACACTTCTCCCCATCCACCATCCCTCTGGCTGTTAGGCCGTGTGTGTGTGTGTGTGTGTGTGTGTGTGTGTGTGTTTGTTACCTTGACTGGTCTGTGCAGGTCTCTCTTGGTGTACCTCATGACTATGAGAGCGAGGGCTGTGAGTCCACAAAACAGCCACTGGGTGAAACTAAGAGAGTTTATCAGAGTGCTGATGTCCGCTGGGATGATGTATATGATACCTAGGACCCCCTACACACACACACACACACACACACACACACACACACACACACACACACACACGTACTATTGATGTCTATTGGGCGTATAGCTGTAGTATTAGTCAGACATGTTTATAGTAGTGTATGTTATTTTTGTTTTAATTGGCTAACTGTAGACTGTCAGAGACTATAATTGGTCCATTTTATTGAAGTTAGGTTGGTTTCATTTCCTCGGGAATCCCGAGATCCCGACTTTAAACTGCAACTATAGACTTTGACGCAATGTTGGGTCAGGATTTTTTATTGATCTCTTGCAGAAGTAGCAAAGCCCTAGATACTAGGGATGCAAATTATCGATTAATTTATTAATCATTAGTTGATAGCCTTATCGATCGACTTACGATTAATTGATAAGCGGCGTTTCCCCCCCGAAATCTCAATGTTTCTCGAAAAAAAACTAAGAAATCTAAAAATGTAATTCAATATTGAGATAAAATACTACATTTAAATTAATTCTATTTCAATTCTTTAATCCAAAGGTGATTTAAATATTCCCACTATTCACACCCCTCTTCACACACACTCTTCATGTACCCATTTCACCTGGTTCTCTTGACAGTTGAATTGTCGATTAATTGCGATTAATGTTTTTTAATCGATTAATGCATTGAAAGTCGATTAATCGTTTGCATCCCTACTAGAAACCCAAGCACACATCATTTTTAATGCAATTTACATCATGGCCATGACCGCTGCATGTGCTTCTGCTGAAACAACTTCAAGATGTACTTTAAGATTCTTTGGCGATGCATGCAATGTTGTATGATGCGTTTGGCATTATAATCACAATCAAAGAAAGACACCAGCAAACAAGTCCCTGAGTATTTAATTTCACAGAATGTAGCCCTGTTGTAGCAGTAAACAATAACAGAAGTGTGAAAAGTCTCTTGGCACAGTGATTGGCCCTGCCACATTGTTCCATGGTAGCAGCACCAGTGCTTTCAGCAAAGAACCCAGAAATGTCATCAGTGGCAAGATTTTTTCAGAGAAAATGAAGGCAGCATTTACGACGGAGTATTAGTGCCACATTTGAATTTTTTTTTTTTTAAATGATATCACAATTTTGACATATCTCACAATTGCTAGATATGATCTCACAATTGTGAGTTAATATCTCACAATTCTGAGATATATTGCGATCTGATTGGAATGAAGTGTATTACATTGACCTCGAACGTTCGAATACATGCCACGCGCGGCAGGGGCCGGGGTTAGTAACAGGCCGGGTTATATGGCTGAAACTGTGATAAACTTATAAAATTTACTTTTATTTCAAATTTACTTAAACTAAAATTTTAGTGTTTCTGAAAGTGCAGCGGGAAGCGACACTGTGCTTAATCTTGCGCTTATGGGCAGGTGCGTAACAGCAGCACTCTGACATGCTGTTGTCACCAGTTCACTTAAAACACCTCTCAAACAAGAAAGAAGACTGTGGATTAGAGTACAGACCCAGGATTGGTGGGAGAGAGTTGTTCTGCAGGAATTCAGCGACCAATGTGGCGTGAAAATGTTACGATAATCAGAGCTTCATTTGTTTAAATATGTGACTCGATTGCGTCACAAACAAGCAGGTGGAATAGAAAAAACCATAGCCGCCTGGAGGAGGTGATTGCTTTTGTTCACCATGAGCTTCAACAAACCGCACAGATGCAAGGCTAGGCTACAAGTGGTTGCATTTGAGGGCAGTTCAGATGGGCTTTGACGTTCCGCAAAACAGTACAATAGTAGTCTTCCATCCATAACATAAAGCGACTGAAGCCGTCAATGCATCTGTATGTTCCAACTGCCTCCTCCAGGCGGCTATGTTTTTTTCTCCGAAACAGGCCAAGTCTCTTGCAGTGCCTCAGAGTCCGAATGCTCATGACGATGTGGCGATTCTGGGCAAGACAATGAGTAGCCCATCTCATTGTTTGAAAAGTATAACTTGATGAGTTCGTCCGTACCAGCCATTTCATTCATGCCGAAATGCGCCTGGGCAATCTATCTCAGAATTGTGAGATATTAACTCACAATTGTGTGATAGTATCTCAGATTTGTGAGATTGTAAGTCAGAATTGCGAGTAGTAAGTCAGAATTCTGAGCTAGCATCTCAGAATTGTGAGATCCTATCTAGCAATTATGAGATAATATCTCAAAATTGTGACGTAATTTTTTTATTATTATTTCAAATGTGGCACTAATACTCCGTTGTAGCATTAGTATAACATGCGGTGTCACTTGTGTTGTGAGCAGTGTTTAAATTGGCTTTCGGGAGGTGGGGGAGCCCTTCACTCGCGGTCAAAATAGCTTCTTTTTTTCTTTTTTTTTTAACATCGCCCCATCAGGCAAATACATGTATTCTATGAAGTTATTGCCTACAATTAATATCATACAGAAATCAATGTATTACTCATTTATAAGAAAAACAGCAAAGTATCCTCATTCCTTCTTCATTGTATTAGGTTGCTAAAAAAAATAGGTAAACAGTTAGACCAGTATCGCACCTGATGTATTTATGTAGCATACTTTTTAATATTCTCTCCTGTCAGTTGGCAACAGCATGCTGTTAGACTGTCAGTACTGGGACAAAAAAGTTTTAGTTCTGACCACAGTCACTGCACATCAAGCTACAAATGCAGGGGTGATAGCAGTCCGGCGCCGCGCCGGAAATCCGGCGTAGCGTGGCTGTAGAAAAAAATAATAATAATAATTTCCCCAATATTAATAAAATAATAAACTATCGCGTAGGCCTTCATTAATGTATGGTGAAAATAAATGAGCGCGCAACAGCCTGTTGTAAGAGACGCGAAAGGAACCCAAATGAGCAGCAGCCCATAATTGTATCATCCCGACATCTTACTGAAAAATGTATTGTTACGTCTTGCTCTTGAGTCACTCACCACAGCACTGGCGGCAGTCTTCTAGTTCTAGTGAAAGGAGAAGTAGATTGGCTGTCAGTATGCACAGTAAAGAGAGTTCTAGGCCCCTACTGGTTACCCTTCTCAGATATTTTCACTGTCGACGGAGGCAAATCCAAAAATGGCATCTCGTTATACTGAAGAAACGGAAGAAAGTACTATAGGCCAAGTCTAGACCATTTGGATTCCGATAAAAATTAGCAACTATTGTTAGCACAAATCCACATGGCTTGCTAGTTGTGATGGGTGTGTTGAACCGTGTGGATGTCAGTGGAATACTAGTGAAATTCTGTGATCAAGAAAAACGTTTGAAGGTAAGGCCATTTAGTTATTAATTTGCCCACTGTGGCATGTTGGCTTGGGCCCGAATGATTTTGCCTTGCGCAGGTTACTCCAAAAACCTGACCATAAACGGCTTATTGATGCGCATAAACGGGCTCAGTGAGAGTATATGTTTGAAATAGGTTCGTCTATTTTCCTCATTTATGTGCGCTAAATGACTGCGCAATGTTGACAAACTTTGATGGAGATAGAGTTCTTTCAAAAAAGTCTGTATGCTCAAAACGGTAGGCTATGCTATGCCCGTCATGATACTTTTTTTCTAGGTGTAGTGCGTAAATGTGGTCTGCATTGGAATAGCGGCTACCATTGCGACATGTCCAAATGACAATGGAATGCTTGGATCGCTAATGTTTGGCAAGCCTAGTTAGCCTACACCCCTTGTAGGCTAGTGTGAGCTGAGTTCGTGGATTTTGGTCTACTGTTGATTGAGGGATGGTGTTTTGCGTCCATTCCTGACAAACCACGTGTCAAACTGATTTCAGGGAGATGTTTATATTAGTTATGCTGACTAAACCAACGCGCTCTGTGAAAACCCCCAAACAGCCTCGCACAGGTTCACACAGCCTTTCTCTCTCGCGCGCTCCCTGTCGTAGCCCTTCTGCGTAATCGAATCCAGTTATTCCACGCACGATGCACAGGTTGTATTGTCTGCACGCTCTGGGCTACTTAATCCCTACTCTCGGGCAGGGTGCAATTATCAATATCAACTCTCATGAACTTCAAATACTTGGCTTGCGTTCATGTGGCCACCACGGTGTCACCTAGACATGCAGTGAATGTTCATCTTATCTTCACGCCCTGTGCTATTTTCATGTAGCTTAATGCGGTCCTGACTTTGTTTTTGTTGCTTTCTGTTATCTTTTCAACTCGTACATTGTAATGGGCGTGTGTACACGCGAGTGATTTTCATGTATTTTAATTGACTACAACCCAATGCGAAAGTCGCGCAGTAGTCACACAGGCTATATATACTGTCCTGTCCGTAATAACCACTGGTTCTGTCATCCGTGGAGTCGAAATATGCGATGTGAACGTGGGCCTGCATGTAGCCAATCATGCGCTTGTGCCCTAAATATCATGTACCGGTAATTAAAGGGCGTTTCCCTACAACGGAAAGCCAGGGGTTATAGCACAGCCTTAAAACAATCTGTGGTTATAGGTAGACCATGGGGCCACGAGTAGGCTATCTAAACGTATGTCCAGTAGCCTATACAAGTTATATGAGCAATGTCCCAATGAAAATGAAACTTATCAGCTTGCAGCAAATGTCATGTCATTTAAAAGTATTGCTCAATTATTTGGTAATCACCTCCTCTATTTTGGACAGAGTGTAGTTACTGTACTTTGGAGTAGTATTGCCTCCTACTGACCTGTCTTGGTATGGCTGCTACATATGTAGCTTTCAGTTAATTCAATGTGGTAAAAAATATGCACCATGTTTTCAGAAATGCATTCTGGTGTTGAAATGTTGCATTGGTTCAATACCCACCTCAATAACTTTAGTGCAACATCACAAGCCTAGAATGCATTTCTAACTGCATACGTTGGTATTCGTTTTTACAGCTAGAATTGAACGTGGTGGTCAGTTTCTTTCAGCCAAGTGCTGTAGCCTACCAACAGGGAAATGATCTGTGTTTTCGTGAATAACACTATAGAAATAATGCAAAAATGAAAACATTATCTTAAATGTTTGAATAATGTGTTTGAATAATAATAAGGCCTACATTACGTCTCATATGCAGTATGTCCCGTCGTCCCCCGGCCCCCCCTCCCCGACCAGGAAAAAAGTTCAGGCTCAGGATTTTTTTTCACTATCACCCCTGCAAAGGTGTAAGACATTGTAAATAAAACACCACATCAGAAGCCTATTAAGAATTCATATTAGGCCACTGATGTGAATAACAATTTGTTTTAAAAGATCACAAGTTTAATTTTAAGTCTCATCTAATGTCATGGGTTTAGCATGCATTTATTAGCACGTTTTATGCTTAATAAGTAACAAAGTTAAAAGAATAAAAATCAGGGTTCCCACTCTAATTCAACTATAAAATTCCATGATTTTCCATGACTTTCCAGACCCAAAAAAAAAGAATTTCCATGACCACTTCCGGAAAAAGAAATGACTTAAGATTATCTTCACCGCCAGACTTAAGTGGGCTCATTGCACATTAAAGCACGATTGCACATGTTGCACATTAAAGCACGAAACCAAAAGGTCTCTGGCGAAGCGTTGTAGAAGGCTATAACCAGTGAGAAACAATGTTATACACGAAACAAAAAAACTTTTTCTTCTACTCAAATGTTAAGAAAACTCCATGATATTCCATGACTGCATGCAAAATGGCAAAATTCCATGACTGGAAAAAGTTTCATGAAATTCCATGATATTCCAGAAATTCCATGACCCGTGGGGACCCTCAAAAATGCATGCTTAGGCTATGCTGTTCTCTTACATGGAGAGAAAGTGTGCACTGTCACTTTAACCCTATTCAGACTGGGCTTTTTTGGCATTCCTGCCACCCCCCCTGTGCTACATGGATGTATTGACTTTCACTAGCTTAGCGACATACTCCCTCTTTTAACTTGTCATAAAGCAAGACAACTCTTCACATGAAAAATAAGACACTTTACCACCTTTATAAACCCCAGCCAACGCTTTTAACTGTATTAAGCCCCAAAATAGTGGCATACCCCTTTAAGTCGTTAAGGAATTATACAACATCAAAGTTGGTGCGGGCACTTTTAGCCCCCCCCCCAGTCTGGATAGTGTTAAATCAGGCGGAGTCTGCGGAGAATCTTCTGACTCGGGCAAGTCTTTTCTTCACAGATTATTCCTTGGCTGACTGATTATTAGGAACATTCTTATTTCAGTAGTAAAGCTCTAGGCCTAGTTAGTTCCGTATCTCGTTCCGTGCATATGTTTTAATTGCAACCTAAGACCGAGGAACTCATTTTCCATATGCTTACAAAACCTTCCACCAACTCAGCTACATGCTTTCGCCCTGAAGTAGGCTACGGTCCCTCTCTGCCTTTCCATGATAATAATAACACTTCAGTCGCGTCAAGTATATGCTTTTTTTGCCGAATAACTTTGCAATAACTTTGGCAAAAGGCGGCAATAGATTGGAGCTTGTTGCAGCTAATTTCTTGCGCGAGAGAGACGGTGCACTGTTCTACACGCAAAGCTAGGATGAACACGCAGGCATCCCTGTCATTTGCTTACTCTCTTAAAACTTAAAATACGTTCCTGGCATTTTTAAGCCCTCATAAAAGTATCCTACAATCAAATGGCTGCACATTCTGACAGAACGATGGACGGAAATCCCAAACTTGATCGTGAATTCCCCCCCATTAACAACTGCTGTTTAAGTAGACAGACACCACGCTATTCTGCATGGCTGTTTGGTTAACTTCGCCTGCACCAGTGAAACAAATGAAATGACAGCTTCCTCCATTTAGTAAAAGGCATTGTATCTAGCCTAGAGTAGGCCTACTAACTTTGCACATTGAACATGAAAGCATGAGGACAGGCTGAAAGTAGTGACAAACTCGATGCGTAGTTCTGGCCGCGAGAAAAGGCAAGCGCTCCGCTCAACTGTTGCAACGTTGCAAGATTGTCTGCTACAAACTCAAATTGTGGTGTCTCGCAGCACATGTGCAGAATGCAGATGCATAATAACTCAAATAATGTGGGAATCCCTTAATCTAATGTTATGTTGCTATCGTTGGAGAATATTCATAATAATTAGGGGTGGGCAAACTTGAAAATCTTTCATCGCATTAACTCAATGACGTTCTGTGATTAATCGCATAGCGCGCGGAACCCAAATATGAATTCACAAGCCGCTTCAAAAGCGCCAATATATTTCAAAATGTCAGATTACCAAATCACTGATTACACCGTAATTATCATATATCACAGACGACCACAGAACAGAAAGAAATGGAATCTTTGCAGTTTTTTTAACAGGCTATCTACATTGACATTTTCTAAGATGAAGTAGACAATCATAATCATAATTTGCATATGTAGGCTACCGTAACCTGTGTAATAGGCCTATATCTATCTTTCAAAATAGAAATGAGCCTATTTGCCAATCTAGGCCTACATATCACACTAAGTTATAAAGCATGCCCATAACTAATGAAACACATTATTGTAGAGGAGAGGGTTTTTTTTGCATACAATTAGGCCTACTAGGCTATTTAAGATTAGAGTATCACCATTATTGCATACAATTATTAAACTATAGGCTATTTAGATTGAACTGAAGCTGAAATATTAGAAACTCAAATTAGGATAGTCTACATGGGCCTACAAGAAACAAAACTTGTCACTTGAAATGAATTAGGCAAGCAGACGTGTCTGAAATGCCCCTCCTTCCCTCTCTGTCAAGAGCGTGGAGTAGCCTAGAACTCTACCGTCCACTCTCCGTCCTCATCTGTCGCTATTATTTTGGTGTTGCAGCGACTAGAAACTAATTGACTGACTGCTGGCAGTAATTAGGCTACAACTTTCAAATCAATAATGTTGGCATGACAAAACAATAACATAAACGTTGACAACGTGAGGTTGCTGATGTCAGGTGAACTTTTGGGCACGGCGAAATCATACTATGTTGGTGCCGATATGAATGCTGAATGTAACTTTGTGAGGCGCAGAAGTTAAACGCAATTAGACTTCGGCTTAAGATGCATTCTTTTACCGCAGATTTTTCAACTGTGCCTCTTCTGCTAGCCTACCATGCATGCGCAACGGGGTGTTTCTCCAACTAGGGTACATATTGACCTGTGCATTTTCAGGAATTTTAGAAACATGTTTGGATGAAACTATTGGTATACTTTGTATTCACAATCTGTCTACATACCTGCTAAGATGTTGGCAGTGATAAATTCATAGAATTAATATTATATTTTAGGCATTTTTTTCAGGCCAGGCAAAGAAATTGTCATTTCCATCACCAACCAAAAATGTGTTTTTAAGAAAAAATGAATTAAGATTATTTTTTCCCTAAACAGATTTCATATACAAGCACACTGGCATCTATTCAAATCTTACATTTATATATATTTCAAAAATGGCAGTTAAAAGATTTTATTATATTTACTCAATGTGGCGCACATTATTAGGTTACTGAAACATATACTTTAGCATTATATATATTTTAAATTGAATATAATTAAATCCATACACCTTTACCCCACCATCAGGCATACAGCTATCTGCATAACAATAATTATTGAATAAAATGTACTTCTAAAATGTATTTTTATGTTAAATATGTGTGGTTGTGGAAATGACATATGGTAGTGGAATAGACGGGGCAGTTGTGGAAATGAACATTACTGCATTTATTGTTATTTTTCTCACAGAACAACAATTTTTACTTTGTGGAAAAATGTATGTATGAACATATTAAATGAACATAATGATATTACATACCATTTTTTTTAGCAATTTAGATAGGCTTGTAGTCTACACAGTATTTCATACATAAGACACTTTAATCAGATAGGCCCTACAGACAATAAAGCACAGGCTTTGAAAATATAACACTACTCTATCAGGTAAAAATATATATAATACATCCATGAGGCCATTGCCATTTTATTTTCATTTTTACACTATATGAGCCAAAATATGCAATTTGTGTGCAAGCAAGCAACAGGCAAAACTACAAAAGGCCAAGCTACACCATGCAATTGCTTTGAACTGATCTGAATCTCTCAGCTGAAATGGTAACGAACAGAAGAACAAAACAATGTTAAAATGTTTACATTTCATTAAAAATCTCCTTCCAAATGGAAGGTTCCAGCATCATGTGCCTCTTTGTTACAGGCACTGGCTCTGGAACCATCCTAATTAGGTCCTCTGGCCGATACCAGATGACATCATCGCGCATTGGCCAGAAAAACCTGTTAATGCCAACACGGCTCATGGTCTTAACCAGCAAACAGCTGTCAGAGCCCACGTCTATTACAATCCCAGGATACGGATCCCCAATCATACTTGACGATGCACCATCTCCCAACCAGGCCCGTGTGCACATTTGGGATGGGCTGGCTGCCAGATGTACTTGGGCCTGATGAAGGCAAAGACATCTGTACTTTTTTTAGACCGCAACACTGGCACGTGTTTGGCTCCTGGCAGAAACAGCTTAGAACTCGCCAAGCTATCTCTCCTGGTTCTGTGGATACAATCTGAAAGAAAAAGAACAATCAAAACTTGGATGCTGTCATGGGAATATCACAAGTGTTACAGTTATAGTTACAGTTAGCAAGCTGACACTTTTATGCAAAAGTGAATTATTACAGGGAATTTATTTCTCCTTGCAGCCTTGGTGATTAGGTGTGTGTGTGTGTGTGTGTGTGTGTGTGTGTGTGTGTGTGTGTGTGTGTGCGTGTGTCTGTGTGCGTGTGTCTGTGTGCGTGTGTCTGTGTGTGTCTGTGTGTGTCTGTGTGTGTTTGCGCACACATACCTGGTGTATAGCCATTGTCCCTTTGATGGTCTCAAGGCGATCAGGCAGGACACCATCCATCTCCTGGACTTCTTCCTCACTGACGTACATCAGTTTGATGGACGAGGGCTGGTTCATCAACTGCTCATAGACCATTTTGGCATTGGGCAGGTCAATTCCCTTTGCGACGATGGCATCCGCCTGTCGTTTGACTGCAGCACCGACTCCATCTGCTGGGCCTTTTCCATGTCCTGCTTCCAGGAAATTCCATGTGACCCTACTGAATCCCATCTCATAAGGGATCTGGCTTAAAAAGAAAAAGTTCTTTTTTGATCTATATTGGGTCGTAGGGCCATCGCTGATAACATGTAAAGTGGTCGCCTCCATGTGCTTTTCTTTTAGGTATGCAAGTACCTTTTTCAGATGTGCCCAAATGGCAGCCGGGTCGTGGCGCATGCATGCACTCAATGTACACAGAGACACCACACCATCCGCGGTGTGTGCAACAGCGGTGTGGAGGGTCGTCTGCTTATGAGAATCTCCATAGAATGTGGACTGTACCTCTTCTCCATATTTGCACACATAGTTCTCTGCGAAATCTATATGAAGGACAATGTTCTGTCCATTCCGCTTATCCTTGAGAGCAGTAAGGGAGGCATGTTGATGGCAAATGTTGTGGACATGCCTCGCCATCTTCGCCTTCAGGGTGGTGCTGAAGTCCTCCAATAGTGTTTTCAGGGTCCCATGGACCTTCTCCTTGGTTGTCAAATGAACTTTTATTGTCTCCTTTGTTCCGTCTTGTTTTTTTTTCTCCCTCTCCTCCACAACACTTTTCCACTGAAACCAAACTGTTCCCTCTGCTGAATCATAGGCAGATGTTGCAAGCTGCCTTTCTTTGCATTTTTCACATTCTCTGTACATGCACTCTTTTGTTGGACTTGCACATGTTATTGATAGAATTAGATCAGTAAGCTTTGAAGTTTGAATTACCTTGTGGTAGAATAGTCGATTGGCCATGAATTGCATGTTGGAATGTAGCTTGCACATGCACGTCTCGCGATCTTTAATGCTTGGTTTCACAATCCAAAAGGGCCGCTGTCTACAAAACTCTGCATAGGATATTTTCACATTAGGGTAAGCCTGCCTGAACTTTGCATGCAAGGCACTCAACGAGTCAATGAGGAAGCGCTTTTGTTTTTTTTCCCTCTTCCTTGTAATTGTCTCCTTTTTTCCCGTGGTTGCCCTGCTGTTGCTGTCTCTCTCCAAAAATTCTTCAATCATCTTTCTCACGTCTTGGCCAATTTTGTTTTGTTGTTTTTTTCGTGTATACTCCAATTTGTTTGTCCTCATCACATTTGCCCGCTGAAGTTTTGAGGAAAAGCCAAATTCCTTCTTCAACATGGAAGCTACACGGTACTTTTTAACAATTCTCCCAGCCACAATTTTTGAAATAATTTGGCGACCCTTGCGACTGCCTGTGTCATATTTTGCCTTTATTTCTGAAATAATGCTGTTGTGAAATAACAGCGTTCTTCTTAATTGTTTTGGACCTTGCTTCAGCTGTTGTTTAGTTTTGATTTTGGGGTTTCCACTTTGGGCGTTCCATTTTGTTCCATTTTATTTTGGAGGACGATGACATCTTTTCTTGTATTTTTCTACTCGTCTAAGGGCTTTTCTCCAATTTTGCTTTTGCTTCATTAAGATCATTGTCTTTGCACCTTGATTGTCTGGTCCTCCTCTTCCTCTTTTTCTTCTGTGTCTCTGGCTGACAGGGTCGCTCGGGTGCTGTTGTTGCTGCTGGTGACGCTGTTGGTGTTGATGATGCTGTTTCAAGGACCTCTTTCAGCCTGTCTCTTCTATTTCTTTGCGTGATTCGCCATTGTCTTCTTAGTTTTCTTTGCTCTCTTTTAGGTAATTCCTGTACTTGCTTCACTATCCCTTTCTCTTTTTTCCTTTGGTATCTTTCTCTGTCTTTTCTCAAGAACTCTGCGTATTTAACAGGGTCGGATTTTATTCTATCCCTGTACGATCGGGACTTTTCCTTTGCCGTTTGTGGGGCCATCTAAAAGAAAGAGAGAGACCAATTATGAATTGTTTTTTATGTGACAAACGTCCAACTTAAATGGTCAGGGATAATGGTAAGGATTTCATGTAGCCTGACGCATTACACCCGACTCTCAATCACACGCACACCACCACCATACACATAAAATATCTTATTACATATAGTAATACCATCCCCCTCCACCACCACCACCCTCACTATCACCCTATTGCACTTTAATAACCTCTTCCTATTCCTGTTTTTGTATAATTGCACTTCAACATCCCATACCCCCCACATAATTACACATAGTTTACTATCGTACAACACAACCCATACCCTGACACTTCTGCATTTCACGCACTCAACTTATGGCATTTACTGCACTTTAACAGCCCCTCCCCCCCACCCCCGACACCCCCCACCCCCCAATTCCCTACAATTTGGTACTACTGCACTTCAACATCCCATAACCCCATCCACATGTCATTTCCAGAACCAACCTGTCTTTTCCACTACCATGGAGGCAGTAGTGGAAATGACGGTTGTGGAAATGACATTTTTTCACTTTCCCTCCAAAATCTCAGGCTAGCTAAGCATTCTATCCATAGTTTTAACCAGAGCATTGCACAATCATATATTACAACAAATACACTTCTAAAAGTCCTGTTTTTATCTTTCCACCATGAAATAAGAGTGGTTTGGAAATGACATACATAAAGTGTCTGATGCGTTTAAGCCATATTTACCTTGATTTATGTTATTTTTCTTACTCCCATGTGGGGAGACCTCTGGCATCAATCCATGGGAATCCTTCTGGAGATTCCGTTGCTGTGGTTACTGAGTAAATAATTCTGAAGCAAGGTGCCTGGGATTGTAGTTTTTTACAGAGTTGTGGAAATGACGCTAAATCCAGGGGACAGGCGTTCAACATGTGAAAAATGTAATATTTTCCAAATATATTTTTTTAATACAATACACATTCACTTAAATGGATCTTAATTAACCACCTTTGCTTGGATTTAACATTAGTTTGCATTTATATCATGATGTTAAACAAGGTCAAAGGTCATACTTATGGCTTGGGGACAGAGGCAAAATGCCTGTAAACACATACAAAATGGTCTATTTTTTTGTAGAAAACAACATAATTTAGTCATAATATTTTTTTTCTAAGTTCACTTTACTGAGTAATAACTGTGGGTGAAATAATATTTAGGGTTTTTTTTTCTTTTAAAACAAATATGGGCCAGGGACATAAAATGTACCATAGTTGGAGAAACACCCACCGGCAGATGTAGGTAGAAACCAGAACGTTGCCTGAGGAATTAATATCTCGCGGTTGGCTTTTTGATCAAGGCTTTAGTTATCAGCTATGCACACTGGCAGTCCGCGTGTCGTTATTGACAGCTGATACATTTTTTTCATAACCTTGCGAGTTGCCAAGGCGAGCCACATGCTGTTCGAGAGCTACGCAATGAGGGCTGTAGAACTTTGTACCGAAAATGTCCATTCAGAAGTTTTGCCAACTTTCTAGACCCTTCTCTGTCAGCTGTCACTGGTTCATGAGAGGGGCAGGGCTTAAAGAGCGCTGACATTTCAAAATAAAAGTAGGCCTAAACGAACGACGTGACGGTCATAAAAGGCAAAAAAAACACAGAAAAAACCCCAATGCCTTAACAAAATTGTCGGGCGATACTGACCTCAATAGTTACCGCGTTAACGTTTCCCAGCCCTAATAAAAATATAATATTCCAAGAAGAGGTGAAAATAAGTGAAAGTCCAATTTTAATATGAACACTGAGGTTGGGGCAGCAAGAGCGCAGCTCCGTCTGCCTCTCCCTCCGAGGTGAGGAGGCGGAGCTGCCCTACGGAGGGCTCCGCCCCAATTTAAACACTAGATGTGAGTGTGTATTCAACAGGATATGTCAGTCAGCCATGTTGTAACTATCATACTGTGTGTTGATTTGGTTTTAATTGGCTGATTTAATTGGCTAACTCTAATTGCAGGTGGGCAGAGACTCTGATTGGCTGATGGAACACTGGAAGGCTCTAATTGGTCCATTTTATTATTGGCAGTTTAGCATGGAGCACCACTCATGGGCATGTTCAACATTCCTGACTGGTTGACCGCAACATGCAAAACGTTCTGCAACAGACTTTTAATTACGTTTGCGACCAAAGATCCAATCTGAAACAATGTTGTCTCTGACAGGGGTGCCTTTCTCGATAGCATCATTGCTAACTAAGCAAACTAGCAATTTACTTTGTTGCAATGCAATTTCCCATTGGCAACCTAGTAAGTTGCTAACTGGTTAGCAACGATGCTGTCAAGAAATTGGATCTTGAACGGCACAATGAATTAATCTGCCTCTTGGATCAAATTTCTGATTGAAGTCATAGTCATATTCAAACATTTCATGCACTTTTTTGATTCCACAATACAAGTTAATATCAATAGGAACAAACTCTGCTGAATAATCTTAGAACTATTGTGACCTGCAAAAACGTCTTGCCATAAGAATACAGCCTCAGGGAAACAGGAAACATTTTTTTCTTCCAATTAACACACACACACAAACAGGACTCACATTGAAGATGAGAGCAGGAGCTGGTGTGTAGTATTTCAGACTGATGTAGGACAGAATCTTAATCATGTGACCCTCTCGCGCAGCTACATACGTCAGCCTGGCAACACACACAAACACACTCATGCAGTCAGACTAACACATCATCACACACTGGGACCCCAGATGTATATTAGCCTGAGGCATACAACACACTCGACTGTTCCAAAGTCAAAGCATTTCTATAGCATTCCTGTGTTCCCAACGCCCTTTGTTCTGTATTCAGCCCCATGTTCCGTATGTTCCACAGCTCTGTATTCCTTATATTCCACAGCTCAATGTGCTCTATGTTCCCACAGCTCTATGATGTCACATCCATATGTTCCTTTGACCTCTATAAGTGGCTATGTTCCCACAGTCCTGTGTTCCCAGAGTTCTACGTTACCACATCGCTATGTTACGGCACCTCTATGTTCCCATAACTCTATAGTATTGGCTCACTCAAAATGTCAAGAATCCCAAGAAACCTGACCTAAAACTCAGGAAAAGTGGACGTGAACATTTGATGACGCAATGTCAGTTCGAGATTTCTCGAGGTTGATCTCAGGCGGAAGTATATAACAACGTTTTCCCGAGCTGACGTTTTCAGTGACAACACACGCATCACCAATATGGCGCCATGCACGCAACTGGCATGTAAACAATATCACAAATGCAAATGTCAACAACACCAGATAATGTCATTCAATTTCAGATGCACATACAGTATGTCAGTAATGCTGGTCTCTGACTGTTTAATTTAGCCTACTTACGCTAAAATGATATGATGAGGATGTGGAGGCTCAAGTGGCGGTGAAAAACCGAAAAGAGAACTGAAACAAAACACGCATGATTCCTGATTGTTCCGGGATCTGTGTCGTTCATGCGCCAAAGCCCAGAACTATGTTGTCACGTGAGTAGTGTCGTCAGCTGTCTCGAGAGGTCCTGAGCCCGTGAAGGTACCATATATTCAGAGAGCTTATGTCACTGACCTGCCGGCGGTGAAGCAGCCCCCATTGGCCGCTCCGATTGTGGAGAAAACGACGAACAGGGGAACCACCCACGACATAGGGTACAGCACACGATCACCAAAAGTCTACACACTCAAACACAGACACACAAACACAAACACGTTATATTAAGAGAGGCACCACCTGAGAAGTAGCACACACACACACACCCTAAAGGCATTGTTATACATATACCAGCCGCAAGTACTTCACCATTAATGATGTTGTCAAACCCTTTACAGTTCCTTCAGCGCCACATTTGCAGTTCTGATCCTGACCTGTGGGCATCACTGTTGTTAGAAAAGGCTCACAGGGCTTGTATTTTTTAAATGCTGTTCTTGAGAGAAACTACATGTTGTATTGGCTTGAGAAATTGTATGTTTTTTAGGCTTAAGAAATTTGTCAAGGCATGAGACTCCTTGTTTTTTCTTTTCAGTATGCTCTTATTATTCTTTTTAGACGAATTATTTACACCACCAAATGATACCAGCACCATAACATGAAACAGGAATAGGCCTAATATATTTTCAAGACATGTCTACTGTTAAGATGTTGAGGTAGGGTCAGTGAGTGAACAGATAGAACGGTACACTGTCATTATTCACACCACACGGGGGGAGACGCTTGACCTCTAACCTATAAAAGGTCAGGGTTCAGGTGTCACAGGTGAAGTGTCCTGGAGGCGAGAGGCTAGTCGCAATGAACGCCGATCAGGCGAGCGTTGGAATAAGTTGGAGAGAGAGCTGGAAGACGAAGCTGGCGGTCGCAAATATAGGTCGCACCAGTCAGCTGCAACTTCGAACGTAGGTCGTGTGACGTCTCCAAATGTGTTACTTTTCTAAGCTTTTGTGGTATTGGATACAATGCTATGTTATGGCTTGTTGGTTTGGGGTGCCTTGAAATTTTTCATGAATTGAAAGGGTGCCCTAGCCTAAAAATAGGTTGAGAAACACTGGGCTAGGCTACTGTAGTCATCTCCTGCTTCTCTTCCCTAATTCCTGTTCACTGCTGGTGGACGTGCGAATGTCCCGATGCGCAACTTCGCACTGCGCCACTATAGGTGCACTGGACTTTATTCCCATCGATCAGCGTTGACGTCCAACGTTGACGTACATCAGTGAGACGTACATCAGTCAGAACTTGTCGTCACAATGTGGGTGGTATTAAACACTGCCCATTTAAAGTCGACCATAAATGTGCATGAGATGATAAGCTTGCACCAGTTTGATCTACTAGCACACCACGTGTGAGGTGAGGGGGGACAGTTGGGGAGGAGGAGCTGAAGTGGTGTACAGTGCAAACTTGTGAAGGGGTGTGAGACAACGCGCCAACACACACGTGAGTGAACTGTTGGCCAACCAGTTCAGGGATGCGTCCCCTCGGACGCGGTATGCAGACAAGCATCAATGGGGATAAGCAACTGCGGGAGTAGCAAAGTCCGTCTGCTGTCACATTAATCCCGCAAATAGTTTGACACCATGTGACATGTCAGCTCTTTGAAATTTGGTATGTTGGACAAGAAATCTAACCTTCATGCAACATTTTCATCCAGAATGCATTGCTGTCTGCATGCGCATGTACTGTAGACGTTGCAGAGTCCCGAATAAGCCTATTTTTTGAGCTCCCGACAGGTGTTACGGTGCTATTTTGGGTCACGTGACGGTACGCGGCATTAGCGAATACGAAGTATAAACACACTCGCGGCAGGTATAACAAAGCCTTAACTCACACGCATACACACACAGACACAGACACCCTAACTCACCACTGCAACGGCAGGCGACTGCAGCAGTTCTGTTGGCGTCATGATGGTGAAATACGCCACGTTGGTGAGAACATAACACCCTGTTACCATGGGGATGGCAATCACAATCGCCAGGGGCATGTTCCTACACACACACACGCACACACACACACACACACACACAGTCATGAGTAAGCGGTTAGGGCGTCAGATTTGTAGTGCAAAGGTTGCCGGTTCAACTCCCGACCCGGTGGGGGGAGTATTTAACCAGTACTCTCCCCCATCCTCCTCCATGACTGAGGTACGCTGAGCATGGTAACGTACCGCTGCACTGCTCCCTAGAGGTGTCATTGGGGGCTGCCCCCTTGCACGGGTGAGGCATAAATGCAATTTTGTGTGTGCAGTGAACACTTGTGTGCTGTGGAGTGCTGTGTCACAATGACAATGGGAGTTGGAGTTTCCCAGTTGGGCTTTCACTTTCACTTTCTTTCACTTCACACACCGTTACCATTAGCCTGTGAAATTGTACGTTATTTAGCTTTATTATATGGTTGTGACGTCATCTGTCGAATGCTCCATTCATTTCAACGGGGCTCCCCAACGTTCGGACGTCTGTTATTTTTCGATAACGGACGGGTTGGTCTATAACAGACCGCTGTCAATGGCAACAAGACTTTTTACTGCTAAAGCGACTTTTCAACAAGACTCTAATCAGCTGCTGTGATAGACAGCACCCGTTGTCCTGGCTACCGCTGTCAATGGCAATAAGACGTTCACTGCTAAAGCCACTGGCTTGTATACAAGTCAGTGGCTAAAGCGAATGTTTCATATCACTCCGCAGGGGGTCCGGTCTTTTGTCACTCTAATCAGCTGCTGTGATAGACAACACCTGTTGTCCTGGCTACCTAGCTGTTGCCTAGCGGTGTTCCACAACGGCACTGTTTTGTTTTGCGCAGCAACAATCTTAACATTAAATAGGTCTAAAGAACTGTCCCCGCCATGTGTGAATCATTTAAGTATATCCATATAATAAGCGGGTTAACTTTCGGCGAGTCGGTCGCTTTGTGGAATAGCAGCACTTCAGAGAGAACAAGACCCCTCCGCTCCGCGTCGGGGTCTAAAGATTCTCTCTGTCGTGCTGCTATTCCACGGTAGCGACCTTCTCGCCGAACGTTAACCCTTACTTAACAAACGGAAGCTTGTCGTTTATTTGAATCAACCCTGTCCAGACCGGGGGGGGGGGGGGGGTGCTAAAAGTGCCCGCACCAACTTTGATATCGTATAACTCCTGAATGACTTAAGCTATGACTACGAAACTTAGTGACTTTTCCTAAAATGAAGTTGGCTACAGTGTGATAGCAAAAGATTAGGTTTATCATTTTTGTTGTTACCATGGCAACGATTTTCTGTCAGATACTTCTGACCAAAAATCACTGATCTGAGTCTCATCAGTGTACCCTCCTTATATCATACTACTTATGGTGTAGTTATTCCATTACATTAACATAACCTTACCAAATATAATATTAGCTTAATTATTTACTATTAAATTTTGCTAATTTATACTAATTTATGCTAATTCGATGACGTCATCGCATTTAAAAATCAAATACCTACTTTTGTCTTTCCCAATGCATATTTCACCTCAATTTTATATCTTCTTTATTTCTCATTGCTTGTGTGTCTTACGTAGATCATGCCCTACAAATTTGGTAATAATGTATCCTGTTGTTGAGGGCTGAGTGCTTGCAGCAATATTATACGAAACTGAAGCCGCTTTGCCATATGTACGACGTGATTTTGTCACGCAATTTTTCACATTTTTTTACATTTTCATTAGCATCAGAAATCCTTGTGTACATTTGAAGTGGTCTGATGCACATAATAACTAAAATTGATGTGCATTACCCAAGTTACTAGATGGAAAACACATTACCGTGACATTTTGGGCAATAAAACCAGGTGGTCATACGCCATTCGGTTCCTAAGTTATGAGGGGGGGAGCTTTACTGGAAACGTACAGGTTATTTAAGAAATATACACACATATATACATAGTTGTCAATAACTCCGAGTAATGTATATCAAATAAGTTGTATACACACAAGCATGACCGATTCAGTATAACAAAATATCCTCAAACTGTAAGCTGGATTGCTGCAAGAAAAGAGTCTCGGCAGGGTTGCCGTGAGATGATGATTGTGTGCCCTTTTCTACCCGAAGACCGCCTTCCCTAAATGGCCCAATTTGGTGGGAAACCGCCCGATCGGGCAAGACCGCTCAACTTCTGGGTCTCTGATAAAACGTTCAGTGGTAGTGAGGGTGATTCCTTTCATGGAGTGATAATATCGACGTTCATAGGCACCGTCTTCATGTCAACATTGGGGGGGGGGGGGGGGGGGGGGATTTTTTTTTTTTTTGGTTGCGTGACGTAAATTTTACCTTTGTGTTTCAGTAGCGCATTTGCACTGCATTTAGCCAGGCCCGTTATTTACTGAGCCTACAGACATTAAGACCGTTAGTAGGCTACTTAGTTGCCATAAAGACGTTTAGGACTAGATATAGGCCTACAATGCAAGCTCGTCGTCAGATTTCAAAGTAGGAAAGTTCTCCAGAGCATCTGAGGAAGATTATTCTCTGCATTTATTTTGAGCAGTGCCGAGGATGCCACATCTTTGGCTCCGATGAAGAAGTGGTAAATTCGAAATGTTAGTTTGACACTGCTCTAAATAAAAGCAGAGAATAATCTTCCAGATGCTCCAGTGGTCTTACCTAGGCTACCTTGAACTCGGCCTTCCCGTGACGCACCAGATTGTGAAGAGCAGTAGCGCGGCACCTTTTCCACGTTGGCAGAATGTTGTCATATCCCACTTAATTAGAGTAACAAACGCGAAAGTGCATGGGCCACATCAAATAGCATGTCGTGCATAGACAACAAACATGCAAGGATTGTTTTTGGGAATTAGATTCTGTTTAGTGCGAACTGCGAATCAAACCTGTCTCAGGATTTAGCGACTAAATCAAATGCAGAGCCGTAGCATCAATGCAGGCAGCCCAATCATTAGGAGCCTATTACAGATAGTCTACGGTAGGCGACATGGGTTGGCATCCAGACATCTTGGTAGGCCTAAGACAAATTAAAATGTCCAAATCATAACACAAACTTTTGACTGCAAATGTTGTCATTTATGTCCATCACATAGCTCCCAAAATCACATATATTGTCCATTGAAGGGTGTCGATTCGAAATATGACATTTAAACGCAATAAAGTACTCAATGTGTTAATCTATTGTCAAAGTTGGATTGGAGAGATGCGTCACTAGAGCATTTGATTGACAGGCGCAGCACAGCTTTACTCCAGTCGCATCTCCTCTGCACCTCTGTGGACTCCCAAATATGAACAGTGTTTGTATGCTGTTAACATTAATATCTTCACCGTGGTAAGTGTTGTGACTTTTTATTGGCAATGCACAAATATTTACTGGAGCCCGACATTTCAAACACCAAACACCTCACACATTGCTTTTAACACAAACAATAGTCCTGTTCCTGAACCACTTAAATCTTGCCTGTGTCATAGTTCCAAAACATTTCGTGTGGTCACTGCATTATGAGAATGATCAAACTCATGTAGCCTAGGCTAGCTGATATTCTCGTCTATAACGGTTGTCGCGGTTGGAAAAAAAAGAAGGAGAAGTTTGGCAAACAGAATTAATTTCAAGTTGTAACTACTCTAACTGTAACTATTCTGAAATCAGTCAAGTTTAGGCCGAGTTCTACTCGCTAGAGATTATTGTGTGGGTTCCTATACTTTCCCTGTTGCGGAGAACTCTAGAGGTAAAAAAGAGAGCTGCAGCCTTTCCCCTTCAGAATTCTTAAAAGGGCCACGTCCCTTTTTTAACAGTCAATGACTGATTCTCTCTCTCTCTCTCTCTCTCTCTCTCTCTCTCTCTCTCTCTCTCTCTCTCTCTCTCTCTCTCTTGTATGAGCATTTTTGTTTAAATGAATGTTTGATAGGCCCATTTTTATGTGTTGCCTATTTTTCATGTACCACTTATGAACAACCTTAAGTTTCAAAATGAACAGTGCTATGACTGTTAATGGTTCTTTAACATGTTTGACACACTTGACAAATAGCCTATTGCTGTGAAAGAGTTCAACATTTTTTTCATTTAGATGCATTTTGGATAAAGGCGATGACACCTGTTCCCGAGAATTAGCCTATACTTTTAGTCATTATTCTGAATTTAGCATATTCTGAATTAGCCATTTTAATAGATTAATCTAGATTAATTTCATGATTACAGTGAGATTAATCTAGATTTTTAAAAAAATAATCTATGCCCACCCCTAATATAAACCCTTCAGATAGAGAAGTTGGAATAGCTAAAGCCTATAGATAATGAAATGGGCATAGCTAAGTAGGCTATAGATAGTAAAACGGGGATAGCAAAAGCCAGTGTTGTGGGGATAGCAAAAGCCAGTGTTGTGGGGATAGCTAAATCCAGTGTTGTGGGGATAGCTAAAGCCAGTGTTGTGGGGATAGCTGAAGCCAGTGTTGTGGGGATAAGTTGGGATAGCTATAGCAGATATGTAGGCCTACAGGTAATGACGCGATACTCATCAGTCCAGTATCCATTCAGATGTAGAGAGTACCGAATAGTCTGTTGAATTGTGTCTATTGGTAGTGATTAGTCTACTGAGTTTTGTCTATTGGTGTGTGAGTGTGTGTCTGTGTACTGTATCACCTGTTCAGGTTTTTCATTTCTTCTGTGATGAAGTTCAGCTGATTCCTGCAATGCACACAAACACACACACACATTCACAGAAAAAATATGCATACTAGATCCAAAGTCCACACCCATAGTAAACATATTGAGGCAAAGTGCAATCTGTGGGCAATGCTCAAAACTCTAGTGAGAGCACTTCCAAGTGTATCAGCCTAAGTAGTCACGCTCAGTGATTGGATACTCTTTGGTGAACTCTGCGTAGTATCCAATCACTGGGCGTCAGTAGTAAAGATATAGGTATACTGATAGGTATAGGTATAGGTATACTGATACACTTGAAAGTGTGCGCACTAGAGTTTTGAGAAATGCCCTGTGTGTATGTACTATGTAGTGTATAATGTGTAGCTTTGTGTTTCTCTGTGTGTGTGTGTGTGTGTGTGTGTGTGTGTGTGTGTGTGTGTGTGTGTGTGTGTGTGTGTGTGTGTGTGTGTGTGTGTGTGTGTTGTATGTTGTATGTGTACCCCTGTGGTCTTTTAGTAGTGTTTTTCCTTTAATTTTTACAATAATTAAAGGTGCACTGTGTAAGATTTTTAGTTGTTTATTTCCAGAATTCATGCTACCCATTCAGTAATGTTACCTTTTTTATGAATACTTACCACCACCATCAAATTCTAAGTATTCATTATGAAAAATTGCACTTTTTATACATGAAAAGGCGGATCTTCTCCATGGTCCACCATTTTGCATTTTCAGAAATAGGGAGAAAAATTAGAATAAATATTCGCACACCACAAAAGCTCACTTGTTGTGATTTAATGTGATAAAAGGCACCTGATGAAGACCTTGCTGGTGGAACGTTGTGCCTTTTTTCACATTAAATAAAGACAAGGGATCTTTTACGGTGTGTGAATATTTATTCTCCTTTTTCTCCTTATGCGCTTTTTGATATTTTGCACCCGCAGCAATTTTTTACTTTGGGATGTGCGCGCACCTCACACTTTTTGAATTTCCAGAAATAGACATTTTTAGCTGCAAAAATGACTGTACTTGGGCTATACTAGAAAATATTAGTTTATTACTTAGTAAAATTTCATGAAAAGAACACACACACACACACACACACACACACACACTCACTCACCATCCTCCGTAGGCCCAGAGCCCGTTGTAGAAGGCCAATCCGATGTCCCCAAACGATGTTCTCGGCCCTTCAAACCCATTACTGAGATTCTGAGTGTTCCCTATGGTATACACAGACACACAATCTTGTCACCAACCAACTTCCTGTACCCTGCTTGTCACAACTCCATGACTCTGGAACAGCCTAGTTGTTATGGCAGTAGACCTGAGTAGTAATGATAATAATAATAATAATAATAATAATAATAATAATAATAATAATAATAATAATAATAATAATAATAATAATAGTAAATAAATACATAAATAATAAGTCAGCAATACATGAAGGCATAGCAGCATGTCTCAGAACTTGCACTTCTCAAGATTTTTGTGTCCTGAGGTCCTGAGAGCGATGTTGCTGAGGGTGCTGGTGAGCGAGGTGTCTGAAAGACACGCACGTGCACACTCACACACGCATTCTCACACACACACACACACACACACACACACACACACACACACACGCTACCTTGAGCCAGTAGGATGATTCCGGCCACTATGATGATGAAGATGATGAGGAGTTTTGCTGCCGTGAAGAAATTCTGGACGTATTTGGCAAGCCGCACACTCAGACAATTCACCAGTGTGATCAGTGCTGAAGACACACACACACAGGCACATACACACACACACGGACGCACAAAAATGCACATACACACATCAGTCAACTCCACTCTACACTACCGAACTCTACTCAATCCACTCTACACTACCCACTCAACTCTACTCTACACTAACTGTACTCTTCCCTTACCAACTCTACCCTGATTAACCCTAGACTATAAAAAAAACTGTTAAAAGAGGTAAAGAAGAGAGCAATGACTGATGATAGAGAGGAGAAGAGAGGTGCGGAGAGGATAGGAGAGGAACAATAGGAAAAGTGGAGAGGGGAGAGAGAGAGGAATGGAGGAGGAGGGAGAGGAGAGAGGATATGAGAAAGAGGGAAGAGGAGGGGACGTGAGAGGAGATGAGATAAGGAAAGACAAGAGTGGAAGACCGAATAGGAGCGGAGAGGAGAGATGAGCTATCAGATGTAACTTACTGATGAAGGCGGCAGCGAGGCTCTTGATGACGAGGCGAGGAGGAGTGCATCCTGGGTAAAAGGGCGTGGCCGCGTACTCGGCACAGCTGAGGGCGATGATGGCGAAGGATGAGGGCCTGATGACCATAATTGTTGTCCAGCAGTACAGGAAACCCAGAACTGGACCAAAGGCCTCCATCAGATACGGGTACTCTCCACCCGACTTAGTAATCATAGTACCCAGCTCAGCATAGCACAGAGCCCCTACACACACACACACACACACACACACACACACACACACACACACACACACACACACACAAACACAGGAACATGCACACATTCACCACATAAGAGCATTCACCTCCTGCTAAAGACCAGCTCTGTGCACCTGTCCTTCCCTCACAGAACCGACAGTTGCTTAATTTTGAGCACGAAAACACGAAAAGAGAGGGTGATATTTTTTTATAGGACTGCAGCGCAAACTGACAGTCAAAAGTCAAATAGCAAATATGAGATATCTACATTTATAGAAGATATAGAAAGGCCTGTCTTTGAAAGTTAGCGATTGAACAATGAACAACCTCTCACATTTGATTAAGATTAATGTGTAGCGAAACTAAGACTACATTGCAAGTAGCCTATCCTATCTGCGCGTCTGTATCTGTTTCTAAGATGAAAATGAATTGCCTGAAGCTTTTAGGGGTGGTGACCTGTATCCCTATATTCAGCCAGCCATATTCAGGGGGATTTTAAATAGAGATGCACCGGATCCAAGATCCGGTTCCGGATCCGGCAGGATAATAGGGTTTTTCCCAGGATCTGGATCCGGTTCCAGGATCCAGGATCCGGTAGCCGAGGCTTTTCAGTCAAAATAGTTTAAGCCAACGTGATAAAAAGGGCCCACGTGTGTGAGTAGGCTATGTGTTTCAACTCTTTCGTAGGATCCAGTATCCGGTTCCGGATCCGGCAGGATCTTAAGCAGTGGATCCGGTATCCGGCAGGATCCTAAAAATCAGGATCCGGTGCATCTCTAATTTTAAACTCACCATGCCAGTCTTCTTTAAAGTGCAATATGTCATCTGCACTTGTATTTTTACAACAATTCCCCTGACAGTTTCATGTATACTTTCTTCCTCAATCAGTGTCTCTTCTTATGCAATGTATTGCTGGGTTTCTTTTTAGGTAATAAAAGAAGCTTCCAACTGATTTAATTAATGCAAGCATTTCCTCCCTGGATGAGTTAGCAATTGAGGGGGTGTGACCAACATAAGACTCTTTTTGTCTTGTTGACATTTCGTTGTAGTATTTATCGATAAAACTTTCCAACTCCTCTAACTCCGCCAGTATGATATATTAGTCGCAATTTAAGCCATATCATTTCATGGACAGCGTCTCGCCCCGCACCGTCAACCTGCCATGCGCACTCCTCAACCTGCCATGCGCCACCTCAATTTGCCATGACTTGGTACATCCTTAAACCCTTTCCGGATGGTGACCATCTGTATATCACACGCACACACACACGCACACACACACGCACACACACACACACACACACTGACCAAGTGTAGCCAGTATTCCGCAGGCGGCCCAAACACACAGGCTGGGTCCCACAGCTCCAGTTCCTTCCAGCACGGCTTTGGGAGAGATGAAGATTCCAGAACCGATCATCGTCCCCACGATCATAGACACAGCACTGAGCAGACCCACCTACACACACACACACACACACACACACACACACACACACACACACGCACACACACACACACACACACACACACACACACACACACACACACACACACACACACACACACAAAGAACTTCAGAGATGACCATACGTACTGTATGGAGAGTTAGAAGACAAATCACAGGCTTGGGGTTTAAAATACGGTACCTCTCTCTGCAGCGCGGTGGCTTTGCCCTCTTTGGGTGTGTCACTCGTGCCATTCTGGACACCGCCCTTCTTTAAACTCTGATCCTCCATCTACATATAGACACGCACGCGCACACACACACACACACACACACAGTTATGATCTTGATCAGAAATGTGCATGCATGCACATATACCGTACACACAATAAGCATTGATCAGTTCCAGAGATTCTGATGTCGTAAAAACCTTTGAGAATTCACATACACTCACACACACACACACACACACACACACGGAAAGCTTGCACATACACAGTGTACTACACAGATGTACTATGCCTTCTTTCAGTATGACACCTGTAAATGAAAACTGCATACAGAATTCATCCATACTTCTACATGCCTGTGAGGTAGACATCACCACACACACAATTTTACGGTAAATCGCTTCCTCTCCACTCACACACAAACACACGCACCCACAACCAGTTTTAAATCACTCTCTCTCCACACATACACACACAGACACACACATCCTTCCACATTTACGTGTATATCATTTATGTAACATTCACTCACATTCACACCCATTCAATCCACAGCCTCCTCGTCCCCTACCCCAGCAACCCCCTTAGCAATGTGTTCTTTGTATCACTTTTGTATATATAGGACAGGCAATAAGTGAATTGCGTACAGGCAGAATAGGTACTTGAAATAAACAGACATGAAAGTAATCTTATCCCTTATCAATGATGTGGGTCAATTAAACTCCAGATAACTCGACACACACACAAATATCCCTGCAACCACCACCTGTAGACGGTCCAACAGACACACAAATATCCCTGCAACCAGCACCTGTAGACGGGTCCACTTACCTGTAGACGTGTTCCAACGAAACCTCCACATACAGAAACACACAATCACAAACTCTAATTCTCTCTCTCTCTCTCTTTCTCTCTCTCTCTCTCTCTCTCTCTCTCTCTCTCTCTCTCTCTGTCACACACACGCGGGCACGCACGCACAGAGAATTTTAAATCATTCTCTGTCTCTACACACACACACACACACCTTTTGATCCTGAGTAAATGACAGCTTGACAGGACAAATGTCACATCCCTGTGTGTGTGTGTGTGTGTGTGTGTGTGTGTGTGTGTGTGTGTGTGTGTGTGTGTGAGAGAGAGAGAGAGAGAGAGAGAGAGAGAGAGAGAGAGAGAGAATGTGCGTGCGTGTGTGAATGTGTGCGTGTGTGTGAGAATGTGTGTGAATGTGTGCGTGTGTGTGTGTGTGTGTGTGTGTGATACAGCACAATAAAAGGTTAATTATTTTCATGTAGTCACAGTATTATAACACAACTAGGTTACAGAGATGACTCAATAATAACCTACATTGCGGAACGTCTTCTGATTGGCTGAGCAGGTGTCTTTTATTCCCCGGTAGCAGGACACCTATGATGTCATGCGGCCGTGCGGGCGTCCAAGTTGCTTCTTTTCTAACTTTCTGGCGAAGTGCCGTTACTAGTTCTATCGCATCTGGTTGTCTAGTCAAGACCGCGTCGTTAGTTCTATCGCATCTGGTTGTCTAGTCAAGACCCCGTTACTAATTCTATCGCATCTGGTTGTCAAGTCAAAAACCCAGTCGTCAATTCTATCGCATTTGGTTGACAAGGTCTTCGGCCTTCAAGGTGTCCCGATATCAATATTCTTATACTTTCTTTGATTCTAATGTTTTCTTTTTTCCTGCTTTTATCCTTTCCACCTTTTCTCATTGTGATGCCTTTATTTTTTCATTTAATTTGCTGTGTTCTTATACTTTCATTTTTTTGTGAAACACATTGAACTACATTTCTGAAATATGCTATACAAATAAAATGGTCTTACCTAAATAGCACAGCACTTCCAGAATAGCCCTGGGCTGTGTTAGATTTTGGATGTTTCCAAAATTCTCTTCTTCAACAAAAATTGAAGGCTGAAAACTCTGCGTTGTGTTTGACTAACTCACTCACAAAAATAAGATAAGTCTTGACGTCTTCGTAATTAAAAGGGTCAAATCAGGATACAATTTATTGTAGAAAAAGTGAGATTACAAAAGGTTAAGAAAAAGTAATGAAATAAAGAAAAATAGAGTGTGAAAAGAAAATGACGAAGTCTTGTGTCGAAGTAAGGTTCTCACTGAACAGCATCCTATATCGCGAACAGGACAAAATGGTGGAACAAGTGTATATAGTCCACCTCTAAATCAGACACGTATACTAAAAGTTGACACGTATATTAAAATTGAGTGTCCTGACACGTATGCTACAGATATTAAAGCATACGCTTTTCCGGTTGGCTTCTGCTGTCTCAGAGGCTGTCTGTAAGTACCCCAAGGTCAGACACAGCAGGCCTAACTATCAACATGCACATTCTTGTGGCAGAGCACAGAAAAACACTCAATATTGAAACCTCCAACAGTGTATGCTAAACCACCTGTTTGTCACTGCAAAGGCAGTATAATTCATCCAAAATTCTAAAGCTGTAATCAGCCGATGGGCCTTAGTACCCTCCTGTAATTTAAAGTAGGCCTTATGTAATGTCAGAAATATAATACCTACCTTGTGGAGTCTGATGTGGACCACGGAATTCATATCCTCTTCATGGGGTTCATACCCAATAGCTGATCTGTAAAACTGGACAATGGGCCTAAGCACCTTTCTCTGCAACTGGTTAGAGTGCTTTCCCTTCACAGAGATGTTTCCTGTTGTATAGATGGGTGTAGGGATGCACTAATTCCAATTAAGTTCTGAAAGTGGGTGTGTAGGGAAAAAAAAATAGTGTGGCACAACCCATGTCGGGTGGCTTTAGCTGGAATCTACTGGTATGCGGGGGGCCATGTCATGGTGAAGCTTAACCAATATAACCCACCAGTACCCATTTCTGTTCCCTTTTCTGTTACATTTCTCATTGACCGATACATGAATGTTTTTTGTTTTTCACTTGGGTGTTATCATTGCCATTATGTTATGTTGTTTCTGGAACCTGTACAAGTCATTGTGAGAGAGAG